>NC_081407.1:102648348-102988498 GCF_030272615.1 Cryptomeria japonica | reverse complement strand
TCTCTCACATCTATATATCTCCTTGCTCTTTAGTTCTTTCCCACCCTCTACACCTCTCTCCTTTCCTCCTTACTCCTCTTTCTCTCTTTGTGAAATCTCTATCGTTCTCTTCTCTCTTTCTACCTCACCTCTCTACCTCTCCCCTCTCTATTTCTCTTAATAACTCCTTAATTCCCTCTCTCTCTCTCTCCCTCCTTATCCTTATCTTTCTCTTTTCTCTTCTCTCTCTCCTCTTCTATATCCCTCCTCTCTCTAGGTCATCACTTTTGCATCCCTTGTATAAGGTTTAGGTATTAGGTTGTAGGATATAGGGTTTAGAGTAAAGGTTGAGGGTATAGGGTTAAGGGTACAACATTGATGGTATATGGTTTAGGGTACATAGGGTTGACAACATTTCTTGTATTGATACTTACCTCTATCTATCCATCTCCCTCTTCCCTCACCATCTCCCCCTCCCTCCTTACCCCCATATCTATCTTTCATCCAGTCTTTCTTATTAAATTTCATTCTCCTATTCTATCTCTCTATTGTCCAAGTCATCACATATGCCTCCCTAGGTCTCCCCTGCCCTCCCTCTTTATCTCTCATTTCCCCTATCTCAATTCCCAACTCTCTCTCTTGGTCTACCTCTCTAACCTATATCTCCCCTAGATTTGTCACCTCTATCTCCCTAAGCTCTGGGTCTCTCACCTATATATCTGCCCCTCTCTATTTCTTTGCCTCCCTCTCCACCTCTCTCGTTCCCTCCTTACCCTTATTTCTCTCTTTGTGAATATCTCTCTCTCAATTTATTCTCTCTCTCCCTCTCTCTCTCTCTCTCTCTCTCTCTCTCTCTCTCTCTCTCACACACACACACACACACACACACACAAACACACCTATCTAGGTCTCTTAGTGACTCCCTGTCTACCTCTCCCTCCCTCCCTCCCTCCCTCCTTAGTCCTCTCTTTCTCTTTGTTCTCTCTCTTTCTCTCCCTCTCCTCTCTAGGTCATCATCTCTCCTTCTCTTGTATAGGGTTTACTTTTGAGGGTATTGGTATATAGTTTAGGGTATAATATTGATGGTATAGTGTTTAGGGTATTGTTTGTGTTGATACTACTATCTATCTCTCCCTCTCCCCCCTCTCCCTCTCTCTCACCTTTCTCTCCCCTCTCTAGGTCTCTCCCTCTCCACATCCCCCTCCCTCCTTATCACCATATTTATCTCCCTCCCCCACTCTCTCTTATTATATCTCCCTCTCTTGTTCTCTCTCTCCATTGTCCAGGTCATCACCTCTCCCTCCCACCCTCTCTAGGTTTTTACTTTCCTCTCTCTCCACCTGTCAACCTCTCACCCATGTCTCTTTACCCAACTCTCTCTATCCACATCTATCTATCTCACCCATCCCCCCTTTGTTGCAAGTTTAATGAGAATGAGCTGAAATTATGTGTTGTCATTGATGTCTACATGCTTTGGTCTTGATATAAAAATGATTTGGTTATCATTAGGGACTGCTTGGTGTAAGTGTTATTGAGTTTTTTGTGCAATTGTATTGAGTAATTTTCTCCATATATATTCTATGTTGTATATCTATTCTTGTAGTTTGGACATGTTGCTAAGATATGTTTGGCGATGTTATATTCTATACTTGGTGCTATGGATTGCTATGATGAGGAAGTTGTGTTTACTAGTATGATTGATAGTGTTTGACGATATTTTTGTGTGAAATTAATGCTCCACATTTCTCCACATTATGATTTATAACATTGTATTTTTCAAGTTAGGATGATAATGTCCTTAGATTCATTTTATTTAGTTGGCACATGTTCTTGGGCTTCAAAAGCATTCTTTTCAAGTTTAATGGTGTTTAATTTGGGTTTGGTCAACCTCGGGTGTTTACACTCTACTTTGTTGCTCCAATGATTATGTCCTTTTGTATAACATGTTTCATTATTCTTTTGGTCTTGATTACAAGATGTGTTGTGGTTCACTTTGCATTCTTCTCTACCATAAAATCTTTAGTGCCAACTTAATTTGAATTGTGTTCGGTTAAGTTGCTTAGTCGAGCTTGGGAGAATTTGAATTTGAGAAGATAAATATAGTGATTCTTAGGCATTATAAATGGTGTGTGTGTGTGTGTATATGGGTAAAATAAAGTGAGATGTGATGAAGGTGTATGAAAGAGGATAAATCTTCCCGATAGTTTTGATAGCTAGTATTGAGTTGGTGAAAAGAGTTGAGTTGTGTGAGCTTTCATGTGTTAGTTATTGAAAAGAGTAAGCCAAAGGTATCTATAGATCTTGTGGTTGTAGAAGTGAATTTGTGGTGGATTCTTTCTCTTTTATTCTTCTTCATTTTGGAAGTGAGACCTTCAATAGTGAGCCTCTTCTTTCTTTCTCCCAGGCAGTGACCATCTGGTAGTGACCCTTTCTTTTTAAAAATTACCTTAATCAATGTCACATTGACAAGCGTTTATATCTTGAGAATATCTTCTCTATTATTTTTCCCTTGATAGGGTTTTCCATGTAAAATCTGGTGTCTCATTATGCAGGGTGTGTTTGATTTTTCATGTTCATTTCTTTTTGTATATTATGTGTTAAAGTTAAGTTGTTGCAAATCTGATTTGGGAATTAAATTTAAGATTTTATACAATTGATTCACCCCCCTGTCAGTTGTCTTGTGTGTTGGTATATTCAACAATTGGTATCAGAGCTTTGGTTCCTTGGAGAAGAGTTTAAGTGCTTGAGGAGATCTTGATGGTGCATAAATTGACAATCCCTAAGTTTGATGGATTTGACTATACTTTCTAGAAAGTGAAGATGCAAGGTTAATTGTTTTCTCTTGGCTATGAAGTATGGAAGTCTGTTACTAGGAAGTATTTTAAACTGTAGACTGGGGCGAACACTCCGGATGAGATCAAGGATATTTAAGACAATGAAAAGGAAAGGTATGCTATCTTTAGTGCTTTTTCTAAATCAGAATTGACAAAGATTGTATCTTTGGGATTTGCTTATGAATTTTTGGATAAATTAGAAAATACTTGTGAAGGAGATGATATTGTTAAAGAAGGTAAGTTTCAGAATGCTAAGATTAAGTATGAATGCATGAAGATGGAAGAAGACAATATAAATAGCTACCTACAGAAGATAGATGATGTTTTAAATAAGATCAGAGGACTTGGAGGTGACTTATTGAAAGATGAAGTTGTGAAGAAGGTACTTATAACTCTTACTAAAACTTATAGCTCTAAAGTTTCTGCAATAGAAGAATCACATAATAAGAATAAGTACACTAGAGAATTCAAGTGTATGGCTCTTTTATTGCTTTTGAGATGAGATAATTTGGTACTACTAGAGTGAGAACATAAATAACATTCAAGGCTACTAGATCAGAAAGAGATGGGGAGTTTGATGAAGAAAGGAACCTGAAAGTACAAATGTAAATTGCCCTTTAAATGTTTCAGTTATGGAAAGATTGGTCATTATGCTTCTAGATCTCCTGACAGAATTGCAAATCAAAAGAATAAAGAAGTCAAAGGAAAATTCAATAAGAGGGCTTATTATGTTAAAGAAGATGATAATATCTCTAATGATTCAAATCTGATTATGAAGAAGAAAGTGAATGTTTTCTCTTGGCTCTAAACGAAGATTATTGTTCTGCTAAGCCTGTTAAAGTTCAGATAGAAAAAGCTTTGAAAGATACTGCTAAAACAGAAGGTATTGTTGTATTTGATTTTCATGCTAGAAGAGATAAGGATGAATGTATTATTGACAGTGGATTTTCAAATCATATGACCGGTGATAAGAGCAAGTTTGTAAAACTTGATAAATTTGATGGAAGAGTTGCTGGATTTGGAGATGATCGGACAACTAGGATAGTTGGAATTGGTTCAAATAGCTTTGATGGGATACATAATATTGACAAAGTTTTTTATGTTAAAGGCTTGAATCATAATCTTTTGAGTGTTGGTAAAATGTATGAAAATAGATATAATCTTGGTTTTTAGGATGATGAATGTGAGATTAAAAAAAGGTTTGAAACTTTTATTGGTGTTGGAAATAGGACAAATGGAAATGTATATTAGTTGAAGAGTGTTGGTGGATATTGTTTCCTACTGAATATCACTAAAAGTTGGTTAAGACATCATAGCATGTGTCACATTAACTTTGATAATCTGGTAAGGATCAATTGAATTCAAGCTGTGAGAGATTTACCAAAGATCACAAAACATATTAATACTATTTGCAACGAATTTCAAGTTGGAAAACAAACAAGGAGAACTTTCAATGTTAAAGAACAATGGGCTAACCAGAACTAGAATTCAACAAAGTGACAGGTATTTCATGCTCTTAATTGATGATTACTCTAGAATGACTTGGGTTACTTTCTTAAGAGAAAAATATGAAGCTCTAGAAAAATTTTAAAAATTTAAGGTCATGGTTGAGAATGAGATAGATAGAAGAATCAAATGCTTGAGATCTGGCAGAGGTGGAGAGTTTACTTTTGATGAGTTCAATAACTTTTGTGAGAATCATGGGATAAGAAGACACTTGTCTTCTCCTAGGACACCTCAATAAAATGATGAAGTTGAAAGAATGAACAAAACACTTCAAGTGGCTACTAGAACAATGATGAATGAATAGTGTTTATTGAAAATCTATTGGAAATAATCAATACTCAATGCAATATACACTCTTAATAGAGTAAAAATTAAAATAAATCATGGGGAGACATCTTATGGACTTTGGTATGAAAGGAATCCATCTATGAAATATTTCAGAGTATTTGGAAGAAAATGCTATATTAGGAGAGATGAAGAAAATTTAGGAAAGTTTGACACAAGAGCTAATGATGGAATTTTTCTTGGCTTTTCCACTAAAAGAAAACCTTACAGATGTTATAATAAAAGACTGAGAAGAATTGTTGAAAGAACAAATGTGAAAATTGATAAAGACACTTCAAAAAGTACAGTTACAGAAATTGGATATGAATATGATGAGTCTACTAGAAAACCAGAGGAAGCAAAGGTTGAAGAAATACAGGTACATGATGATAAAGAAGATGCTCTGAAAATTTCTTCTAAGACTCCTAGATATGTGCAAAAGAATCACTCAGAGAAGCAGGTTATTGAATACAAGAACAAAGGTGTTATCACTAGAAGTAAAACTATTGAAGAACAAATGAATTTATGCTTAATTTCATAAACAAAATTGAAAATAGTGAAGGATACTTGCAATGATCAGAGTATTGGATGAAAGATATGCAATAATAATTGGAACATATTTAGAAGAATTTGACTTGGGAACTTGTCCCTACACTGACTGACAAGAATGTGATAGGAACTAAATGGGTATTTCAGAAAAAAAAAAACTGGATGAGGATGGTCATATGGTGAGAAACAAAGCAAGACTTGTATACAAAGGCTACTCATAGCTAGAAGGAATAGATTTTGAGGAGACTTATGCTCTTGTAGCAAGAATGGAATCTATTAGAATGTTTTTGGCTTTTGTAGTACACAAGGATTTCAAGGTCTATCAAATGGATGTGAAGTCTATTTTTTTGAATGGATAACTAAAAGAGGAAGTATGCATTGAACAACTAGAAGGATTCAATCTATCAAATACTCGGGCTATGGCCTGCAAACTAAAGAAGGCATTCTATCGACCAAAGCAAGCTCCAAGAGATTGGTATTCAAGGCTTGATAGGTATTTGTTGAAGCAAGGATCTCAAAAGGTTACTACAAACAACAATATCAATTTTAAGGATGTAGAAAATGACATCTTGATTGTAGTTGTTTATGTGAATGATATAATCTTTGGTGGAAATGATGATATGTGTAAGAAGTTTTCTAATGATATACAAGAAGAGTTTTAAATGTCTAGGATTGGGGAGATGAATTTCTTTCTTGCCTTACAAGTTAATCAGAAAAATGATGGTATATTTATTTCACAATCTAAGTATGTTAATGAAATGTTGAAGATGTTTGGAATGAAAAATTCTAAAGTTGTATGTACTCCTATGGCTACTGGTTGTAAGTTGAGCAAAGATATTGAATCACTAGAGGCTGATCATAGCATATATAGATCAATGATTGGAGGTTTATTATATATGACTGCTACTAGACTGGATATCATGCACACAATATGTCTTGTGGCTAGATTTCAGCAAGACCCTAGAGAGTCACATGTTGCTGAGAAAGCAATTTTGAGATTCCTGAAAGGGACATAAGACTATGGTCTATGGTACCCTAAAAGATCTAATTTCACCTTGATTGCCTACATAGTTGCAGATTGGGTTGGTTGTGTGGATGATTGGAAAAGTACTAGTGGAGGTGCATTTTTCCTTGGACCTCGTTAGGTTGCTTGGTCAAGTAAGAAACAAGATTCAATATCTCCATCTACCGTGAAACCTGAGTATATTCCTATTGCTACTTCTTGTACACAAGTATTATGGATGAAACAAACTTTGAAGGACATTGGAATATTGTTTGATGAATATTTTGTGACAATACAAGTGCAATAAATATTTCTAAGAATCTAGTGCTACATTTAAAAACAAAACATATTTCAATTTGGTATCACTTCTAAAGGGAGAAAGTTTCGAAGAATGAAGTAAAACTTGATTATGTGCCTACAAAGGAACATATTGATGATATATTAAATAAAACTCTTGCTAAATATACTTTTAAATATCTCCGGGAGAAATTGGGGGTCATTGCCCCTCCTTTTTTGAACTAAATGCATATAGAGATGCATTAGCCTAGTAAACTTCATGAACATTACTGTTCTAGACTAATGAGTTGTTGCTACCTCTTAGGGGGAGCTTGGTACAGTTGTAAGTTTTGAAGAATTGAGAAGAATGATATTTCAGCTTTGCCCTTGATGGAAAAGGTGGAGAGAATCCTGAGAGTTTTCAATGTCTAGCAAGGGAAGAGAACATGGACTAGTTTCTTGTTTGTAGTATGAGGGTTGTTATCATTTTTGTTCGCAACAATGACAAAGGGGGAGATTCTTGCAAGGTTCATCATAATAAGTTAAAATGTCATTGATGTCAATGTGATTTTGTCTTGATGTAAACATGATTTGGTTGTCATTAGTGACTGTTTGGTGTAAGTGTTATTCATTTTATTGTATAGTTGTGTTGAGTAATTTTCTCTACATATCTTCTATGTTGTATATCTATTCTTGTGGTTTGGACATGTTGCTAAGCTATGTTAGGAGATGTTATATTTTATATTTGGTTCTCCGGATTGCTATGATGAGGAAGTTGTGTTTACCAGTATAATTGACAGTGTTTGATAGTATTTCCATGTGAAATGTATGCTCCACATTTCTTTGTGTTATGGTTTCTAGCATTGTGTTTTTGGAGTTAGGATGATAATTTCCTTAGCTTCATTCTATTCAATTGGCATGCATTCTTGGGCTTTAGAAGCATGGTTTTCAAGTTTGATGGTGTTTACTTACTCTAGGTTTGTCTGACCTCAGGTGTTTACACTTTGTTTCTCTGATGATTGTGGAATTTTGTATAATGTGTTTGATGATTCTTTTGGTTCTGATTAAGATGTGTTGTGGTCCACTTTACATTCTTCTCCACCACAAAATGGTTAGTGCTAACCTTAATTGAATTGTGCTTGGCTAAGTTGCTTAGCCAACCTTGGGAGTTTTTGCATTTGAGAAGATTATATATATTAATTCTTAGGCATTGTAAATGGTGTGTGTGTGTGTGTGGGTGTGTGAGAGTGTGTGTATATGGAAAAAAGAAAGTAAGATGTGATGAAGGTGTATGAAAGAGGATCTATCTTCCTAACAGTTTGATAGTTGGTGTTGAGTTGGTGAAAATGGCTGAGCTATGTGAGCTTTCATGTGTTAGCTATTGAAAGCAGTGAGCCAAAAGTATCTATAGAACTTATAGTTGTAGAAGTGCATTTGTGGTGAATTCTTTCTCTTTTATTCTTCTTCATTTTGATAGTGAGCCTCTTCTTTCCTTCTCTCAGGTAGTATGCCTTTCTTTGTAAAAATCACCTTAATTGGTGTCACCCTAACATGTGTTTATATCTTGAGAATAGCTTCTTTGTGGTTTTTCCCCTAATAAGGTTTTCCACGTAAAATTTGGTGTCTCATTGTGCATGTTGTGTTTGATGTTTGATGTTCATTTTTTTTTCTTCTGTGGATTATGTGTTAAAGTTAAGTTGTTGCATATCTGATTTAGAAATTAAGTTTAATATTTTACAAAACTAATTCACCCCCACTCTATCAATTGTCTTTTGTGTTGGTATATTCAACACCCTTACCCCTCTCCCTTCATGAAATCTCTCATTTTCTTCTCTCTACCCTCACTTCTCTATCTCATCCTTCCCTAGGTCCCTCACTCCCTCCATGTCTACCTCTCCCTCTATCATTTCTTTCGCTTGTTGGATATAAGAAGAGTGATATAGGGAGAGAGATAGGTCTAGAGTTGGAGGGAGATTAAAAAGAGTGAGATAGATAGAGCAAGAGAATGTTGGTGGAAGCCTGCTAATTATCAAAATTTGATTGTCTAAAAATTAATAAGAGCTTCTAAAATATAAGAAAGAAAAGTATGATAAAAACATTTTGAAGATGCAAGTGCATTAACTCAAGGCATGTGAAATGATTTGTTGGCATTGAGTTGTCACTGATGTCAATCGGTATTGCAGGCACACTACCGATAGAGGTATGTCATCTGGTATGAAGAAGAGTGTACCAGTATGGTGAAAGACAAATAAGGTATTGAGAAGATTATCATGAAGGCTTGTCAATTGGTATGGAAGACAAATAGTTATTGACACTATTAGTGACTTCACTGGTATGAGGTGAGATGCACGTGTGTGAGAATGTTGAGTGATAACCGGTAGAACATAAACTAGTCTGGAGGTTGGCTACATATTTATGATGAAGAGGCAGAATGTTGAAAGTAATTACAAATCACTGGAGGTGATGATAGGCTACAAGTGTAGTGTGCACTACTGGTTAGCAGGAGAAGAAGGTCTCACCAGTAAAGGCTTGTACCGGTATGAGTTTTTTGAATGTTCAAGTGTAAATTGACCTTCTGTTGGTGAGCTGAGTGTATGACCATTGTGATGTCGTGTGGAGCTAAGGTGGCAAACATGCACAGGTCGGTGAAGCCTCCATCGACGTGGTGGTTGAAACAACAAGTTGACATAAATGAAAAAACCACAAATCATGGAACAATAAAAGACTTATGCGACTCGAGGAAGGAAGAATGACAGAGAAAGATCAAGGAGTAGTTGGCACCTAGATTGAAGAAAAGATACCAGACTGCAAGAAGACCTCGAGAAGGAAACAACTGGGCTTTTTATGATTCGACAGATTTCAAGGCAGAAAATCATGGACAAGATTGCTATATTTAGCATGTATGCATTAGAAAATGGAAAATGTGTATAGATGCATTCCTCAAATACATGTGATTGATCCAAAACAGACTGGATCGGATCTCATGCATATTTTGTCGGGTGTACGAAACCCTAATTGCCCTAAGTTTGAATTGTTTCTTGGCGAGAAAGCTCAAGTTTAAATATGTTGACTAGAGACTATGATTGTTGCTGCTGCAGAGTGAAGACAAGTGTAAAATTGCTATCTAAGAGCTGAAGAGATAAAAACTTCAAGTGTTTATGAGTGAAGAACTGATTGTTAAGGAGAAGTAGAGTAAACCGGTGTAAGGAACAACCAGTGGAGTGTGCATTGCACACAAAGGTGACCAACTGGCAAAAGCTATGCTTGATTAAGAGTGATCAAGTGTGAGTTGAAGGTAAAAAGATATTGTAAGATGGGATTTAGAAAAGTTATCAACAAAGTCAAGTTGCACAGTGGGTGGAGAGAATATAGACCGATGAGGGTGAAACTGATAGAGGAGAATATTGTAAGGTTGCAAAAATTCATCCGCAATAGTGATTTAATTTGTATTTCTGAGTTTTATTTTCTTTTCACTAAGTTATAGCTTAGTGCAGGGGTTGTAGCTCCTTTAGGTTGTAGCCTATAAATTGTGCAAGGGTTGGTGCTCATAAATGAGGGGTTGGTACCCTAAATATTGTAATTCGAGATTTATTGTGAGGCTGGATTGGAGAAGAATATCTCCAGTAGCTATTCTCACTGAGGTTTTCCCACATTGGGTTTTCCTTGTATATATCTGGTGTTGTGTGTTGCATCTTTGTGCATGTGGTATATTGATGTTTTAGAAAGTCCATTCACAAACCTTGTTTGCACTGTTTGAGCTACTACTTAGCACTTAGTTTGTTTTATATATTACTAGTATATCCTTGTTGCAGGAAAAGAGTTTAAATCACTGATTCACCCCCTCTCAGTGATCCATTGTGTCCAACAATTGGTATTAGAGCCTAGGTACCCTGTTTTGTCAAAAGAATTCTCTAGCTTGGGTAGATCCTGTCAAGTGTTCACAATGGAAAGAAAAGAATCTGCCTCCTTAAAAGCTCCTATGTTTGATGGTGTCAACTATGCCTTTTGGAGTAGAAGAATGGAAACCTATTTGTCCTCTCTAGGTTGTGATCTATGGATGTCAGTTGTGAATGGGTATGTAGTCCCTAATAATCACCCTATTAATCCAGATGCTAAGAAGGAATATGAGAACAATGCTAAAGCTAAGAATGCCATTCTTAATGGGTTGTCTTATAATGAGTTTGTTAAAGTCATGCACTGCTCCTCTGCCAAGGACACTTGGGATAAGCTGCAGAAGATATTTGAAGGCGATGCTAAAGTCAAGGAAGCCAAGTTGCAGATGTTGAGAGCAGAACTTGAGGGTTTGAAGATGAGAGATGAAGAGAAGATTGATGACTATCTCCAAAGGGTTGATGAAACAACAAATACCATTAGAGGGCTTGGAGAAGAAATAAAAGATGAGGTGGTAGTGAAGAAAATACTTAGATCTCTTACATCTAAGTATGATACAAAGGTCTGAGCAATAGAAGAAGCAAAAGATCTGAATGTCTTTACAATGGATGAGTTGTATGGCTCCCTAACTGCTTATGAGATGAGGACTGCATGTACTAATGTTGTGAAGAAAGAAGCTACATTTAAGACTTCAAGAAAAGGAAAAGAAGAATCTTGTCATGATGCAACTAGTGAAGACTCTGATGACATCATGGAAAAATTTATCAGAAGACTCAAGACATGTTCAGGCAAATATAAAGGCAAGCTGCCTTTGAAATGTTTTAACTGTGGTAAGATTGGACATTTTGCTACTAAATGTCCTTATGGTGATAAGAATGAAGATGATCAATCAAGTGGTAGCAAATCATATAGTAATGATAGGAAGAAAAATGTCTACCTAAAGCAGAGAAGTCTTTACATACATGAAGATGATACCACAGATGAGGAAAGTGCCTCAGATGACTATTGCAGTAGAGATGAAGTCACAACAAATATTTTTATGGCTCAAGAAGTACTGGTACCTGGAGAAGCAGAAAAGGAAGAGAAAGAAGGAGAAGTAGACCTTGAAGAAGAACTCATTAGTGCCTTAGATGAGCTAAAGAAAACAAGAAGAGGCTTGGGTCAGTGCAAGAAGATGAGTCCACTTTTTGGCCAAAAAGTGGAAGTGTTTTCCCTGATTTTTTGAGTTTTGTCTCATTTGAGCTTAAATTTTGAAACACTTGGAGATTGAATCTTGGAAAAAGTTTGGAATATAAAAGATAACCCTCTGAGTCTACTTTCTAAATATATAATTTATTTTAATACCCACATAATAAAAAATAACTTTTTGAATAGAGTTCTAAGAACTATGTTTTAAAAATGGTTGTTTCAGGACCATACCATGCATGTGTACGACCCACACTTTTTGACACAATTAAAATTATTTTCTCAAACCATTTTGGGAAATGATTTGTAACACACTGAAGATTGATGAGCATTTTTTTTTGTATTTTTTTTTAAAATATATTTTTTTAATTAATTTTTTAATGACCGTAATTATCTTTTTAAAAATTTGACATGTACGACCAACATAATTTGACGTAAAGTTAAAATTTTTTGATTTTTTTTTTTAAATAGAAAAATAATTTTGTGTAGATCAATGACATATATTTTTTTTTCAAAATTCATTAAAATAAAAAGTTATTAAATTAACAAAATTAGTTAATATTTCAAGTTTATGGACCCGATTTAGTATAAATTAAATGAAAAATAGTTAAAATGATCAGTTTTTTTAAAAAGTTACATATTTAGAATTTAGATAGTATAATCTGAAATGGGTTTTAATTTCGTATAAAAATTCTCTAATTAGAGACACATAAAATATTTCAGAAGTTCATATTTGTGCTTTCGTTTATGGAGATTTAAATTTGTAGGTCCATATCTTAGGTGTGGCCATCCCAAGCCTATCCTGGACCTAATCCCAAGGAAAGTGGTGGGTTGTGCAATCAACTTCCATAGAACGAGCCCCCGTTTACAAAATGGGGGCCCATTCTAAACGGGGGCCCATTATATAAATAATGGGCCCCTGTTTTGAAAATGGGAGCCCATTCCTAAAATTACCATTATTGTCCAAAAATGAAAAAATGCTCTTGAAAAAATGGGTAAAATTGGATTTTAAAACGGGGGCCCATTTTTTAAAAACGGATCCCCATTTTGTTTTCAAGTGGGCCCTTGTTTGAGAACAAAATGGGGGCCTATTTAGTTTCGCCTCGGGCCCTTGATACTTTTGGCCTTGGGGGCCTAAAGCAAAAAAGAGCCCCCATTTTTTGAAAACGGGCCCCCGTTTCTAAGAGCATGTTTTCCAACACGCAGATTTCTACCAATTTGTGACTCATTACCTTGCACTTACCCACTTAAAGAAGGTAAAGAGGGTTGTAGCTAAAGAATAAGAATTGTTGGAGCAGTCTCTTGAAGAGTCCAAGAGAAAAATCACAGATCTAAAATTCCAATTGGAAGAGGCCAAAAGGATGTGTGAAGTCACTAGTGTGAGTCAGAGTGAAAAGGAAAAGGAACATCAAAATTTGGAAGCAAAAAAAGTGAAACTCCGGAAGGACTTAGAGAAAAGTCAAGAAGAAATAAAATTGAGAAGCAAATTTGAAGGTAGCATTGAAGCCCTGGACAAGATGCTGAGAAAACAAAAGCAATCCAAAGATACCGGTGGCTTAGGTTTTCAAGAAGGTCAAAGTTCAAATAGAAAAGATGCATCTGATAAGGAGATACAATTCACTTCTTCAAATAAAGGTGAAGAGTAGAAGACATATGCAGATGCTACTAGAAACCACCACACAAACCAGTATACTCAATCAATGAACTAGAGACCATACTTAATGCACCAACATTCATATCCAAGGAGAAATACAAGTATTGATCATGAAGGATTCTCAGGGGCTAGCAACATGAAAGGAAGACCGCCAGTGAGGTAGCTGTTTGCAAGTTCAAGACAACCTAACCAGTATGTTCCAAATTTTCATGGCTATTGTCACTGGTGTAATAAGTTCAGTCATAGAATGAAAGAGTCCAGGAAAATGAATGTCAACCCTAGTTTTGAGAGTAGAAACTCATTTTCTGCATTACAAAGTACAAATGTCATATGTTATAATTGCAATGAGTTTGGTCACAAGAGTTATGAATGTAGCAGTAATATGAAAATGTCCTACAAGAATGCATTGTGTACATCTTATAGTGCTAATGTGAAATGCTATAAGTGTCAAAATTTTGGTCATATAGCAAGGTATTGTTAGCTGAGAACCAACAAGCAAAAGCGAATTGTACCAGATGAGAAGTTGGAAACAAAACCAAAAAGTGACATAAGAGGAAAAGAGAGAAGAGAAACTAGTTTGGGTAGACAAGGAGAAAAACAAGATAGAGTCCAGCCTGATTGTACAAACTACTCTACATGTTGAAAGAAGGAATTTATGGGTAGTTGATAGTGGTTGCTCAAATCACATGACTAAAGATAAGAAAAAGTTCATCAAGCTTGATGATTGGAATGGTGGTTCAGTCCGGTTTGGTGACAACTCCTCCATCAAGATCAAAGGCCGGGTACACTGAATATTGATGGAAATATCAAGGCTCATGATGTGTACTATGTAGAAGGTTTGAAGCATAACCTACTGAGTGTAATTTAGATGCGTGACAAAGGGTAAAAGTTCTCATTTGAGTCTACCGATTGTTAGATAAGAAAGCAGAGTATAGGTCAAGTGGTAGCAGGAGGAAAGAGAACTGAGGGAAATGTCTACAATCTAAAGGAATGCTATGAGTCCCAATGAATGATGGGATAGGTTGATGAAAGTTGGTTGTGGCATCGGAGATTAGGCCATGTGAATTTTGATAATCTGGTTAAGATAAGAAAGAACTGGTATGTGAGAAACATACCTCAGATCATAAAACCGGAAAGAACATTCTGTGATGAATGTGTTAGAGGTAAGAAAGAAAAGGTCAACTTTAAAACAAAAGAATATAACACCTCAAGACCTTTGGAGTTGATACATACTGACTTATGTGGGCCAACAAGGACAAGAGAATTGGTTGGAGAAAGGTATTTCATGTTGTTCATAGATGATTACTCAAGAATGACTTGGGTAACCTTCCTACATGATAAGTCACAAGCATTTGAGAGATTCAAAATTTTTAGGAAGATGGTGGAAAATGAAAGTGGACACCGGCTAAAATGCTTAAGATCAGACCAGGGTGGAGAATTTTCTTCCAATGTATTTGTTGACTACTGTGAGAAACATGGAATCCGAAGACAATATTCAGCTGCAAGGATAACTCAACAAAATGGGGTGGTAGAGAGGAAAATTAGGACAGTGAAGGAGATGGCTAGGACTATGTTGAATAAGGCCAACATATTGGATATATACTGGAAGGAAGCAGTTCATACTACTATCTACACTTAAAACCAAGTATAGTTAAGAGTGAATAGTAGAATGACTTCTTATGAGTTATGGAAAAAGGAAACCATCACTTAAGTACTTTAGAGTGTTTGGAAGTAAGTGTTTCATCAAGAGAGATGCTGATGGATTAGGAAGTTTTGATTACCAAAGTGATGAAGGAATCTTCTTGGGATACTCAACCAATAGTAAAGCCTACAAATGCTACAACAAGAGATTGAGAAGGGTGGTTGAGAGTGTAAATGTGAGAATATATGAAGACTCACATAGAGGAAATTATGCACCGACACCTTACATTGATGATTCAAATGTTGAAAATGAAGAACAATCTAACAATGGACCGGTAGAAAATACACCAAAAAAATCCCCAATCGGTATGTGCAAAAGAATCATTCAGAAGAACAGATCATAGGAGATAGGAATGAAGGTGTGTAGACCAGAAGGAGATTAACTCGGGAAGGTGAGCAGGTAAATTTTTGTCTCATGATTGAAGTAGAGTCCAAAAATTTTGATGATGCTAGCAAAAGTGAGAAGTGGGTAGATTCCATTGATGAATAATTGAGACAAATTAAGAAAAATCAAACTTGGGAACTTGTTCCTAGACCAGCAAATAAGAATGTCATAGGTACCAAATGGGTCTACCAGAACAAGATGAATGAAGAAGGTAAGATAGTCTGGCATAAAGCAAGGTTAGTTTGCAAAGGGTATGCTCAAGTGGAAGGTATTGATTTTGAAGAAACCTTTGCACCGATTGTTAGGTTAGAGGCAATAAGAATGTTTTTAGCTTTCTCAACCTGCAAGGGATATGAAGTATATCAGATGGATGTGAAATTTTTTTTTCTCAATGGAAATATTGAAGAAGAGGTGTATATGGAACAACAGGAAGGGTACTTGTTGCATGAAGATGAGAGTTTTGTATGCCGATTGAAGAAAGCCCTGTATGGTTTGAAGCAGGCTCCTAGAGCATGGTATTCCAGGTTAGAAAAATACTTGAAGGAGCAAGGATTCTGGAAAGGGAATGTAGACAACAACTTGTTTGTCAAGGTAAATGGAGATCACATGATTATAGTTGTTGTATATGTGGATGATATTATCTTTAGTGGAGACAAATACATCATGTGCAAAGAATTTGAAAATTAGATGAAGATAGAGTTTGAGATGTTCATGTTGGGTGAATTGTCCTATTTTCTTGGTCTACAGATCTCATAGGAGGAGAAAGGAATTTTCATCTCCCAAACCAAGTATGTGAAAGACATGCTGAAGAAATCTAAAATGGAGGACAACAAACCAGTAAGTACTCCCATGGTTACTAGATGTAAGTTGAGAAAACTAGATGAATCACCGAAAGTTGAGCAAACACTGTATAGGTCTATGATCGATAGTCTATTGTATTTAACAACATCTAGACTAGATATTGTACAAGTTGTTTGCATGGTAGGAAGATTCCAAGTTTCTCCTTAATAGTTCCACTTAAATGTAGTTAGAAGAATCTTCGGGTATCTACAGGGATCTATAGTTATGGCATGTGGTATCCAAAGAAGGGAGACTTTTCTTTATAGGCTTATACTGATGCAAATTGGGCAGGAAGTATTGATGACCATAAAAGTACAAGTGGAGGTGATTTATACTTAGGAGACCAGTTAGTATCATGGCACAGTAAGAAGCAAGATTTAGTGTCATTTTCTATTGCTAAGGTAGAGTATATAGCAGCTGCTACATGTTGTTCATAGGTTTTATGGATGAAAAAAACACTGAAAGACATACAGGTGGAGATACCGAAACCCATTTCAATCCGGTGTGATAACTCAAGTGCAATCAACATCTCCAAGAATCCAGTAATGTACTCAAGAACAAAACACATTGCAATCAAGTATCACTTCTTGAGGGAGAAGGTAGTAGACAAGGAGGTCATAGTAGAATATGTTCCAACTGATGAGTACATTGCTAACATATTTACCGAGCCACTTCCTTTGGGTCCATTTGAGTATTTGAGACAAAAGATGGGAGTTTTCCCACCATCTGGCATCACTTAAATGAATAGGAGATTGCATAATTCAGGGGGAGTCAACCATTGCTACTATCTTATGACACTTGAATCATGATATATGGACATAGGGGGAGAGTGTGTCTTAACTAGATGCAGTCAAGGGAGAGATTATTAGTGTCAAAATAAGGTTCTCTTTGTCATTGATGTCAAAGGGGGAGAGAAACCAGAAAATTAAATGTTGACATCAATGCCAAAGGGGGAGATTGTTGGTATTGAGTTGTCATTGATGTCAACCGGTATTGCAGGCAGGATACCGGTAGAGGTATGTCATCTGGTATGAGGAAGAGTGTACCAGTATGGTGAAAGAAAAATATGGTATTGAGAAGATTATCATGAAGGCTTGTCAACTGGTATGGGAGACAAGTAGTTATTAAGACTATCAGTGACTTCACCGGTATGAGATGAGATGCATGTGTGTGTGAGCATGTTGAGTGATAACCAGTAGAGCATAAACCAATCTGGAGATTGGCTTCCTATTTATGATGAAGAGGCAGAATGTTGAAAGTAATCACAAATCACCAGAGGTGAAGATATGCTACTAGTGTAGTGTACACAAACGATTAGCAGGAGAAGTAGGTCTCATCGATAAAGGCTTGTATTGGTATGAGTTTGCTAAATGTTCAAGTGTAAACTGACCTTGTGTCAGTGAGCTAAGTGTATGACCATTGTGATGCCATGTGGAGCTAAGGTGGAAAAACATGCACAGGTTAGTGAAGCCTCCATCGACATGGTGGTTGAAACAACAAGTCGACATAAATGAAACAACCATAAATCATGAAATAATAAAAGACTTATGCGGCTCGAGGAAGGAAGAATGATAGAGAAAGATCAGCGAGTAGTTGGCACCTGGATCAAAGAAAAGATATCAGACTGCAAGAAGACCTCGAGAAGGAAACAACTGGGCTTTTTATGATTCGACAGATTTCAAGGTAGAAAATCATGGACGAGATTGCTATCTTTAGCATGTATGCATTAGAAAATGGAAAATGTGTATAGATGCATTCCTCAAATACAGGTGATTGATCCAAAACAGACTAGATCGGATCTCATGCAGATCTTGTCGAGTGAAGGAAACCCTAATTGCCCTAAGTTTGAATTGTTTCTTGGCGAGAAAGCTCAAGTTTAAATATTGTGACTAGAGACAATGATTGTTGCTGCTGCAGAGTGAAGACAAGTGTAAAATTGCTATCTGAGAGCTAAAGAGATAAACACTTCAAGTTTTTATGAGTGAAGACCTGATTGTTAAGGAGAAGCAGAGTAAACCGGTGTAAGGAACAACTGGTGGAGTGTGCATTGCATACAAAGGTGACAAACTGGCAAAAGCTATGCCTGATTAAGAGTGATCAAGTGTGAGTTGAAGGTGAAAAGATATTGTGAGATGGGATTTAGAAAAGTTATCAACAGAGTCAAGTTGCACATTGGGTGGAGAGAATACAGACTGGTAAGGGTGAAACTGACAGAGGAGAATATTGTAAGGTTGCAAAAATTTATTTGCAACAGTGATTTCATTTGTATTTTTGAGTTTTATTTTCTTTTCACTAAGTTATAGCTTAGTGTAGGGGTTGTAGCTCCTTTAGTTTGTAGCCTATAAATTGTGCAAGGGTTGGTGCTCCTTTGAATTGGTGCTCATAAATAAGGGGTTGGTGCTCCCTGGTTTGGTGTTGTAAATATTGTAATCAAAGATTTATTGTGTGTTGCATCTTTGTGCATGTGGTATATTGATGTTCTAGAAAGTCCATTCACAAACCTTGTTTGCATTGTTTGAGCTACCGGTCAGCACTCAATTTGTTTTATATATTATCGGTATCTCCTTGTTGAACAAAAAGAGTTTAAATCACTGATTCACTCCCCTCTCAGTGATCCATTGTGTCCAACATGATTGCATCTAAATTTGAAAATTTTAATGTTAATTCATGTAATGTAGACACCTAAAAGATATATTTCAAAAATGATTGTAAATATGAATAAACTAAATGCATATAAATCAGATCTAAAAATGAAAATGCAAACATAAGATAGATCGAGTTCACCAAAATGATATGTAGGAAATGAGATCCTAGCCTAGCAGTGTAAACTAAGATCTCAAATCTCCATTGATGTATATCATTAGAAGCATAAATTAGGTCTAGCTACAATCTTAACAAAATAGTTGAGCACTTGTGGGTTTATGACTCCTTTTTTATTGCAATGAATTTGAGATTGTAAAGTGTGTGTAAATGAAGTAGGTTAATGATATAAAATTGGGATCTTTCAACATAAATAGAATTATATAGAACTAGAAACTAAAATAGTAGTAGAAATTTGAAATTAGGAGATAGAGAATAGCCTATGATGTCTAACAATATGGATTAGAAAGTGCTAGACTAGAGTGTTTGGTACCCTATTTTGAAGGTTTCTTCATCAACAAAAAGATTTGAATTATGGATCAAGAGGTTTTGTAGATCTATCCCTCCAAAGACTAGTCTAAAAGCATTGAATAGGTATAAAAAGTACCATAGTGCAGGGGTTTTTCTTATCCAAAGTTTAGTACTGTTCATCTTAATCTACTTAGCGCAATTCTATAATTCTTAGTTGTTGAATATGTACCTACACACTTGAAAAGAGGGAAAATGGTTGTATTGTATAGGAAATTGCCTAAGTCAAATCATGTGTTAGTGTTTCCACCTCCACAATAGAAATGATGATGTAAACAAAGAGCTTACTCCTAGTAGGATAGAGGCTAAATATAATTGAAATGTTGAATCAACAATATCATACCTTAGGATTGATGATGGTGGTGATACAATGCTCTTTACACAAGTCCTCTAAGTTTTGATGCAATAACAATTACATGACATAAAATTATCCATCATGAAATTATACTTGAAGCTAGGTTGTAGCTTATTGCTCCTTGTACTAAGATATGCTCTTGAATTAAGGAATTAGGAATTCTTGAGCATCAGAAATAATAAGTTGTGAAATTAGACTTTATGAATGAAAAAATATTACTTTATATAGGGTTCTCAAGGTATTTTTGAGTTTAGGTCAACATAAAATGGTCAAGTGCCAAAATCAAGACTAGATTTGACGATGTAAAGGCTAACGCTTGCATGCTACAATTTAAATGTAATTTTGGTAAGCTGTTGGAGCATAAAAACAATGTTGGAGTGTAAAAAGGATACTAGAGCATAAAAAGGATGAATTTTACATTTTAACATAGTCCCACCAAAATAAGGCCTTTGAAGGGGAGTCACCATTGGAGAAGCCAAGATCATGGAGTCACATCCAAATAATCACTTATAGGGTGTATAAATGAAAATGATCCAAATAACAATCAACATATCAATTACCATAAATTGGATTAAAGTACATAATAAAACACTTGTATATATACAAGATGGGTTTGAGGTGAGATGGTGTAAACCAAAGTTATGAGTAACCCTCAAATGTGAATGACACATATGTACACTTGTAAGGTGATGAAAAGTATCTCTAATCTCCCATAAGGTGAGGAAAGAATATCTCCAACCTCTAATGAGGTGAAATGTCTAAGTGGCTAACCTCATGTGTGCACACATGGTGAGACAAAAAAGTGTCTTTAACCTATAAAGTGAATTTAATCTTTAGTTTCAAGATTAACTTAGACCTAGCCACTAAGTGCGACTTAAGCCTAGGTCTGGGTTAAGTAAACAATACACTCTAATACCCCATTAAGTTATACTTAGGGAGTAATAATGCTCAAATATAAATATGGGGCTAGGATCAAACCCTAATAAGGTGCCCATGTGCAAATATCTCATCAAGTGGAAAAAAAGGAGAAAACCCAATGGTAACATGTCTGAGACAATTCAACAAAACATTCTATCTAATGAGTACTTTCTCCATCCCCATTGAAATAGTCTTCTAGGCAAGAGAAAATGTGAGAAAATCCCAACATGAAGTTGTCTTCTATAGATATCTCCAAAAGAAAGAATCCTTTAGGCCTGGTAGATTATGATGTGTTAGCGAAAGACAAGAGCAACTTTTGTGCAGGGAGGTTGTTTCTTTTTTCCTTGCCAAATGTTGGTCCATGTTACAAGCCATAAGACCCTTGGGACTTCTTATGACATTAAATAAACTAGCCAACATGTTGCTATAGGCTGGGAAAGTGTGTGTGGGCTGCATAAATTATTTGAAATCCTATGAAAAGAACAAAAAGCCTGCAAATAGGTCGATACCACAAACAAGAAAAAGATTGTATATGCCAAATTTTGCCTCTAAATATGGATTTTTATCCAAAAGACAAAATGTGCAAAATGGTTTGACATATGATTTAGCCTCTCATATCTATATAGCTCTCTCTTTACTCAAAAATCTTTGTACCAAAAAAATAGAAACTTCTTCCATGACACACCAAATCAATCCAGATTGAAAAACACAGTATCTTAGTTTAATGACATTAGATTTCCACAATCCATAATGTTGATGATTTGTTGTTTTTGGATTTAAATGTGTGAAATTTTTTGCATCAATATTTTGGATCACACTCCATGATCTATCACCAAGAATGTAAGAGTGCATAAACTATCTTAGTTTAACTCTGGTACCATGTTATCATTAGGATCACTAAGCATTTGCTAGCATCAAATCTAGAGTGATTTCATAATAATTAATGTGTGCAATGCACATATAGATAGAGTGATTGGGTCAAATCAAAATTCAATCGCAACATTCAATGAGTGGTGGCAACTAAGCTTTGCCAAGTGGAAACTTGTGCCTTGATTGAGTTTGACCAACTCTCCAAGTTTCCATATAACCTACCTAAGGTGGCTTAAATCCATGTGTAGAAATACATAGGATAATTACAGTATACACTAACATCATCAACTGTGGAAACAACCAGTTGTGAAGGAACAATGATTTTTTTTTGGTAACCCTGTGGTATCCCCTAGCATGATCTTTCTATTCACCCATGAAATGACTCAACCTAGCATTTCCTCGGCCCTTACCTTGGTCTTACTTTTTACTACCAATTTGGGGACTTCAAAGAGGCAAGTTGAGGTGAGACTAGTCCACAGGAGGTGACCAAATCTGCCCAAACGCCTCGACCATCGGTTCATTCTAGAGCAACATGAGTCGACCTCGAGACCTATATGGGATGAATGCAAAGCCCATAACCAACCATGCTACCCCGTGGGGCTATTGTGAAGGAACACTATTATAAATAACTGATCATTTGCTGAAGTTGTGTCCACATAAGTTAGGGTAGTAGGTGTCTCAGTGAAGGGAACATCATGATTAGATGAAGATTCAAGATCTCCAAAAATCTATTTGATGATGGTTCAAACCATGAAAGGCCACTTAGTGTGGTCTATGTGATGAATATATTTCTCATAAACCATAATGCCTATTAGTCCATAAAACCTTATCATTTTTGTTAAACAACTTTTTCTTTTGATATTTATCATGTGGTTCAACAACTAGTCCAAGGAGATAGGGCAATAAACATTATCATGATAGTGATTCAGTATTCCTTGTTTCCAAGGCAAATAGTTCTCTAGATTAAGCTTGGAAATAGAAGGTTGAAATTCCAATTTAGATGACATAATGGATCTCCCCAAAAGCATAACTTTATCTCAATTAATGATTACATGGATAATCACCATGATATCTCAATTAGTCTCCAAGTGAAGAAATGTAAGAAGAAGTGCAAAAGCATATAAGATGCAATACACGTTACACCTCCCTTGATTGAGTTTTAAGCCCCCTCTTACAATTGGCACTTTATACAAGTTGGATTGAAAAATGACACTTTATAATGATACTATGGAATCAACTTCATTGGTTTGAGCTCAAAAAAAAATGGCACTCAAACACGATTATCAAATTGAAGTTATGATATTTTTGACAACTTAGTTATAATAATTCAATTATTCCCTAAGGTAAAATAAATGGGACATTACAGTCCTCTCATCCCAAAGATTGCATCTCCTCAAGCAATTTGAACTCGCATGCCACTATCAAGTCACAAATGAACCCATAGAACTCCATCCCATCTTTGCTATACCAATCTAACACAACTAAGCCTCATGATTCTTCCAATCTATATTGCATTGTGAAGGCACTAATTTCATTGGTTTCCAATGTAGGAGTTAATGGTTATAACTTATTGAATAATGTTGATTCTTCATGAATTTGACTTACTTCATTATAGGAAGTTGCACCAGATTTTTAACACTACCAATTGCAATATAAGTGGAATATAATAATAGATACTAGATAATTATAGATGAAACCAATTAAAACTTTATTTTAAGGTAGTGTTTGTACAAACCAAATGAATACTAGGGAGGATCACATATATAATCAAATAATCTTTCTTGAATATAAGAAGCATATGTCAAGTACCCATTAGTTGCCAAGTAGAACACAATCATCGACAACCACTTACAACCAACTCCTTAAAGACTACCTAGAAATTAACAAGTAGATGATACATAGTCAAATATAAACAAGACATAAAGTCATTTTACACTAACTACACTGTGGAAAGATGTGTGGTAATGCTCTTGCTTGAAATGAAATTTGGAAAGGTATTTGGGACTATAATTGTGCCTATGTAAAAATTGTGATTTGTGTTGGAAGAGATGAATTTGGATAAGTGTATCAAGAGCAATGGATTGAAAATTAGTGGTAATGTTGTTGTGATTAATGTTGAGGAGATTCATATATCTACTTTGATTTTAACTAACCCTTTAAGAGGATATATTAGCTTGATCTTATGTTTCCATTAGGTAGTAAGTCCCTAGAAACCAATTCTCTCTAATGAAAAGGATCCTCCTTTTTCACTTTGAAAGAACCAATAGTTGGTTTGTTGTGATCATTACCATCCTTTGAGTATTTTTTTACTTTTGTGGTCAAGTGTTTGACACTAATACATTTGGCCTAAAATTCCGATGAAGGTTTCCGACAGAGAAGGCATATTGTGACCAAATTTATTTATTTTTTTTGAAAAAATGCCCGCATTCATTGGAATTCTGATGATAATTCAACATTTGGTTTTGACGGAGAAGGAATTGGCAATGAAATTTGTGTTTTTTTGAAAAAGTGCCCACGTTCGTCAAAATTCCGACGACCGCGAGCATTACTTAAAAAAAAAAAGAAGAAAGACCAAGTCATTTGATAAACATTAATCCCGCCTCTTCATCGTGTCGAGCTCTACCATATTCACAAAAAAATGGGCATTACAAGGTGGGAAACAGTTCTGGATTGCGGTGCCTCCAAGATCCGGTTGAAGAAAAAAGGTAGTGTAATCAACCAGTTCATTCACGGGATGTTTTCTTGAAGAAAAAATCGTTATGTTTGTGACAATGTGTCAAATTTGTTTTATGTAGTGATGAAATTGTTTGAATTTTACATAGGAGGTTGCATTTGTGTTGGTTGGTGATCAAGTTTTATCTTTATTATAATGAATTTTCCTACTCATAATTTTTTTTCCGTAGCTCATATTCATTGTCCAGTAGAAAAAGAGATAAATAAGATTGATTTGGATGGTTGATCAAATGAAATGATCAATTATCCTCTTTATAGGCATAACCTCTTAGGGGAAACCCTAATTAAGAAGCAAGATGACCTAAACCTACGTGATCAAATAGGGAAGAACACATATTGTGCCACTTGTATCTGACATCCATTGGAAGTGGCCTGAACGTAGGCTCTAGCTGAGGAGCTTACCTTGGGTATGGATGCTGGTATATATGGATGTGATAGAAACTCCCTACTGCAGGACCATCAAACCACTATGTAGTGATTGAGTGCCATTTTTTGTCGGTGTTTTGGAAGGGAGGATAAGCGTACCATGATAGGAAGGTGGTATAAAATGGAAGTTGAGAGGTATAAGGTTATGAGGTGTGGGTTAGGATAATATAGGGAGGTAAGTGATGAATGATGTAATGGTGAAAGAGTATGTTAGGATATGTTAGGGGTTTGGAAGGTAGGAAAGTGAATGGGGGGAGATAAAAGGATGTGAATGATGGAATGGGGTTAGGCATGTGAAGTAAAAGTAAATGTTTATGAGGTTAAGGTTTAGGATAGGATGTAGGAAAAAGAAGGAGGTTAAGAGAGGGAATATGAAAGGTAGATGGAAGGTAATAATGATAGGAAGTGAGGTAAAGGTTATGAGGTGTGGGTTAGAAAATAGGGTGTAGGAAATGGAAGGAAGGGTCATCCATTCTGTAGTGCTTCAAAAGGAGCACATTCACATGAGAGACAAGAAGAGTCATTTCATGTCGTAGTGTACCTCCTTAAACCTTCCACCAACACCAAACTCAATACCAAACTCTCTCCCAATCTCTCTAATGGACTAACTCAACTCACTTTCAAATTGTGACAGTCAGTGCAAGGTTTAGGATAGTACTAATTAGGATCTTCTAATTATGGTGGGGCCTAGCCAACATAGGGTTATATGAGATAGTGGTAAGTTCAACAGTGATGTGTATTAGATTGTCATCAAAGTTTCCTGTTAGTGTTACTTTGTATCAGCATTAACCACTTATTGTCATTTCATTACAATCAGTTTGTTATTCCTTATAAGAATTTGTAGTATTACCATAATTTGCATAATCTCAATTTGATTGTATTATGTATTCTTGAGATTATGTGCAGATATATATATTTATATGTAATGCCTGGTAGTAACGTTATGTTATTTTAATGTGGTTTGAATAAATAGATAAAATTTACCTTCTTAACTTAATATGATATTAATTGTCATTGACTTGATTAAGAACATCTTAATTTATATTCAATGATGCACAAATCTAAATTTAAATATATATATCATACTGGCTGATATATACTCTAATGCTAACTCAGGAAATTCATGCTTATACGTACTTGACACTGAACTTACCCATGTCTTTATCCTTGTTGGTAGACTATCATTATTCATCTTGTATGCTCTCTAAACTTGGGCATTAAGGTTGTCCTATGCATTATCACATGACTATTTTTTCTTGTTCTTAGGGTTGCCTATTGCTCTAAACATGATTAGGCTTTTTCACTATGTTGACTACCACCTTTAATGGACTTCCATCATGAAGAATTATTAGTATTTCCCTCTTTGACTGTCACAAGATGACTAAAATGTTTGCATAGGTGACTAGATCTATTAATGTGAGTTCTCTTCATAATATTGGTAATTGTCATACTTTGATTGTAAGGATACCACCTTAGCAGTAGTGAGAGAAAAAACAATGATCACCCCATACCCAAAACATGGTGATCGTGCAAGCTAAGGATTAGAACAAAGATGGAAATATAGTGCACAATTAATTCTACAAGAGCCTTCATCATCAATGAAAAGACAAGATAGAGTTGCAGACCAAGTCTTCTGTTCAATTATCCTAAAGTGTTTTGGTGTTTTGAGACTGCTCTTTTTCCTGTTTGATAGTGAACATCCGTTTTACTACTTTATCTCTATTATTATATTTGGTCTGAGTCTTTTATGTATATAATTTGACAATGATTTTATCATTTTGACTATGTTTCCAATGAAAATGATGGGCCATTTTTATTTCTTTTGAAACATTGAATCTACAATAAATATTATCAAACATAGTAGATAGTGATGGCTCTTTTTTACCATGTTTGCCTATATGTTGCCCTCTTACCATCCAAATATATATGTTGCTCTTAACACTATCCTAGAAGATCTTTACTATATTTTCAATGAAACTTGGCTTTGTTTACTTCTTATTCACTATTTTATTGGTGTAGCTGTTCCTTTCTATTCTTCTTTTAATGTGTGCTTCAAAGTGATGTGTTGCTCACAATTCTTTTCCTTAGACCTATAAATAAGGCTTGTCATTGTCATCTACATACAACAGTTATACTATGCTCTCAGACTTAGGCACATTTGTCTTTCCTTGCACATTTGCAAATGTGCATGAGAGTCATCTTGAACTAGTTCTAGGGAGGTATCTAGCAGAGGAAGCTTCTAAACATTATAGTTTGTGTTAATATGTTCCAAACATATATGTAAATAAAAAATTGACAAATATACCTCAATTTTGAAATGCTTTAATGTTTCTAGAACATGTTAGTGTATGCTTTCATCATGGAAAAACATAATGTAGTTGATCATAACTGATGTAACAAAGTTGTATCTTTAAATGCCTTGTTCCTTGATTATAGATCTATGCTCAATTGATTTGAATTGATTGATTGAAAAATTGGTAGATGTGGGTTGGAGTTTTTAGGGGTTTGAAATGAGAAATAGACTTGTATCTATATGCAGCTTGCACCTTTTCAAATTGAACTTTTGGAAAAGTCCAAATTTGGAGAAGAAATTCCTACTATTTGCGAATCCAACATTCATCTTTCAAATTTTAACTCCAATTTCCATGAATAAGGGTTCCCAAGACCCTAGTCCTAGAAAATTGAGCCATGAGGAACATCATGAATAAGGGAATGAACCAAATTTATGGAAGCATTCTGAAACCTAAGTACAATTAGGCATAAATAAGGCACAACCACTAAAGTGAGTCCAAACCTAGTGTATATTTATAAAGAGATACAACTTATGATGCAATATTTAGCCCTGATAGGGAGGACCCTAGATTGCTTGAGTCAGCTTGACTCACTCCTAGGCCTTTTTCCTAGCCTAACCTGAGAATGCTCCTCTCTATTCCCCTAATCCACTCTAGGCCCTCACTACCAAGGTTTGATGCTCTGCACTTTGTGAATTCACTTTTGTAAATCCACCAACTCACTAATCCATCAGATCTTCACCAGACACCTTGCAGGGTTTGCTCTACCATAACATAGACTTACCACTTCTCCTAAGTTGTTTTCCTCCTCATGCTTGGATCTTCTCTCCCTTTGATCCCAACTTCCCCTAGTCTGAGGCTAATAGCCTAGACTCTAGTCTACCCTGCAAGTGATTCCTCTTGGTCACTAATACCTAGTCAGGCTATCATCAAGCTCGCCTAGGTCCAGTCTGCTGAAACAGATGATGCCATTCCCTAGTCTGCTACATATGGAACTCTATTGTACATGGCTGGCCCTTCTTGACAACCCCCAATGGTCGTGCGGATCCCACGATGGAGAGTCAAGACAGAGCCATGTTCACAATTGTGAGACACCAACAGAAAAGAAGAGAACAAAAGAAGACTTTATTTACAGAGCCGAGCTTGGCAAGAATACAACTTGGACTTCAAAAAATGAGGAAAAACAACATCCACCCTATCTACATTATCACTTAAGGAATTAAGCCATGTTCACAATAGAAAACAAAACTCTGAGAAAATAACCAGAAAATGATCTTCCAATTGTTATTCAAAGAAGTTCGTTCTTGTGGAATTAACACATCCAACAATCCCAATCTAACCAATAATCCAACCAACCCTTATAGAATGCCCATTGGGTCTTTTATAGCCTCCTAGACATGTCTTGTATCATCCCTAATAGACAAGATTCAACTTGACACAATTCGGTTTTTGACTATAACTGACTTTTCTTCCTTCATTGAGTCATCGGGTTAGCATCGCTTTCTCCATCGAGTGATCGAGTTAGCATCAAAACACTTACTCCGACATCTGATGGTGGTTTACAACTTACTTGCTTTTCTATCAGGTCATCGGAGTAGCATCAAAACACTTACTCCAATGTCCAATGACATTTTTCAAACTGCACACTTCCTCAATGGTTTCCATCGAGTCATCGGAGTAGCATCAAACACCTCTTGCCGATGGCCGATGGTGCACTCCCAATAGAATGCCTCCTTATCGGGTTATCGGTGTAGCCCCAAACATGTTATTCTGATGGCCAATGATGCATTCCACACTTTATGCTTTCCTATTGGGTCTCATCGGGTTATCAGCGTGGCTCCCAACCTATTATGCCGATAGCCGATGATGCTCATTGGATTATTAGCATAGCTCCTAACCTGTTATGTCGATAGATGATGATGCTCATCAGTTTATCGACATAGCTCCTAACCCATTCTTTCGATAGCCGATGGCTCCTTCTGACTTGCTCCAACCCATTGGCGACCTCATCAGGTTATCGGGTTAGCATTGCTTTCTCCATCGGGTCATCAAGTTAGCATCGAAACACTTACTCCAATGTCCGATGGTAGTTTACAACTTACTTGCTTTTCTATTGGGTCATCGGAGTAGCATCAAAACACTTACTCCGATGTCCAATGACATTTTTCAAACTACGCACTTCCTCAAC
Source organism: Cryptomeria japonica (assembly GCF_030272615.1). Lineage (NCBI taxonomy): Eukaryota > Viridiplantae > Streptophyta > Pinopsida > Cupressales > Cupressaceae > Cryptomeria > Cryptomeria japonica. The sequence continues at coordinate 102,959,422 of NC_081407.1, read as the reverse complement.
TATTTCCATCGGGTCATCGGAGTAGCATCAAACACCTCTTGCCGATGGTCGATGGTGCGCTCCCAACAAAATGCCTCCTTATCAGGTTATCGGTGTAGCCCCAAACATGTTATTTCGATGTCTAATGATGCGTTCCACACTTTATGCTTTCCTATCGGGTCTCATTGGGTTATCGGCGTGGCTCCCAACCTGTTATGCCGATAGCCAATGATGCTCATTGGATTATTGGTGTAGCTCCTAACTTGTTATGTTGATAGTTGATGATGCTCATCGGGTTATCAACGTAGCTCCTAACCTGTTCTGTCGATAGCCGATGGCTAATTCTGACTTGCTCCAACCTGTTGGCAACCTCATCGAGTTATCGGGGTAGATGGAAAACACTCCCATCGATATCTGATGGCACCTCATCGGGTTATCGGGGTAAGTATAGCCGATACATGAAATTTTCAAAAGAAGACAAAAATACACTCCAAGCTCCAAACAAACAACCTAATGGACTAGAACCAGTCCTTATGCCAAAATTGCCAAAATTTAAAAGGGTCTTTGCTCATCCTTAGGTGCTCTTGCACCAAGCCCCCTCTTAGCAAGAGTATGAAATTATGCTCATGTACTCTTGGGAAAATATGGAGAAACCAAATATTCTGAAACCAAGATATTGAAGAGTCAAGATGACTACAAGTTTGGAAAGGTGGTAGCTCCCAAGACTTATGATATTGTCAATCTACAATATTGAGATAAAAGGGAAGTACAAAGTGAGTAATATGAGTAACATTGGTAACACACATGGAGCATGCAAAACACAAATTTATGACATTTAGAACTATTAAGATTCATATATTCTCACTAGGAACCATATCAAAAAGACAAGGCATAGGTCTAGGACTAGTAAGATCCTTATATAGTTACTAGGAGTCATGTCAGAGACACATAAAAGCATGATACCCAAGTTAGTAAGATCCTCTAATACTTAGTCATAGATCGCATTCTAACAACAAATAGAAGGTCATATCTTGGTAACCTAACTAGTCCATGAGTAGTAGCTCAAAATTTTATCAAAGCTAGGTTAGGTTAGGAGCCCAAAGAACCTATAATGTGTCTTATAATGGGTGTTGAAAATAATCTACACTCAAGCCAACAATGGAATGGTAAGAAAGGGGGCAATAGCTCAATGGTAGAGAAATTTATTAACAAATAGAATGCCTTAAGTTGGATTCCTAGCTATTTTATGAGTATTAGCTTAACATTTTCATGCGTAAATAACATCTACTCCCACCTCTACCATAGATCCAACTTCCACCATTTCTCCTTCCACAACCTCTAGTCACCTTCATGTACAAAAGCCACTAGTGCCACACCTTTAGTACTTACATCCTTCACTTATCATCCACCATATGGCCTATTTATCAAATTTATTTCTTCTAAATGTAAAAGCCATATGCACAAGATGGAATGACAATTGGTAGATGTAAAAGCCATATTCCACAACCTTTGCTAAAATCCTTTTTGTCGGTGCCAAAATGTGAGGTTTGTAATAGGACGCGACATCTATAGAAGCATAATAGAGATGAGATTTCTAAAAATATGGAAGATCAAACAATGTAGGAAAACATCAATTAAAAATAAAAACAAGATTGCAGTTTAAAGAGTTAACTTCATTTTATCTTTTTGTGGCATTGAATTTCATAGTGTTTTAAAGAAGATATCATAGTTTTTCCAAAAAATGTCAAAACCCTACCTAGTGTTTACCGAGAGGAGTAAATAATGTATAGTTTGGTCTCCCATGCATATAAATTCACCCAAATGTGTCCAAGAAGACCTTTTTCATGCTATGTATCATATTATATTGTGTGCAGGGCCCCAAATTAGATTTGGTACGTGTCTGGGCATGAGGACAGTCTAATATCTCTATGTATCAGATGGTAAAAGACAGTAAGAGTGAATAATTTGGTGGGAAGACCAAGCGATTGGTATTTTCGAGTGGTTGATGATAGAGAGAGGGGTGAGGCAACCCTATGTAACCTTTGGAAGGGTTTGTGGATCAAAACCAAATGAAATAGATTAAATTTCTATGACTGTCCTAAGGGTATTGATTATCACAGTCATAGTTTTACTAGTGATATTGTTTTTGTTTTGACAGAGTTGTGTTTGTAAACCCAAGTGTGGACATGTAATGGAGTCATGAGATGTCTTAAGACTACATCAATATTTAACAACAACATAGTGTGTAGGCACCTAAAATATGAAAGGACTACATATTGGAAGGCGTGTGTGATGATGCCATGAAAGGTCTGATATCCCTATGTATCAGACTGAGAAAACCAGTGAAAGACAAAAAAAATGCATTGAGAAGGCAAAAGGTTGAATTGCCTAATGTTTGATGTTGAAGTGATGTGTGGGGACCCTGCCAAGTCAAATACCTTGTTCTATTTTCAAAGGGTGGAAAAAGAATAAGCATTTTATTTACCATCCTAATAGACCATCCATCATAACAATGATTACCAATGATGTGTGCGTTGCAAACAAAGTTCTAGAGGAAGGCTCTTTCTATTGTAATACCAAGTGAGTGTTCATAGACCTTGTGTAGGGTCCTCCAAGCCTAGAGTAAGGAGTTCGAAGCCTAGATACATTGATTTGGCCTTGTGGCCATCAATGAATGTTGACCCAATAGGAGAAGTCTTAAGACTGACAATTTTCTTGCCTGTGAAGAAAGACCATGTTAGACAATATCAGCGAACAACAAAATAAGAAGACAATTGCTAGATTGTGGTCTAACTTGAAAAGAAAAGGTGATGGAAAATGTTATTGTCCCTACAAAATTTGTAAGGGGTTAAAGACTAGAAGACTTCTAATCAAAACAACTAAGAAGCATTGTAGGATGCATGGTCACATTGAAGGTGGACATGATTATCATCCATTGGTAAGTTTTTCATTCTATCATTTTAACAATTTATATACATAATAAATCACTTGATGATGAGATCATGATCATGGTTTATTTATGTTTATCAATTTTATATAGGTCGAGCACCCCAGAGCACATGACATGGATCACAACAACCTAGAGAATATGGTTTTTGAAGTGGACAAACATTGAGGTGTGAATATCGAAGCTAAAGATAATGATCAAATGGAAGATGACGATCATGAGCCACAAAACAAAATTGAAGATGATGGTACAAATACATTGATCCATGACACATTTAGTACTCGCGCAGATGATCATGATGATGAAGATGACCTTGATGTTGTTCATGATGTCCCTCTACTTGAGAAGGCATCTAAGGCCCTTTACGAAGGCTCATAGACAACTCTTCTCTCCATTGTATTGTTGTTGGTGAACTTGAAGGTTATGAATGATTTATCCAACATAACAATCTCACGTATGTTAAGGTATGTCATATATGTCATAATAAATGGTGAATCATGTTGTACCATTAATATTCTTTATATTAACAAATTATATTTTTTTGTTGTAGATTGATAGGTGAGTTTTTGTTACCACCATCAAATATTCTACCTCGCTCATACCGAGAATTATCTTCCATTATGAAAGATATTGGAATGGAGTATCAAGAAATAGATGCTTGTCCTAATGATCATATTATATATCACAAACAACATGAATTTCAAATTGAATGCCTTGAATGTCATATCAGTAGATATCGAACCGATCAAATAAGAAAAAGAGTTCCTCGCAAGGTTCTTCTCTATATTCCCATTATTCCACGTATGCAACGATTATTCAAGTGCACTAGCTTGGCACAATTTATGGATTACCATGCACGCAATAGAAGTCGAGATGACATTATTTGAATGCCTGTAGATGTTCAACATTTATGGACATAGAGGAAAAGTGGCCACACTTTAAAGAAGAACCTCGTAATCTTAGGCTTTCATTGGCAATGGACGATGTCAATCCATTTGGAGAGATGAGATCTGTTTACTCAGTGTGGCTTATTTTTGTTATCAACAATAACATTCCTCCATGGATGTCAATAAAAAGGGAGCACATAATATTGGCAATGATTATTTCAGGTATTTTATTATTTAAATATAGTCGTCTACATTTAATTATAAATATTGCAGTAAAATGGTCATAATAATTATGTAATGTTTTTGTTCATTTGATTAGGTAAGTACCAAGTTAAAGATATGAATGTATATATCGAGCCTCTTATCGACGAGTTGTTGGAGTTATGGAATGGTGTCACTATGTATGATATCTCTAGACCAATAGGACAAACACAATTTCAATTCCATGTGATGCTTCTATGGACAATACACGATTCCCCAGGGCTAACACATTTTTGTGGTATGTTATAGTGTTCAAGTTGTGCATGAAAATTATAATTCAAAAAATTAACATATTTAATCCAATTATACATTATCTTGTAGGTCTTCAAACAAAAGAAAAATTTGCATGTCTAGTTTGTCATCCAAAGATGAAATCTCATCATTCAAAAAGTTTAGGAAAGCAAGTGTTTGATGAGTATAGGCACTTTCTCCACAAAAATCATAAGTATCAAAATATTGAAAAACATATTTTCAATGGGAAAGAAGAGAATACATCAAAGCCATGAAGAATGACACCTCACCTGTGGAAGTTGGAATATAATAGAATTAATCGTCAAGGTAATGCCATTCCATCTAATGGTTTATGTCATAAAACATCTTTTCTATTGTGTTTTGTTTACTGATGATGTGATTGATGATCATGAAGGTCATGAAGGCATAAGTGACCACCTTCTTAAGGGACTAAAAAGTTATCCCTGACAATTTAGTAGGTTGCCCTACTACAAGCAATTACAAATTGTGCATTTGTTTGATACTATGCATATTGGAAAGAATATAATAGAGACATTATGGAAAATATTGGATGGAAGGCGTGACAAAGAAAAAATTGTCAAAATATGTAGTGACATTCAGGATTCCAATCATGCAATGATAAATGTCATTCAATCAAAAAGCCATGGAGACTAGATTAATATAAGTGAGCTTCCTTGGTTATTAACAGACCAGCAAAGCAATTCTATAAAAGAAGTCATACGAAAAATTTGATTTCCCACAAGATTTGTTGCGAACATAAACAATCTCATATCAAAGAAAAGTGAATTTGGGCCAAGGATGAAAACACATGATTGGCATACCTTCATTAAGGTAATTCATGTTCTTGTGTTTTACTATGTATTTAAGTACTGTGCATGTACTTATCATTGTATTATCTTAGAAAAAAATGAAAAGATAATTTTATAATTGTTGCAGTATGTTCTACCTCTATCTCTCCTAGATGACTTCGACAGTAATGTCAAGCAAGTCATATATGATCTTGGAAAATACATGAGGTAAGTAGTGATATTTGTTCAGTTCGTTGCATAGATATTATATTTACGATTTGTTTTAGTTGTTATATAATATATTTTTTTGCATCTTGAATATCTTGTAGGTGGTTGTCATGTAAGGAAATCCATAAAGAAGATATTAAATATTGGAATAGAAAAATTCCTCATCTAATGTGTGAAATGCAAAAGTGTCTACCTTCAGCTTTTCTCAATGCACAAGAACACTACCTCATACAGCAAGTTGAGGAGATTGAATTGTGTGGACCTGTACACACTAGGTCAATGTGGATGGTTGAGAAACACTTGAAATTTTTGAAGGCTTTGGTTCGACAAAGAGCACATCCTGAGGGTTCTATGGTGGAGGGATATAAGGTATACCGGACTATGGTGTACATTTCTAAATATCTTCCTAAGTTTGCAGCAAAGATCCACGTGGATCACATTTGGGATCCCAACCCCATTAACAAATTTGAAGGGGAGTACTTGACGGGGAAAGGTAGATTGAGGAAAGTGAGAGGTAATTATAAGATGTTATTGTAGTTAATTAATTCTTAATATTCAAAATAAATCGGTTGTAAGACATCTATTTATTTTTTGTACAGTTGGTCAAGAGTGGGATGCACTACATTTGTATATTGCAAACAATATTGATTGGGTGATGGTATGGATTGAACGTTGTCAACATTTTGGTCGCACATTAACATGGGAAGGTTTGGCTTCATTGGTTAGAGAAGCTCATCGTAATGGAGATTCCAATGTTACGCAAAGGGAAATTAATTTAGCATATGGTTTAAGAGATAAATAGGTACGTATAAATTTATTAATCACCCATATGTTTATCACCTCACAATGCAATAAATTTTACATGTTTGACATATCGCAGGTCAAAACCACAATGGTATGTGTTGCAATGGTCATAAATTTCGCATCAAAAAGTTGGATGACATGAAGAAAACTTGTGATTTTGGCATCACTGTAGTCTTTGAGGTGACAAATATTTCATCGAGAAATGACATACATCCTCAACAGTCTCAAAATCGATACTATGGAATTTTGGATGATATACTTGAGTGCGACTTTAATTCCTTCAAATTAGTTTTGTTCATTGTCAAATGGTACAAGCTACGATTGAATAAAAATGATCCTGATAGAACTGTTATTGAACATGATAATGGTTTTACAATGGTTAATACAAGGTCATTTGAACCAGTTGGGGATTATCCCTAAGTTCTTCCAAGCCAATGTGAGCAGGTATTTTACTTAGAGGTTCCACATAAACCGGGTTGGTCATTTGTTGTTAGACATGATCCAAGAGGAAGGCCAATAAAGTATAATGTGATGGAAGAAGAAGATACCAAAGAAGTAGAAGATGAAGTAGATGATGATTACGATCGACAGTTTCTCGATGATGATGAAGAAGAAGAAGCTGCTGATGATGATGATGATGGTGAGGGTGATGGTGATGGTGATGGTGATGGTGATGACGAAGACAATGATGGTGGTGGTGGTGGTGGTGATGATGATGATGATGATGATGATGATGATGATGATGATGATGATGATGATGGAAGCAATGATGATCATGATGTTCATGATGATGAATGAAATGTATGAGATATGCAATTAGTATATTATCTATTTAATATTGATTTCTTGATAGAATTTTTTTTGACTTATATGGTTACATAATTAAGTTGTTGTGTTTTGAATTCTAATGCCATTATATAATTAATTCATAATGCACCTTTTAATATGGAGATGGAGATAGGGAGAGTGACTATTTATGTGACTTTTTTAAAACTTTGTGCTTATTTATGGAATTTGGATTGTTTATTAGCTATGTGATGGATGTTGATTTAAAATACATATGTGATGGATTGCATGTTTATGATGATACATGTGACATTTTTTGAACTTTGTGTTTATTTATAGAATGTGGATTTTTTATTACCTATGTGATGGATGGTGATTTATGATACATATGTGATGGATTACATGTTTATTATGACACATATGTGATGCTAATTATGATGCTTAATTACATATATGTTGATACATCATGTGATGCTTATGATGCTTATGATACGTATGTATTTATTTTTTATCAACTTACAAATATAATGCTTATGATGCTCAATTGATGGTGTTGATTTCATGCATAGTCCCTATGTGATGCTGTCACCCTTGGTGGGAATATGTCATTGACTACAAACATCGTCAACCATTTAGTTGAGGATCCTACATAGTCTACATAAAGTAAAGGCAAGGAATTAAAAAAATTACAATGATTTTGATGACAACATCTTTTTATTATTTAATACTCTTTTTGTCTACAAAGTTCATGTTGTTCCTGTTGTGTACTATGTAATTTTTAGCTAACATAAGATAATTGAATTACATGTGCAGGAACCTGAACCTCTTTGACGAGGATCCTGCACAGTCTCATGGATGGACAAGTATAACTAGTCAATACACCCTATAGAAACAATTTATTTTTTAAAAGTTACTTGGAAAAAAAACTTCCTTAGTTTTTCAAACCTCGACATTAGCAACAAATCTAATACAATTATCAACACTTGAGGCCCCAGTTGGACTTATTCAAATTTTAATCCCAACATCAACTTTAGGGTCGACTTCTTCATCAACATTACACTCATTTGCAAAATTTCTCTCTCATTACCAACTAACTCTCTCATTTGATGGAGTGCAGGTACCACCAAATAGGTATTTGTCAGATGTGTCTTCCTCGAGTGAGGGAAATGTAGGAATAGAAATGAAAGTGAGACATGTAGTAGGTCTACAATAGGGAGATCAACTAGAGGTCAAAAGATTAGAATAAAATTCAATAAACACATGAAATTTTTCCTTGCTCAAGGGGGGTCATGTTCTTATGATGATGAGACCAAAGGTGACATTGAGGTGCCATTGAGATACAAACATCTACAGAAACAATGTGGTGTAGGAGCACCTAACACAAAGGCATAAAAGGAGTCTATAAGAGGATAAAAATCAATTCATAAGTATTCAATTACATTTTCATTTGTAATGTCATTTTGAGTCAATATGAATCAATATGTAAGGTTAAAAGAGCCCATTGTAATGAGTTGTCCAAGTTGTCCTAATAAGGTCTTGAATTGGTCATTTGGTAAAATTTGTTTAAAATATCCTTGGAGGGGTAAAATGGTGACAAAAATACATTATTATTCCATCCTAATATGTTTTGAAGGTTATTTTGAAGGTTTAAAGTCATTTGAGTCAAAAATTGTAAAAGTTGTAAAATGCAACTTTTCAAAAGTTGTAAAAAGACCAAAATGGGAAGTTGTATGGTCATAAGAGGAAGTTGGGTAGTTGTAACTTCCATGTGAAGATAAAAAGGCTATAAAACCTCTATAATGGTCGTTCATAAGGGTATGTAAAAATTGGAGAAGGAATTGGAAAGCATTGGAAATATTTTGGTATCATATTTTCATTGTTTTCAATCTCTGGTTTTGTGATCTTGAAAGTTTTTCCTCTTGTTTCCAGGCCTGGTATGGCCATGTACAACCTGGAAACAAGTGTATTTCCATAATTATAGTGTATTATATTGAATAATGTTTCCATTGATTTTGGTTTGAGTTTATTTCATTCAGTTTTGAGAAAGTTATGAATGTTTTGGTGAAAACCTTTTGGAACTACCCAAAACCTTGATTCACGGCGACCAGTTTTGGTACAATAATCATAACTTTGGATTTAACCATTGGATCTTTCTATAATTTGGAGAAATTTTTTATAACTAGAATTTCTAGAATTCAACTAGAGAGATTGTCCAGATTATTAATAGTTTAAGAGTTATTAATGACTGTTCATGACTATAATTTCATGACTAGAATAGAGTAAATTTCATAGTTTGGACAAATTCTTGGTTTTCATTTGCAAGAAATGAATAGATGAAGGGTTTAAATGATTCAGGTTTAATGCATGATATATGGATCTACAATAATTATGGATTGATATATATGGAGAAGATTTGATAATGGTTATTTGATTGATGTTTTCATGATGCTCTGCATCAAATTGGTATCAGAGCTAGAAGAGCCTGAGCTAGTAGAGCGCTGAAGGAGGCAATCCACACCAGGACCTAGCCCAAGAAGATTTGTTATTTGGTTTTTGCTAATATTTTATGGTTGTAGGTGCTTGTCCACTAGCTGCAAGTAGGTAGACATGAAGGTCTGTCATGGGGCCATAGGAGATGGTCCAAGGGGCCTGAGAAGGAGGTCCAGTGGGTTGCCAAAAGTCCCAGGGAGAGAGGCAAGGAAAGGACTCTTGGGTGAGGCAATTTATTTGGTGAGTTTGGTGTAGCATTAAGGGTGGACTTATGTTTGGATCAACACCTTGAGTAGCAGCTAGTATGAACTCCATAGATGGGAGTCTTGATTGAAGGCAAGAGAAGGATGTAGAGGCATGATAAGAAGACAAAGAGGTTGTTGCATTCGCATTTCCAAGAGACTTGGAAAACTTTCAAGGTTGGTAGTATGGTGCAGGAGCACCCAATAACATGAGGTCACCAGGAGAAAAGTGATGTTTTAAGTCATTTTGATCATTTTTATGATGTATTGATTCATGATGAATCCATTTGTAAAGACAAGATCAATTATTGTAATTATTTGCATAAAGTTGTTAAAAGTTGTTCTTTGGGTCTCAGTTTGGTCTATAAGGTCAAGATTGTTGAAATAACCCATGGAAGGGTAAAATCATTGTAAAATATCTCAAATAGTCTATAAGAGTTTTTACAATTTGGGGAGTCGTTAGGAAAAAGTGTCAAAGTTGTGAGAAAATTGCAAAAGTGCAACATTTGCAAAAATGTAAAAGTGCAAAAATTGCACATAAAGTTGTAAAAGGGAAGATGAAGGGTCATAAAGGTAGTTGGATGGTTTATAACTACCAAAGAGTGTATAAATATGTTTTATTGGTTGAACCAAATCATTATTGGAAGAATAGAGAAGGAGGATAAAGTTTTGGAACAAATTGGTGTGTTTAAAACTTGCATTTTGATTGGTGTTTTTGTGTTAAGTTGTTGTTTCCAAGCCTTGTATGACCATGTATGGCTTGGAAACCCTATATATTTATAATGGTTAGATACTAGAATGAATCCTCTTTCTCATTATTTTGGTTTGGTGCAGTTTAATGAATAAATGAATAAGTTATGAAAGTTTTGGTGAAAGTGGTTGTTTGTAGATTTGAGATTTCCTGAGAATAGTCATGTTGTAGCACTTGGTACAGACTCATTGGGAAGAATTATGACCTAAAAATAGATTCATTGGAAAGATATATGAATCACCTTTCATTTAATTTTGGTCTAAGTCATGTTTATGCACATTTGTGTAAGTTATGAAGATTTTGGTGAAAATTGTTTTTAAACTATCTTCAATGGAGTTGCAGACAAGGGTTTGTGATTATCTAATGATTTAACCATTTGAAAATTTAATGGATTACATATTATGAAACTAGATCCATAAATATTTCATGTTATATTATTTTGAAATCATTTTGTTTTGTTTTGTGAAAGATATTTGATGCCCTAGACGGACTAGGCATGCACATGTCTTATTTGGGGACAACAGAAATGGGTCTCGGTGAAAAGACCATAACTTTTAATCTAACCGTTGGATTTGGCTAAATTTGGGATATGTTGTTTGTAAGAAAGCTATTCAGGTTCTGACTAAAGGGAATGAGTTTTTTAATATCTGGTTAGATATTTATATACCTCTATGTATAGGTCTATCCAAAGGGACAGCAAGTTGGCAAAATTGATACCTGGATCAAGTTTGTATTTTCTTGATTGATTGATTGTTGAAATATGATGGAATATGCCTCTAATGAATTGTTATAATGGTAAAAATATAGATGGATCAACATGATCCTAGAGTTGTGATTGGTTTTCCAAGATCCTCTGCAGCATCTTGAGGAGCAACTAATATGAATCGATGGACTTATGTTTGGAGCAGCATCACAATGGGTACCCAAGGAACTTCCTCCAATAAACACCAATTTTTGTGTTAATGATAAGATATATCGCATAGCACCTTCATCATTACATGGTTTCGGCCTATTTTCCATGGACGACATAAAGGTCTGTTACAACAAAGTTGCTGAATTGATGGACTTTGTCAAACCTTGTTACAATTACAATAATTGGATGCAGATTGTTCAATATAAAAAAAGTATGCGTAGGTATGCACTATTAGCAAATTATATACAACAAAAAGATAATGATCAAAGTAAACGAGTGGCTGTATAAATTGATGGTCAGCCAAAAGCAACAACGGATATTGCAAGGTTTATAAATAGTACACGACTTGGGTCAACTAATAACCAACCCAATTGCATATTTGAGGCACACGAGGGAAATCATGTATTCGTATGTGCGATAAAATCAATAAGTGCAGGCGAAGAGATTATAATCGATTATAGTTTGAATCGTATAGATACAAACAAAGTTAATATCATGGGGGTGGTATGTACTGTATATCATTTAAATTAACCAACCTCCAATTAATGACTCCAATATACCATTTTATTATGAAGTTGTTTTGCTAAGTCTATTGGTTTAATTTCACTAATGTTTTTTATATTTGTTCTTTGTCATAGGGCAACATGGATCCATCACATACCGTAGATAGGGATGTAGGTCATGACACTTCTACCGAGCAGGTAAACCTCATTCTAATTGTACAAATTAGATAGAAGCAAACTGTTACAAAATTATGTCCTTTTTTGAGTGTTTTAGACTAATTTTGTAATTGTTAATGATATTCTTGACACAAACGGATGTTTGGGGAAAGGGAAAGGGAGTTGTAGTACCTAAGAACCTCTCTAGGGATGTGGAGTCAACATGATTAAGCGATGATGACCCTGGAAATTCCACACACCCTATGGAATTCATAAAAAAGCCTCTTAGAAAAATTAGTAAAGAGATTGTTGCTTTGGCATCCATGTATCCTATGACTGATGAGATACGAGAGAGGGTACAAGTATTGATTTGGACATCAAAAAACTTGCAAGTAAGCAGTAATGAAAGCTTTAATTATAACAAAAGTTCAATAATGGTTTATATTTTATTCTCTTTTATGTCATTAGCTAAAATATGTACGTGTTGTTTTTACAAGAATTTTTGCACCCTTATGAAATTGGTGGCCATGATCATGGTGTTGCAGGTACTTCTGGTGATGATGATTTTCTTGGATTATCGCTTGCTTGGCTTATCACTTTGAGTACCCAAAACACATCATAACTGATACTATCAATGTTCATAATAAAGGTTCATCCTTGTTTACAATTCTTGCACTTTTCATATATTTAATGTATTATTCTTCAAGTGTTGTCAATGTTCCTGTGCAAATGCAACTGCTGCCTCATCAGATGTTAGCCTCACCTGTATTGCTAACTGCAATGTCGGCAACACGTAGCATGCAGACATCCTCTACTGCACGTCATATTGGTGCACCCACTGTTGGTAGATCCCTCTTTTGCTCTATCTTTTGTTATGTGTTTATTTCCCTTCAAGCGTTCTTTCTTAGGGGCATTTCATAGTGGATTCATTTTCTACACCAGGAGATGTACATGAGGATGCGCCAGAGGCAACTACTGCTAATAACATACCATCATTTCTTGGATCTTCTCGTATTGCTAGTACAGGAACGTTGCAGGCTGCATTAGTGGTGAGCGACGAAAAAATGATTCCCTTAAAGATACAGAAGGTTCCAAGTACTTTAAAATTATTATTATATATAGTCTAATTGTAATTTACTTTATGATCACTTGTTTTGGACTAATGATCCCATGAATTTTTTGCAGGACATGATATTTTCTATAAACTTCTTAGTGACATTGCATTGCAGATATTTGGGCCCACCATACATAAAGGTTGTACATCATATGTGAACTAACCCTAATCCACTATTTTGATTTCATATCATTGCTAGAATAGTTTTCCTTTGATCCATTTCTTGAACTATAATAAATGTAGCTTTAGTTTATTTTTGAATCTAACAGATTTGTTTTTGCTTTAAAAGGTGGAATGACCAAGAAAAAAGGTTAAAAGATGAATTGACAAACCATATGGTTGAGTGGTTTGGAAATGACACCTTTGACAAAACCAAGCTCCTTGAAAAAGATGGCACATATCTAAAGTATGTGAGGGACCAATACAGGACCCATTTAGAGAAGAACGTAAAGTACAAGCGTGCCCCCACGATTCCAGAGAGGGAGTGGAAGGACCTGATTTTGGATGCCAAGGAGAGAATTGAAAGGAAAAAAGGAAATACACCACCAGACGCCAAAAGAAGGTATGAGATACTATTAAGAATGTAATTATGTACTAATTAATTACTCTTTATATTTATATAATCTAACATATTTCAAACTTTTTATAGACTGAGTGACACGTCAAAGGCAACCAAGGCAAGACAAGAAAAGAACAGGCAACACAAACTCGGCTCTGGTGGCTATATGAAACTTGTTGCACGAATCATAAGTATCTCATGTAAATGAAATATTGCATCAAAATATTAATAAATTGCAAACGATTTTTTTTATCAAATAATGCAAACAAAATTCACGATACCAAGCAAAAATGTAGGGCTCTAAATTCAATAGAGTGCCCATAGAAGATGATAAGAGAATTGCCTACCAGCAAGGCTATACAGCCATGGTTGAACGACTACAAGAATCGATTGGGCATACACAATGTTTGAGTGCATCCATCACTCTGGTAAATATGCTAAATGGAAATTGTTTGAAATTGAATACTTTACCAATAATCTAATTGATGTTGAGTTCCAACATAAAGTGACTATATTTGTTTTAAATAAGCAAGCAATGATAACAATGTGCATGACATTGGAATGCAGCCTGCTAATCATGAAACACCACCTACACATGAGGGTCTAGATGTGCATCCTAGTAGTGGAGGTATTCATTTTCTATTCAAATTTATTTATGTAGTTATTAATACAATTAAACATCTTAATTTGTAATTAGAGTAGTAATTAATGTAACCTTTTTTGTTAATATTTTAGAGCATGTAGTCGGTGGTGACCAAGTGGAGCATGATCTGGGTACACAATATCAGGAACGTGATGCTCCCCAATTAGGTAAAGAGGAGCATTGTTATTCCTTTAAACAAATATAATTGCAATTGGTGTTCAACATTAATCTAACCTTTAGTATTTCAACTCCAGATGATCTAGAGGGTGTTCAACATGTTGAGGTTAAGGCTAGACAAAATGATGTGGCCCCATTAGGTAAAGAGCGCAATAGTTATGTTCTCTAAATTAATGAAATACTTGTAACAATAATAATCTTTTTTTTGAATTTAACCCATTTTTTTGTTATTGCAGAGGACCCCCCTTCGCTTTAGTGTCCTTGTCCTCAGTATAGGACTAGGCATACATCGAGATCATGAGAAGAGGTTAGAACAACTGGAGAGGGGGGAAATGATGAAGAAACCGATGTTCCACATAGTCTTTTCATAGCTTCAAAGAAAAAACAAAAAAAGAAATGATTGTAATCTACCTTATTTGATAATGACTGATTTTTATGTGTTAATGAATGTAATTATGTGCTAATGAATGGTTATGAATGATATGTGCTAATTAATATTGATGAATGTTGTGTGTTAATTAATGCTAATCAATGTTATGTGTTAATGAACGTTATGTGATATTAATGAATGAATTTTATATTTTATTAATGGTAGAAAGAATGAATGAATGAATGTTATAAGATGTTAACGGGGAATTTAGATTGATGTTAGGGGGGGAGGGGGTGAGGGGCCAAAAGAGTTTCCACCTTCACGTGGTTGGCCCTGTTAAGTAGAGAATATTAAACTATTCTCGAAACCAAGCAAAGCTCAACAAGATAACACACTTTTCAATATTTCATTATGTTGTACAGTTAAACTTATTGAATAATGTATATTGAATCTCTATTGCAGGGTCCAACAGATCCAACACAAACAACAACACCACAAGTTGCTGGGTATAATCAACTCCCATATTGTCTTGTATGTACACTAATAGTATGAGTTGCTTCTAGTGATGATATCCATGGTGGGACTAAAAAAGTTATGAATATGCCTCATCCTTGTAAGTTTTTTTATTACTTGTCATTTTCTTTAGCATTTTGTTACTTCACGAATGAGATGTTTTCAGATGTCTATTCCATGAATACCTCTCTATTGTATGCTTCATGATCGATGTGTCTTCAGCATGTCCACTCCATGAGAACCTTTTTCATGTATGCTTGTACCTTATGTGTATTTATGTATTACTTCATGGTTTACATGTATGATTCATGCCTTGCATGTATTCATATGTATGGTTTGTGCTTTAAATAGCTCCTTCATGCCTTATGAGCATTACTTCATGCCTTGCACTCTTCTCAAAATATTGCAAAATTATCCAACAAGAAAAAGAGTAGTAGAGGCTACATACCAAAATAAATTAGATCTCCCTCTTTATTTCTTCACTTTCTTCCCTATTTTCTTCCTCCTTTCTTTATCACTTCCCTTTTCTTTATTTTTCCTTGATATAGCTAACCTTTTCTCCTTAATGTTCTTCATGAATCCAAAGACTCCTTTACACTCCCCACTTTACATCCATGGAAACTATCTCCATAACTTCACTTAGTGTGAAGTAATTATTCTCGTCTACCATGGCCTTCATATATCTTTCATATATCCTTTCATATATTACCATCCATATATATATATCAACCTCATTCTAAGACTTTGAATTTGCCTCTTCTACCTCATTATGTGACACCAAAATGTGAGGATTTAAGAGAAGCTTCAAATCATAATAGCCCTTAGCATTGGTTCAGAAAGAGTCTCATATTATGCCTCCTAGATTGGATGGCTCTGATCCTCATCACACTATTCAACTTTGTCCTCGTCACTAGATTGTTTGCACTAGTGATGATAGAATTGTGAAGATTATATTTCAACAATTTTTCATTTTTTTCTCGCTTCTGATTCAACTCTTTATATGTCCTAAAATTGTATGAGCCTAATAGATTCTACTCTTGTTGATAGTTTGGTGGCTCTGAACAATAGCTGCTTCAAAGAAGCATGATCCTTGTAATTTTGGCCTTCCATGATGTGAAAAAGAGGTTATGTTATGAATAATGGTCTAGATGATTTAGTTATTTCTTATTATGTTGAACTTATGAGTAAATTTGGGCTTCCTTGGCTATGGTCACTATTTTGTACTAACTATTGTCATTTAGTGTGATTTGAGCATGAACTTCAAGTAATCATGAGGGTGGAAACAATCTTCAAGTGTTCGGAGGTACGCGGCCTTGACCAAGGGATGAAAGTATCGGGAAAGTACAAGTGATTCATGTGTAGATCAATGTATCATTCACCTATTAATTCCTAGCAATATTCTCAAATAAACAAGCAAAGAGGTATGTTGAGTGCATATATACATTTTATGTTGCCATGATATAAGTAAGATATCAAACATGTAACTTAGATTGATTTGCAATTCCATTCATAAATATTAGATCTTCCTTGTGGATTTTTGAATGCATAATGTCTCATTGATTTTAGTATCTTTATTGCAAGTACTTTTTTCAGCATGAAACTCCACTCATTGAGGTCTCTTACTAAATGCAAGTCAGTTATCCTATCAATGATGATACGTTTTGCATGCATTTTATGGGGAAATCTTATTAATAGCTATGTTTGGGTTGTTCATTGTTTTGTGAAAATATATACAAGTAGATTGGGACATTAGAGTTATAAACACCATAAATTGTGTTTGAGATCATTTTCCTAATTGTAACAATCAACCACCATTGGCCCAAGGCCACACCAACACCGTTGTGACACTAAGGTTTGTGCATACTAGTGTAAGGGCTACTCTTAGGATGTTTTATTACCATTACATATACACACCTAGTGGGGTTTCCAAACAGAACTTGTTTGAGTAGGTAGTATCACTAGTAAACTTGTGATTGTCACAATTGGCACCCTTAGGACAACCATTAATATTTGGTCTATGGCACTTTTTATGGCTTCTAAATGCTTCTATGGGGTGTGCAGGGGTCCCACACATCTCTTCCAACATTCCATCCAAGGCACTTTACTCTCACCTATCTTATATTCCACTTTCTCTATGCTACTATCCCAGAGGTCCGATACAAGAAGAATATCAGACTAATCAATCAAATCTAGCGTGTGTCTGAGAGGTTTTGGAGACCTGTAAGAAAGAGAAATGAAAATACATATTTACAAGAGCCTTTCCAACCAGTGGTGTGAGTTTTTAATGGTGAAAAGGCCAAAAATACATTTTTTTGCCACTCATTGGAAACCCTAGTGAGTGTTTTGATAGTTTTTGGAAAAATAGTGATATCTTCTTCAAATTTCAATGGATCTGAATGCTCCAAAAGATGAAATGAAGATAAATCACTTCTCTACCATATCCAATCGACTTATAATGAAAATATGATAAATTTCACAATTAAAAATAATGATAATCAGACTAAAACATTTTTGTATGAACAAAAATCTCCAACTTCATTTAGTAAAACTTTCAAAATTCAACAAGACAAACTTGGGTGGTGTGACAAAGGCCTATTTATGCCCATCCAAGTGGGTTACAGTCTCAAACCACCAAAAAACAACCTCCCAACCAAATTTTTAAAAGTTGTCATGACAATAATGACAACTTTTTACAATTTTTACAATTATTGCCCAATGGACCTCAAACTTTCCCAATTAGGTCCAAATACATCATAATGGCCTCAAATGACCTTATTTACATGAAATAACACAATAACATATATGAGTAGGTATCAGCTATTGGGAGCGGTCTCGGTCTACTATACCGATACCCGATGAGTCCTCCTTCCTATGTCTTGTAGTGAAACGAAGCTTAGAGAAGTAGGTTTGAAGTCATCCCAATGACCTGACAAAGTCATCTTCGGTCATGGGGGTAGCATTGGCTATCGGGTGGACTTGTTCGGAGTTATGCTGATACTCGATGGATTCGCCTTAGGCGATTGGGTTGACATCGACTATCGGGTGGACCTGTTCTGTGTTAGGCCAATACCCAATGAAGTCACCTTAGGTGGTTGGGTTGACATCAGCTATCGGGAGGACTGCATGGAAGCTACGTTGAAGTCCGATGGATCCTCCTTGGGTCATTGAAGTGCTATTGACTATCGGAGGAGTCTGTGAGAAGCTACACCGATATCCGATGGATTCGCCTTCGGCGATTGGGTCTGTCATTGCCCATCGGAGATGCAGCTTTGGAGTTACGCTGATACCATCAGAATTCTGATGCCAACTAAAATTTGCACCGATGGCCCAACCGTCGGACCAACAATATTCTCGTCGATGCAAAGTTTCTGGTATCCGTTTGAATTCTGACGCCAACTAAAGAAACATCCGACGAGGATGTTGTATGTCCAACAACACTTCCTTGTTGGATAGTCATCGTTGCATATTCATGGGGGAGCGTCGGAATTCAGACGTCCATCTGACAACATTTTTGACTGGAGGAGCGATCATGGCCGTTGTCAGAAGAGTTCACGATGTCGTCAGAATTCCGATGTTAATTGGCATCGTTGGGAAGTCCGACAATGAGTTTTTGACAGCTTCATTTGTCGGTATTCTGATGAAAAGCAATCGAAAATCCAAAGATAGGCCATCGAAAAATAGCCCCGAATGTACTAGTTTGAGAAAATTGATATGCTAGTGGACATTAATGTGCTTGTGAATATTGATCCTTGGCCAGTCCTCCTAGCTAAAGAATGGTTTGCTAAGGCCACCTTCAAATTGGGAGGAGGCTCCATCCCATTGGTTAAATTATACTTTAGTGGAACCTGGAGTTCACCCCTTCAAACATGGAGATCTAAAGGCTTATAAATTTATTTATTTATGCACTTCTATGTGATGTAGAGGGAGACTCCCTTAAACACAAATCGAAAGATACAAAAATCTACAAAAAATATATATAAATGGTCGCTCATGGCTTCTCACTATTTATCTCACTTTCTCTCCATTTCCTTCCCAATTTCATAAATCTCTCTTTGCCTTCAAATCCGCATCTATTCTCCCTTTGTTGTCATCCCAAAAATATTATATTCAATTTATGAACGACCCAAAGAATGAATGAGTGTCTTCTTTCCAAAGCCATATTTTCACCTTCTTTCTTCCACATTTTCTACCACTCTTTCAACTTGTTTCCACATTGCCTTCTTACTCTTAAATTTGCATTTAAAAAAGAATTAGAACTTATTTCTTTAAGGCATTTTTGTGTCTTTTTCTCTTCTTTTTTCAGCTTCAAAAGTTTTTTAATATATCACTTATGATCTATAATTGCTCCAAGGATAATATCTCATGGAAAGAGGTTGTTTCCACTAGCAAAAATCTAATTTTAAAACCTACAAATTAATAACTTCTAGCTTGGTTTGAAAACATGACACTTACACATCATTTGAGGCTCTCAAAACAATTTTGTTTATTTTTATATTCAAATTCCTCTAAATCTTTTATACAATGCAAAGATGAAGCATAAAGGAGTAAATAATGAACTATTTAATTTCCACAAACCCTATATTGCCTTACCAAAATAATTCAGTCATATTGGTGTTTTGAAAGTGTGCAATCATATGCTAAAAAATCACTTTCAATGTAACAATTTCTTAGAAGGTCTATTTCATTTGAAAACTAACAAAGATGCATGGAATGACCTTTTAAAACTCCTGTAAAACTTCATTCCAGCTTAAAAATAATCTTTAAAATAATGTTTTTTCATTAATTGTTAGCAAAAACAAAGAACTTTAAATCCTCCAAATCAATGGAGAATCCAACCATGAAAATAGTCACATTAGATGAAATACCTCCACAAACATCCTTGTAAAAGGATTTTGCACCAACTCTCATAGATTTTTAGAAACAATTATTTTCATAAAACTAATTCTTGAGCATTAAAATCGTGTTTGGCAAAAACTCTATTTTTCCAATTTTGATAAAATCAAAAGTTCTCTAATGGTTTTTTTTTTTGATAAAAGACTACAGCTGCATTAAATTAATAGTAACTATATAAAATTGGATTGCAAAAGTTCTCTAATGTTGAAAGATATCAAGAAAACCAAAATAAACCAAAATTTAGATAAAACAAACCAACATTTTTTTTGGTTGAGGCAAGATTGCTTGAGGACACAGATGCTCTTGCATCAAACATTTTGGGTTAAAAAAGTTTTTTGAGCTTGGGCTCACAAAATGGAATTGGGAAGTAGGACTATCCTTTCAAGTAAACAATCTATAGAAAGCTCCATTATTAAATTAGGTTCATCAAAAGACTTCTTCCTTTGCCTCTTCCAACATCTAAGTGGGACAACTTTCATCCTCCTTAAAAAACTTTCCTTTGCACTCCTCTTTCTAATGTGGCATCGGTTCCATTATAATTTGATCTCCTCCATCAATTTCAACTCCCACTCTTCTCTAATCTTGTGGGATCCAACCCACCATATTCTGGCCATCTCCACCAACATGCATTTGCACTATCCTCTACAACATCAGACAAATCTTTCTCTACATACAAGTCAATGGTACATGGGGACACATCCCCTACACTTTTGGGCCTTGTCCCCCAGCTCAGTGACATTTTGGGTTTAGGGGATGCCTTGGGGATGCTTCCAACACATCCCCAAAATATCTATTGTTTCAAGGGATGGCCCGAATTGGAGGGGATGTTTTGGAAACACTAAGTGGATGGTCGGTTGTTCTTGAGACACATTAAGGATGTCTAAGGGATGGCTAGTTGTCCCCTTTATTTCCTTTTTGCTTCATCTTTCCAGTTATACCAAAAAAAATAAAATTGGGGGGCATAGCCCAAACCCCCCCTTCTAGCCCCACGAAGGAATGAAAAATTCCCCTACACCCCCTTTATTGTTGAGTTTTTCTCACCTGTAACACCTTGTGCAACTTTTTATTGCTGCCCCTCAAATTTTTGGGCTGCTGAGTTGAGTCCAAGTTGTCAAACTTTGTTTTCATCATTATGTTTTATAGCTTTTGACATTTGTAGTACAAATTTGTAGCCTTTGAGAATTTTGGTGTATGCAATAGTACTATTTTTCATATGCACATGGACATGAATTATCAATTATACAAGCGATTAAGTATCACTATTATTTTGTTCGACTCTCATGTGAACTCTATTGTTATATTTTACTTTTGATTATATACTGTATATATCAGTATGATTACATTTGCAACTTTATCAATGTTATCAGCTATGATTTATCATATGAAAATCTCTCCCTCTCTATATATGTCCCTTCTAATCTCGAAACATGACTTAAAACTATTTTCATCCCTGAAACATCTCCCATCGTCTCAAAGACTTGGTGGAACATAGAATTCAACACTAAAAAAATATATTTGTACCATCTATTCTGCATTCACTAACTCTTCTATACTCATTACCTCATTCATCTCAACATGCAGATCATTTTTCTTAAATTCAAAAGGATATAGCTTTACCTCTTCCACACGTTCCTCTGCTGCAACATCTACAATCTTTTCTTCCTCTGCTATGTCTTGCTTTACAAGTAACCTCTCTATATTCTGGTGGTCAACGCTCTCCATCATCCTTATCCCCTCCAAAAGACATTTCACAACTTTTGCTTCCAAAAGACATTTCACAACTTTTGCTACATCTTCACATTTATCGTCCTCTATCTCTGCTGCAGCACCACCCACAGCTGCAACTTTTTCTTTTCTAATTCCATGTCTTCCCAGAGACATGTCTTCATTGCAACCTCGCTCTCCACACTGTCCATGTCTTCTTTCATATATGTTGCTGCAACTTCACCTTCTGCTACAAGCTCTTCATTTTCATCCACACACAGGTTCATTAGCAACCAAACCCATGTCCTCTTATTTCGTATGCTCCACCGCTACTCTAGTTTCTCTCAAACCTCTCAACATCCTCTTCATATCATTAATGCCAAGCTTTTACTGTTTTTCTCTTCTAATGAGTCTTGAAATCCGCAAAGGCTTTCCAAAAACCAACTCTTCCTCTTCGAGATCTTTGCATACACAACTACACAATCTGCAACCTTTTGCAGCCTCCACTCACACATTCAACAGTTATAGGCCAGACTGCACTCCACCCACAGATCTTGGTGCCAGACTGCACCACACCCTCAGGAACATTCACTCTGATACCATTTGATGCAGAGGGAGACTCACCCTCAAACACAAAATCCAAAGATGCAAACGAAAGACAGTAATTTTATTGACAATAAAATTTGTAAAACATATTATACAAATAGACAACAAAATATAAAAATGGCCATTCATGGCCTTCCACTATTCATTCCTCTTTCTCTCCATTTCCTTTCCAATTTCATAAATCTCCCTCATTGCCTTCAAATCTGCATCTTTTCTCCCTTTGTTGCTGTCCCAAAAATACTTTATTTCACATTATCTACATTATCTACCACTTTTTCAACTTCTTTCCACACTGCCTTCTTACACTAAACTTTGCATTTAAAAAATAAATTAAAACTTGTTGCCCGTTTTTTTTTCATTCAGCTTCAAAATGTTGTTTAATACATTATTTATGATCTGTAACTGCTCTAGGGATAGTATGGCATGGAAGATTTTGTTTCCACCAGCAAACATCTAATTTTAAAACGTCCAATTAAATAACTTCCAGCTTGGGTTGGAAACATGATACTTAAACACCATTTTGGGCTTTCAAACAATTTATTTTTGTCTATTTTTAAATTTGAATGCCCCCAAAATTATTTATGTAATGGAAAGATGAAGCATAAAGGAGTAAAAATCAACTATTTAATTGTCCCAAATTCTATATTACCTTGCCAAAATAATTCAATCAGATTAGTGTTTTGAAAGTGCACAATTAGATGCCGAAAAATGACTTTCAATCCATCCGGAAACTAAAAAAGATGCGTGTAATGACGTCTCAAAGATTCCAATAAAGTTATTTCATTCTAGCATTTAGATTTTTTTTCAAAAATAATATTTTCCATAAATTGCTGATAAAAGAAGAGAATTTTTAATCCTCTCAATCAATGAAGAATCTGACCACAAAAATTTACCACATTAGATGAAATGCATTCACAAACATTTCGGTAAAAGGATTTTGTACCAGCTCATATAGATTTTTAGGAACAATTGTTTCAGCGAAACTATTTGGGGAGCACTAAAACTGCTTTAGGGTGAAATTTTCAATTTTTTATTTCTGATAAATCAAAAGTTTTTTAATATTAAGAAATGTCAAGAAGATTAAATCAAAATTTAGATAAAACAAATCAACATTTTTTTGATTGATGCAAGATCACTTGTGAAACCAGATACTATTGCATTACTATGTAAAGATTAAAAAAGAAAATATGTAACTGATTCAAGATGTAATTTTATAATCTCATTTGAAGAAGATGAAGGTTTTAACTGCTTTAATGTAACCTTAGAGAGGTAAGTCATAAGAAATAATTATGAACTTGACTTCATTTTGTGTTTGTGAAGTGAAATAAAAATATATAAATGGATTGACAAAATTTTGAAATTAATGATAGATTTGAAAAAATGAGATCCTAAGATAGCCTTCATTACTTTTAAGTTTTTACGTTTGGTATGAACTCTGATCAGATCAGGAATTATGTTTTTAATTAAAAAAAGTTAAGTCTTAGGTCAAGAAAAACTTGTGGTTCTGTAGTGTTGCAAACGCTTGAATGCCAGAAATTCCGAGGTCTTGTATTAGGATAAAGTGACAAACCATGGGAAACCCACTATTAAATTTCTATTTGGCAGATCCTATTGTTGTCAGAAACGGTAGTGCCACAAACCACATTTTTCCAAACTACTATTTCTTAGGTTCTGCAACTTGCTGACCACAGTTGTGGTAAAAAGTCTGTAATTCTGAGTGTAAAATCTAGGGGAAGAGTATTAGTAGTTGAGCATGTATGAATTGTTGTGAGGTTTGTTGATACTTTTTGTTCCAACAATAATACAAATAAAAACTATTATTTGAAATATAAAATATCAATTTTCTGTGTTCATGCACCAATAGTTGTGACTTTCAAGTTGTTATTGTTAGGAAATGTACCATTAGTTGTGAAAAGTAACCAATCATGTGATGCCACATCAGCTGCACAAGTATTGAGGCCTCTTTTGCAGTATATTGGTCTCACTATTTTTGGGGGCTGTTTTGGACACCTTGGCAAAAAGCATGCTGATGTGGCACCATACTTGATGATGTGGCACTGAAACCTTAGTTATAAGTAGGGGACTTGCCAAGCAAGCTATTGTAAAAAATTGAGAGTGATTTGAAATTTCCAATGCACAAAGTTGGGGTGCACAACTACTGGGTCCTCTCCCCTACAATTTGACAGTAGCCATAATATAACTCTATTTAATGTTTCCTAAAACCCTCCAAAGACCTAAAAGGTATGATCTAGAAATGCCTCAAAGCACAAGTTTCCAAACTTGCATTCAAACCACTGTTGTTGCCAAGAACCTACAGTCTAATGACTTGAGATCTGCAGTTTGGTATTGCTTTAGACCACAGGTTGAGTAAAAAGCTGTAGTCAAGTTCTATTTAATATTTGGACTAATTGGGAATGAAATTTCTTTCTTCTGATCGACTATTTGTTTGTCATATGGTTTCATTGAAAAAAGAAATTTAGATAATGGTAATTTCATATTGCTTTCATACTGGATACAGATATCCCTATAGGCTGTGCACAACAAGACATTCTTCTGCATGTCGTTAGTATTAGGTGGCAACGAAACTTCTTGTGCATGTCATATTGCTCTTGGGGTCATGCTTTCTTTGCAAAAAAACAAACTGTTTTGCATTTAGGTTTAGGGGTTAAATGGGTGTGTATTATGGAGTGAAGGAATTAATTGCAATAACAAGAAGACTGATACTGGAGAAAACGTGCCACGTGGGCACATAGGCTGAAGAAGAGTTGCCTTGGAAATCAAGGCATGGACCCTGTAGAAGTGTGCAAGAATAAGCATTCTATTTGGTTGTCATGTGTTTCCACGTAGGTTTAGTGATGCCATGTAGGATCTAGTCCATGCCTTGGAGAATGGATGTGCAAAGAAGCCATTCAGAGGATAATAGGTGTAAATGAAAAACACCTTGTCTATTATGTCAGATTATGCAGAATGTAGCATATAAAGGTGCTCCAAATCTAGCAAGGGAATCAGTAAACATGCAGATGAAAACTGAAGCATCAGGAGATCTTTGAGCTTTAGTTACAAACAAGTGGCACATAAAGAATTTTCAGTTCCCATTCCTATAAGGAAAATCAAAAGATGCTATCTAAACATACAAAATGGACCTTTCCTTCGTAGAGGGTACAGAAGTTGGGGCTTATCTCTGAGCATAAGTCTGGTTAAAGTTGTGCTAAGATATAATAGGGTAGTCAGAAGCATTGCTTATTTAAACACAAAGGGTATAGATTGGAAAAAAAAGAGTGTGGACAAGCAAGTTGAATATTTTTTTGGTTGTGCATAATAGGTTGGTCAAAGTTTCACACATTTTTTAGGATCGTATAAATTCTTCTATATATAATAACTAGTAATTGCATCTTGGTGTGCAATGGGTACGTCAAGGAGGTGTGGAAAGTAAAATAGAAGAATATGGTTTATTTTTGTATGCATTTGTGTTGTACATGAGGTCAATAGGTAAGCCATTTAGTAAATGATGTTGTTTGTGTAACAAAAGTCTCAATGAAGAATTATATCTTCAAATCAACTATGCATCCACTTACATGGATCCAAACATGATTGAAACAAAACCTTTGAATCGGGGAGATAATTAGGCTCCATTACCAATATGGTCCTATTATATTTGTAATGGGGAGAGAGGGAGAGGAGGAAAGAGAGGGATAAATAGAGGGGGTAAGCGTGAGAGAGTTAGAGAAGGGTAAGGAGATAGAGCTAGGGGATAGAGATAGAAAGGAAGATAGAGGTGGATCTAGAGAAGGAGAGGGAGGGATAAAGAGAAAGAGAGAATGAAAGAGGGATGGATAGAGTTGGAAGAGATAAATATGTAGAGAGAGAGAGAAGAAGAAGAAGAAGGGGGAGAGGGAGAGATAAGTAGAGAGGAAGGGAGAGAAGAAGAGGGGAAGAGAGGGAGATATAGCTCAATATATAAAGAAAGAGAGGGAGATAATTAAGCATCATAGAGAGAGAGAGAGAGAATCATACCGGGTAAAGAGATTCTACACAATGATCAGTCATCAAAGATTCAATTGAGATTTTTGTGTGTATTATGGCCGATGATATAATATTGGTGAAAAGATAGCCATAAAAAAAAGTTTGGAGATATTGAGACCGTTGGATCAACTGTCCACCTATCATATCAGTTGTACGTAGGAAGGTGTACTCGTTCTATGGTTTTTTCTTTGTTTTTAAAAGTGGTGAAGTTATGAACCAAAGTGTTGAAGGGGACGAAACAGCGCAACACAATTGATGGGAGGGCAATTTAATTTTACGATTGAAAAATGGTTATATGGTTAGGAGAAAAGATTTAATAATTTTTTTATAATGGAGGATTTTATATCATTTCAAATATGAGAGCACGATTCTATGTTGATATCTCTTTGATTTCGAGTCAAAAATTGAGGGGTCTCCATTTTGTCAAAGTTACAAGCTTATCTTGATATCTCTTCGACTGAGAATTAATTACTCAAAGGGGTTAGTGTTTTAGGGCTTAGGATTTAGGGAGTCTCCATTATGTTGAATTCGCCTGGGGCACAATCTAATTCCCATTTCTTATATCATACCTTTGAGGATTTGAGGCTTGATGGATGACATAATCAAGGAACATACCATCACCCTCACCAATTGTGCTCAACTAATTGAACTACATTTCTTTTGTAAGACTCAATAACTTGATCTAAGAAAAAAAATACCAACTTGTTGAGTGCATTGTAATAGTTAAGATAGTATTTGAAGATTAAAATGTTTTTTTTTCTTAAAATAGAAAGTACCAATTTTAAGTTGGTATTGAGGATTGCCAGTTTAAATTTGATGAATGTATGACTATATATATGCATTTTTATCATAAATAGTATCAAAATTTTAGAAATGTTATCTTATGAAAAATGAGATTTTAGAGAGATTGTAACTTTCTTATATATATATATATATATATATATATATATATACATACATATATATATATATATATATATATATATATATATATATATATATATATATATATATATATATATATATATATTATTTTTTAGTATTTATAAGGTGGTCCTATGCAAGAGTGGTTGTATAGTTTTTGTATGTCAAAGTGGTCTCGTTCTTTAAGTTTATTGTTTGTATGTTAAGGTTGCCTTATATTTTTAAGAGAATAAAATTTTGCATTGAAAAGTTTTAAATTAAAATTGTGTATTGATTTTTTTACCTTTCTAGTAGTACAATTAGAATGGACTTGGAAGCCTCCTGTCTCTAAATATGGTACACATTTCATAATCTTCATCTTCAATTATAATAAGTTTGTATAGGGACACTATTTTATAGGTTGCATGTTTGCTTTGGCAAGACAAATTTTAAATTTTTCAAAATTCTTAAATTATTAATAATTTTTAAATTTTTTTATAATATTACTAAATATAATAAAATGACATTTCGGTGAGAGGTTAGCGTGTATATCCAATGGCTTTGGTTTGGGCGATATTTATTGAGTTTATTCTCTTCGATGGGTAATCACTCTCGCATTATGTTTCTGGAGAATTTTTAAGACTAATATTTTGAGTTGTGTATCCTAACAGAGTGACCATCTAGGCAGGTATGATATATTGTATAAGTTGACTTGTTCGGTTTTCCTTTTCCTAACATTCTGGTGAGAGATTTTCTCAAGATTTTGTGCAGCATAAAGATCAGAGCATGCTTTAACCCTGTGTTTCAGGAATAGCAAGAACTGTCGCCCACAAATGGTAGCATCACCCCAAACGGTGGGCAA
The DNA here is from genome assembly GCF_030272615.1 of Cryptomeria japonica. Taxonomy (NCBI): domain Eukaryota; kingdom Viridiplantae; phylum Streptophyta; class Pinopsida; order Cupressales; family Cupressaceae; genus Cryptomeria; species Cryptomeria japonica. The sequence continues at coordinate 102,931,068 of NC_081407.1, read as the reverse complement.
TCTGCTGCTCAACTTTACACAAAGGATTTCTACATACAATCTTCATTATTTTGGACAAGTTCCCTTTGTGATCTTGTATCTCCATTTTGTATCGCATTCTTAATTTTTTCTGATCCTTGAGGGATCTGGGCTAGACCGGAGGTTTTCTTCCCTCCATTCTTTCCTACCGGTGCCCACATCGAATGGAGGTGTAAATGTAAATCTATCTATTTTTTAAATTAATAAAATTCTTTGGCCTCAGCCTTTTATCGATAAAAAAATAATATAATAAAATAAAAAATATCTTACAAAATATAATTAAATCAAAATTAAAAATCAAGACAAATTTTGTTACAATAGAGTTACAACTATTATTAGTATGTAAATTTCACCTTTAAAATATCATACTTGTAAGTTTTAATCATTTCAAAAATAATGTTCATAAATAATTATAATAATAATATTGTTTAAATTTATATTACTAAAAAATAAGACAAAAAGATCTCCATATCACAAATTGTTAAAAATAAAAAACATTCACAACTTTAATTTTATCACTTCTTACCTCTTTTTATTACTTACATGTTTAAAGCTACAAAACATAATTTATTTTCATATTTAAAAATTCTTCTTCAAATGGATTTTTTATGAATGATTTTATAATATATATCATAAAGAATGTAAACAAGTTAAACAATGACCCTAACAATAATCTTCCCCAATGAAAAAAAAAATAATATAGAAAAATCTCCCTTTCTCGTGGGATGTTTTTTGCTTACTGAAAATTTTAAAATTTTAATGTGGGCGTGCAGTGTAAGACCACAAGGGTTTTGAAAAATTTAGAAAAGCTTATGTGGACCACTTGAGGAATAACAAGAGCCGGGAAAAATTTTCCCGTTAGTCAAGGCAAGTCAGACTTTATTTACATTGTCCTTGCCATGACTGACGCGCAGGAAAACTGCCAGCTTACGGTGTGTGTTCTTGTGAATCATAAAATGATTGAACAGCTGTAAAGATAGCTGAATAAAGCAAAAAACCTACGAAAAGTATGGAGAAAAATCCAGCAGAATCGACGGTCGTTAGTCCTTCAATCGTCTTGCATTGTTTTAGGATGTTGCCAACCATCGATTATCAAAGCTAGCCCGTTCATTCCATATAGGGATACACCTTCGGCGTAAAAAAATGAGTTTTCTAAAATTTAATTTTTAATTTTTAATTTTATTTTATTCAATTTTAAGAAATTATGAGATAGTTGTTTGATTGATCCACTTATTATTTGCAACTTATCAGTACCATCAAAATATTATAAAAAAAAGACAATAAAGATACATTATTTGCATCATATCAGTACCATCAAAATGCTCAAAAAAAAGACAATAAAGATACATTAGCTACAATGTTACCAAATTATTTGAAAAATACAACATTTCCATGCACAAGTTGTACCAAAATCAACTATGGCACATTGCTATGGAATCAAGTATAGTTGTGATCCGAGCAGTTAGATTTTTGAGCATATAATGTAAGGAGAATCTAAGCAATTTCAAGTTGGACACGGTGATTTCAAACCAATTCTAATGTCATGTAAATTTTTCAATGCACTTTTCACTTTTGGACTAGGAAAACCCTAAACTATTTTTGCCAAATGTTTTTGATTAATAAAACAACAGACAAGGGTGCAGACCCTTAAAAAAAAACACAGCCCAAAGGTAGTATAGGAAACACCAAAATAGGGATAGGTGAAAGTAACCTATCAAACCTGCAACAACCCAAAACCTAGCTCAAAGATGGAGAGAATCGTATGAGCCAAAGAAAATTTGGGGGATGGGGGAAGATTTTCCCTTTTGCCTGCGACGAACCACAGTCCAGGGAATACTATCATTAAGACCATCAAAAGAAGGATTGGGCGGGAGGCCCCATAGAGTTACAGACAACAACAACAGCAGGCTGCTGTAGCAGAGTGGCAATAGACTGTTGTAGCAGAGCACTAATAGGCTGCTGTTAAAGAACAACATCAGGAGTAAATTCGATAGGAGTGGATCAGTAATGTTGAGTAGGAGCAGTAGTCATAGGGCTAGAGGAGGCCAAATCAGTAGCACCGAGGGGTTCAACAGGGGCTTCAACAACAGTGAGAGGTACTACCTCATTCTGGGAGGAGTCATCATCTGCTAGAGAGGAGTCATCAGTATTAGAAGCATTGACCATCAGATGATCAACAATAGCGTCCTTCCACCAAGTAGCACAACCTTTGTGTCAAGAGAGAGAACAATTTAAAGCCAAGTGACTTGTAGAGAAGCACCTTCGACAGCAAAATGGGAGGCCGTCATAGTCCAATGATTGAGTCCAAGGCATGTCCCCAACCATAAGAACCACATCCCCAGGGAGAGGCTTGGAAATGACAATGTCGATTAAAATGTGGGCAAAGATAGAGTGACCCATGGGGAATGTGGCATCATCGACCTTCAAGAATTGACCAATAGAATTACCAATGGCCTCATAACAGGAGTGCTCCCAAAAATGAAGAGGAAGATTAGGTAGGCGAATCCAAAGTGAACGCACATTGAGTGGTTAGGTGAAGGGGTTAAAGGAAGTTGTCCAAGGTTTGGCAGAGAGAGAGTGGTCTCCCCAAGCCTACAGATTGCCCAAAACCAAATCACGATCATGGGAAGAAGAAAAAGCAGCAATAAAAAAGCCTTTAGCACAAGGGAAAAGCTCAATGCTATAGGCAACCAAAAGTTTCCAAGAAACACTGACCCAACGATGAAGATCCGAAAAAGAAGGCCGAGACCCATAAATCTGCAAACCAATGCAATGTGCTGGTAGTAATCAATATTCTCAGCAACTTCCAGACCACAGACCACCACATGAGAGGTCTCGGCACAAGGAAAAGGACAGATCCCTTGATTGTAAGAGCAGCAGAATGAGCCACGCGAGCAAAGATACACCCACCAGCAGAAGGTCTGGAAGCCTTAGAACCCGCAACATTGGTAGCAGCCATGGTACCAAAAAGAGTAGCTCCAGTACACACGACATTTTCAGCCGAAGGGAGGGCAGCAGGCAGATCCCCATAGGGAATGACAGCATCACCACTCACCCGTGGAGCATCAAACCCAGACCTAGCAACGCTAGCAGGGGGAAGGGAGATGGCAGAAGGCTCTGTGATAGGAAGAGCACCCACAACACTGCAAGCAACGCTATGGGTCCACAGCAGGAGGGAACACCGCCACGACAGAGCACTGCAAAGAGGGCTCAGCACCATGGCAGCCACCAGCACATAACACTCCAGACGCCTCAAACACAATATCAGCAGGACCAGAGGGCGTGAAGCAGGCAGGGGAAGTGGTTGCAACGGTCGAGTTGCAGTCAAGAGTGAGAGCGGAGAGGGCATTTTGAAATTACTTGTCAAAATGTTAAATTGGGCAAAGAACCAAGGGCATTTTATGGATTTTCACATATTAGACATTTCGATATTTCATTAGTGAATGAATCATGTCAAACACACATAAATAAAGATTGATATTATATTATCATTAAAAATAAATTATCTCATAGTAGACATATTTAGTTGCATATATACTAGCACTTGCATCAGAAGGGGGGCAAGAGTTACGCGGATAGATAAGTATTTAAATTAACATGTTCAGGAGGCATATTGTTTAGTGTCTATATATTTTTGTAATAAAATGGATTCTATCGTCAAAATTCTTGTCAAATATTGCTGTCATTGTTTCACAATTCTCCAAGTCATGATTTATAGATTTTTTGTCTAGAACCAAAGCAATTATATGTAATTGAAATGGGGAGATTTTCGTTCAAATATCAACTACTCAATCAAAGCAATGACAACGCTTAAAATAAGTTTTTGATTTCAACTAGTAAAGGCTTTGTCTTGCAAAGTTAAAAGAGGTTGACTCAAAGATAACAATAATCAAGAGCACATAGGAAAGGGAAATGCTTTATCTTGACAAAAGAAATAAATTGAAATATAGAAGTACAACCATGTACTTCACTAAATAGAAATAAAATATGTTGTTGTAGTCATATGTGTCAGAAGGACTAGTCGTCTTGGGGAAAGAGAGAATAATACATCTCCAACTTGACTCTCAACTATTGGTAAAACTCTTGTCCCTAAGTAACTATAAAAGATGCAATTTTTGAGAATGATTGCACTATTAGAGACATGCGTAGTGATCGTCAATATCATTCATTTTTTTATTTCATTCTAAAACAATGTTGCTTTTATCTATTAAATGAAAGCACTAATTTTGTGTTTTTATCTATGGTTGTTTTTAGTTGGGTTAAAAAGAAGCCATGGAGGTAGATTCGAACATAGACAAAGAAGTTTTCAAGGTTTGTCAGTAGTGAAATCCATTTTGCTTGGTCATGGTGCTATGTATGATTAACCTGAGACAACAAAGTGTCATTTTGATATTTCCCAAAATTTCAAGCACTCTAGCACAAGATATGTGTCCAAATATCCCTTTCCATGACACCCTATTTACAAGAAATTGACTCTAACAAGAGAATTTTCATTGTTGACATATTAATTCTTTAAAATATTAGTATTTAATTTGTAATTAAATTTTAAACTTGTACTACCATTATAAATTGAAAACTATAATAACATGATTGATAAACCCTCATGGAGGTTATTATTTTGTAGAGTTGTCATAGTTTTCAATCAACTTAGCAAAGTATGAAGAAAATATCAAAGTTTCAAAGTTAAGATACCAAAAAAAAAATATCAACAAATTTACCAAGAACTACAATTATTTTAACACTACATGAAGAACATGCAAATAAATTAATTTCAAAATTAGATCAAAATATGCAAAGAAAAATGAATGAGCCAACCATTGAGATTTTGTTAGTAAAAGAGAGACATCCAAAAATTAATACAATATGAATCTTCATGGTTGCCCAATGTTCTATGGGCAGAGGGGTCATGAAAAATCCATTCAAAACAAGTCCATTTATAGTCATGCAAAGATGCTACCCTTCTATAGGTGGGAAATATGCTTCCCACTTGTTTTATTGCTTCAAGATTTCCCCTTTGCAGCTTCATTGAGTGCTTTTCGTGTCAACTTCCAAGGTAAGCAATTCAAGAGAGATATCATCACTTCTCTTTAGAAGCTCCTTACGCATGTTTTTTCAGCTTTATTAACATCAAGGCTTTTGGCATTCTCAATTGAATGTGCCTATACTAGATCAAAATATTTTTATGTTGATCGAGGAAAAATGCAATGTCTTTATCAGTTAGCTTCCTTAAAATTTGTCTGGTTGCCTCCCCAGACTTGTTGGAGAATAACAATACAAGATCATTTACATGAAACATCATGCATAACTTGAAGAATACGTTGGCTTCACAAAATGAGTGTTAATTTCTACATACTAAAGTAAAGTAAACAACATAAATCCTCTAAATAGACAAGCAATGAAACCCACAAAAACTTTGTTAAGCACAAGATGAAGATCAAGATTTCATTGGCAAGTCAATAACAAATAGGGCTACACTTAGTCATAGTTGTTCAATTGTTGAAAAGACAAAACCATTGGATTAGAAGACCTAGACACATCAAAATTATATATGACATCAAAAACTTTGTTAAGCACAAGATGAAGATCAGGGTTTCATTGGCAAGTCAATAACAAATAGGGCTACACTTAATCATAGTTGTTCAATTGTTGAAAAGACAAAACCATTGGATTAGAAAACCTAGACACATCAAAATTATATATGACATATCAGCATTAGAGGAACAACCATTTCTATTAGAACAAAGCTTATGGGATAACAAATAACTAACTCCAAATTGCCAAAATATATATGAAATTTTTTAAGTTTGAAATATGCTCATATAGGCTTCTACATTTAGGAGTGATGCACGTATCCGAAAGATACGTTTTTTTATGAAGTGGCCATATAGGTAAAAGGAATACAGTGGAACAGAACACCCTGGCAATAAAAGAATACAATGCTTGCCCTGGAGTGATGAATGTTGGTGTAAATTAGATCCCTTTCCTCAGCTTGTGGACTAATGGATACTGAAATCAGCAACTGTAGGAGGAATTTATGAAATTACCTTAAACCCCACAACCATTAACACTGAATTTGCTACATAAGGTATCAACTCAATTCAAGAAGGGAATGCTTTGACAGAGCATAATCAAATTGATGCAAAGCCAAGCAATGAGAATTATGATACTAATTGAAATGATGTTGATGAGAAAAAATGGGTAGCATTGGCAAGAAAAATTTACTTTCTTAATCTGATCGGATATAATTTATTGAATCTCAAACCAATATGATTTGATAGAAATATGATTGATTTAAAATTCGATTTGATCTCATCTTAAATGAAATTGTATTTCCAATTTGATCTCAAATTACATGAACTCGATTTGATTTGATTTGATGCAGTTTTTGGTGACTGGAAATTTGGCAGGCAATGGAAAACTAGTAAACAGCCCCAGTTTAACAGCAACTACAGAAACCTCACAATATATATAGCCTATCGGCTAATTAACATTTTAGTATATTAATATTGTTGTTTATATTATATTATTTAAATATTATTATATATTTATAAATTTTTTTTAAATGTATTCAATCTTCTAAAAGTTTGTATATTCATATCCATACTCAATTTCTATTTAGATTAGATATGATACTCAATTGATAATACCTTTTCATACTCAACTACTGGTGCTCTTCCCCTATCATATCTAATCTAACTTATTTGAAATTGAGTATGGATATGGATATATGGATTTGATTATACTGATATATGTCAATGATTTGAGTTAAAAATTATAAGCACTGATAGGTCATATCATATCTAATCTAACTTAATAGAAAATGAATATGTATATGGATATGTCAATTTGATTATACTGATATACCAATTTCTTTTAAAAGGCCAATTCATTCTAAGTACATTTGTATAATAAAATTTAAAATATATAATATTATTTATATAATATTTAAATAATATAATATAAATGAATAATATTAATATACTAAAATGTTAATATCAATCTTTATTTGTTAAATGCAAGAGAATATCATAGCATGTCATAGGAAGGAAGAATAGATCCATGGGTGGTAGGTTGACTGTTGATATCCATGAAATCCTAAAGGATAGAAGAAAATCGTCTAAAATAATCCAGCCTGTTGATATTCATCAAATCCTACTGCAATCTCTATAGTAAAGATTCCAGTGTTGGACATGAGGGCATAAGGTGCAGAAGGTATGTTTTAAACAAACAAACAAACAAAAAAACAATAATAAATTAAAAAAAAAAACTTCATTTTTTTGCTGTAAAGATCTAGTGTGAGATGTGAAAAGTGTTTGGTTTCATCCATATCATTTTGGTTTACTGAAAAAGAATTATATTTTCAATAAAAAAAATTCATAACCAAAACATTTGTTGAAGGTTTTGTAAATGGGGTTGCAAGCTGAGTGAGCCTAATCTTGGAGGAAACTCCATGGTTAATTGTGCTTAAGTTGGAGTAGTACTGGGATGGGTGACCTCCTAGGAAGGCCTAATGCTTTACCTCTGTGACCACCACCTTATTCAATGAGTGCTTAAGTGTACCATTCATTCTCATTACATACGGGTTCTTGTGAACCACTACTCATGAATCATGGGTCAATGAGTTACTCGAAAACTACATAGTTGAATCCTAATAGCAATATCATAATATACAAATTACCAATTTTTCTTGAGGATATAGGGGAAGCATACTAGTAGCAATTATAGTTAGCTTCATGCACCCACAAATTCTAAATGGTACATCAGATTTTGATGATTTTTGTTTGGTTGTCTCTGCATGTGACCTAACTACTTATAGCTATTGGTTTGGCTTCTGGGTAGCAAAAATGCATGTTGTGGGATTCGTTATGCGTGCAAGGGTAAAAAAGTATACTTTTCAAAGTGTCGCCTGATACCTGTTTAAAGATGTCCCAATAACTATGCACTTAAAATCACTAATACTTATGCACTGTAAATGCCCCATTAGTTATGTGCTATGGGTACCATTAAAAGTGCACAAGTGGGCCAATTATGATCCAAAAAAGCTAAAAATTGAGCGACCATTGGTACATGTGTAATTTATTAATGACATTATAGTTATTATTATTATTTTTTTAAAGTTAGTAATTTGGGGGTTGAGTGTGCAAGGAGTAATTGGAACATGAACGGTAAAGAGTGCTTGTAATGCCCTGTCGGGAACCCTAAAGGAAAACAACACAACTAGGCAACTAAAGGGTGAAATATTTTTTTTTAAAGATTAAGTGCATTAATTATAACAATTGCACGTTTAATAACACAACAGAAGTCTAACGTATGATTTCCTAAGGGTTACCAACGAAGATTAATTCGTAGATTATATTAACAACATGGTTAATCCAATTGTCCATCTAATTAGGAAAATTAAATGCTTAAGATAAAACCTACACATACATCTAAATTCCATAATGAAAGAATCAAAGAATTCCAATGCATTTATTTCCCATAGATCATATATATAAAAGATTGAAGCAACTAGATTTAACATACATTCAACTGACATAATATTACAATATCCATAGATACATGGCTTTCAAAAATACCACGGAACTAAAAGTTACAATATCAAGGTTACATAAAAGTTTGATACAATGACCACAAGGTCTCAACTGAACAATGATCACGAACAAAAGCTGGTACATGAACCATGAACCAAGAAACACTAGCGAAGCCTTTCCTCGCTTGAAGATACAATCTAGAACATCTGATGGGAAGTGGCACTACCACCCAACCATGTGATCCTGAAATGGAACCACCCCACCATGCTAGGAGATAGTAGAAAACCCTCAAGCAAGCAAAGTAAGACAAGTACGAAAGAACTGCAAGACTCCGCAAACATCCATGTGACTCAACTCACAAACACTAGTGACTCTAAGAAGAGAGTGTCATCGCATGGCTTATGGTGGTTACCATGGTAGGCCTCCATAGGTCCGACCCCCATCTTGAGTTATCCTGGTAACCTCTCTCAAACCTTCGGCTCCATCTAAGTCTCATGCGGACTCTACCAATCCTTTCGTGAAGACAAGGTGGTAAGTTTGCCATTCCAGGCCTTCTCGCAACATTATGAGCCCTATACTAGCACTCACCTATGCACAAGGTACAATATCTTAATTAATATTATAAACTACCCACCCCCTAATCAATTATTAGGTTATCACTTTTTAACTGACTTTCGACGGGTTATCCTGCCATCCACTTCGGGCGTGGCCCCCACTCGAAAGCCACTCTCTCATAGGACACTAACAGGAAAGGTCTCTCTACGAAAACTCTATGGTGAAACAGACAACCATATCTAATCCTGACAAACCATAGGTGAAGGATACACAATCACTAACCCACGATTGACCATTTGGAACAAAACACAAAATGGCTCATATCAACAAGGTTACACAACAACACCTGTCCAAAGAGATATAATAACATATGACATAATGACAACTCAACTAGAATTGCAATGAAATTAAGCTTGACTGCAAACATCATTTACACAAGAACCTAATACAAGCAATCTTTTCTTAAAATAGCCAAAAGCATAAAATACTTGCAAATAAAGATTTTCTAGAAAGTAAGAAAATACAACTATATTAATACAAGGAAATCAATTTTGTCATTTGTCCAATAAGGTTAAATCAATCACATAAAAATTAAACTCCTAATGTATTTCCAAGCATAAATATAGAATCTAAAATATAAGCTTTTCTGGAAATAACTAAACTCTGAATTAATTATATATATATAATATAATATAATTATATGAATATATATATACATCATATATATATCATATACCTATAATCACATTACAAAATATATATATAACCACATGAATTAATTTTCACAGTTTTAAAATAATACTAAATAACTTAATGCCCATAATAAAATAAACTTATATATATATATATATATATATATATATATATATATATATATATATATATATATATATATATATATATATATATATATATATATATATGTTACCGTGCAGGGAGTAGGGTTATTAATTGTTTCGCTTCTTCCTAGAAATATTTCGTGCAAACCAAAATATGGAGTTTCAAATTTCTATGCAGGTTATTAAATTTGATTTTTAGATTAATTCATTAGATATATATATATATATATATATATCTAATGAATTAATCTAAAAATCAAATTTAATAACCTGCATAGAAATTTGAAACTCCATATTTTGGTTTGCACGAAATATTTCTAGGAAGAAGCGAAACAATTAATAACCCTGCTCCCTGCACGGTAACACGTGCTGTCGTAGGTAGCAGATGCTACCGCTGGTAGCACTGCTACCTTATGGTAGCAGATGCTACCACCGGTAGCATACTATCATCGGTAGCAGGGAAAACTTTAAGAAACCCCCCCCTTGGACAAGGTGTAAAAACCTGGCGAAAGTTGTATAACTCCCGAGGAAAATTTTAATTTTACGGGGGGGCAAATCTATAGCGATTTATGAGGAAAAAAAATACATTGGTGAATTGTAATGTTTTCAAAACCCCAAAAATATTTGCATGGGTGAATTGTAATGTTTTTAAAACCAGAAAAATATTTACATTGGCGATTTCAACCTATTTTCAAACCATTAAAAAAAAAAATTGGTGATTTCAACCTATTTTCAAATCATAAAAATAAAAATATTGGCGATTTCAAGCTATTTTCAAACCATAAAAATAAAAATATTGGCGATTTCAAGATATTAACTTTAAGTCATTAAAACGTGTGGCACGTAGTCGTCATCTCTCTACCTAGAAGACTGACCAATAGGGCATCTCACAACCTAGCGACAAGCCCTTACGACTCTCTCTATCTCCAACTCGCAAGCTGAAAATGCTAAGCCTTTGTAACCTCGAGATCTAGCGATTGAGGGAAATTGAACTGCCACTCTCCAATTCTTGACCACAAAATGTTAAGTCCTCGTCACCGCAGCGACTTGGAGATAGTGGTAACTTTAACCCTTGTCACGTACTCGCCAACATAAAACTGTTTATCTCTTAACCTCTAGCAATTCACTCGCAAGCTCGCGGCTTGGTCAAGTCTTCAGACATTTAACTTCGCGAGCTGGCGATAACCATTAAACCTAACCACAAACTGTCTAGTCACTAGCTCGTGACCTAAAAATGCTAACATTAAACAAACATGAGAGCTAGCGACAACTGTATGAAATGAGTTACTCATTAACTCTCGTGGCTATAATGTATGACATCAGACCAACTCGAGACCTCGTGACCAAAGCAATTTCACTAACAATCTATATTGTTTTATTTGCTAAGCTCAGTAACATAAAATGCTAACACCCAAAAAGCCCGAGACCTCGCGATGTAAACCCAAACCAACTTGTCACCAGCTCGCGGCTTGATCACGTCTTCAGACATTTTACCTCGTGAGCTAGTGATAACCATAAAACTTAACCACAAACTATCTGGTCGCTAGCTCGTGGCTTGATCATGTCTTCAGACATTTTACCTCACGAGCTAGTGATAACCATAAGGCTTGGATGCTGACTCGTTCCTGAGGGACTAGTTTGATAGTTTCTCTTGAGTCGAGGTTGATTAGACAAGCGAGGATGATGGTTTCAAAGGCATAAAAGGATTTGATAGCTTCTGAGTTAGAGATGGGAGATCACAGATTTCCCTGAGAAATAAGAGCTTAGGTTGCTTGTTGTCAGGGATTTTGAAGCAAAATTTGTCCAATCAAGGAGGAATAAAATCAAAACAAAATCGTTCACAATAGATGAGCCTTAGCAGGATACAGTGGATTAAGGATTTGATAGGCATGATGATGACTTCTAGAGTCTACAGTCATGTTGGAAACCACCAAAATGATAATTTTTCACATGAATGTAGAATGAGCATCACCAAATGAAGTGTGAAAATGTTATAAATACAATGGAGTGGTGACTTAATTGGTAGAAGAGAAAATAAACCTTTTTCATTTTTTGAGAGTGGTTTTTTTCCTCAGAAAGGAAGATGATGTTTGAGCAGGATCATGCATGGAGTTGCACTTGTTGTGTGCTCTGTGATACCAGATGGGTGTTTTTTTGTTTTCTGCTATGTGAGTTTGTTTATTGTCAAAGGGGTTGTGAAAGTGAGAAGGATTGCCAGAGGGGGTGTGAAACCCTTTTCTTATCAAGAAAGGCCATGCATGGCACATCCTCTGCTTCTACTCTGCCACAGGATGGCAGGGGGTTTGAAGAAGGAGCCCGTAGAGGAATGATAGAAGGGTTTGTTTGGGTGGGGAGTGGCAGCCAGTCATCTTTGTGATGACATGGAAGCTGCAACCCCTCCCCAACATATTTCATTTACCCTAAAGCTCCTCTTTCCACTTTCCTTGATTGTGGGCATGAAGGCTCGAGCTCATCTTTCCATTTTCTCTGTTCTTGGGCATGAAGGCTTCCTCCTCTATTTGGAAATAATCTGTTGGACAGAACGTAACATCTCACATTCCATCTGAAGGCATTAGGGTGATAATGGCATGGCTCAAGTAGTTTTGCAAGTTGTATAGTCATTGGGGTTCCTTTTCTAGTTCCAGTAGTGATTCTTCATTCTAGACTCTAGGTGAAGGGAGCAAGTTGTATACTGTATAGTCATTTATATAGCAAATGAAAAGCATTTAGTGTCAAGCTTTGTGCAGGTTCTTGAAGGAGTTATATATAAATTATTAAATTTATTGTGTATGATTGTATCTCTTTCAAATGATCAGAATCATGAGATTTAACTTTTTTCATTTGTTGCATTGTTATGGTGTATGTAATTTTTCATTTAAATTTTCTGTTAGTCTGGAATCATAATACATATTAAGGATTTACCTCATTGTAATTGGTGGGTGGATTATAGACATTCATAGAACACCTCCATATATATTACATAAACATCCATAGCATATAAAATCATAAGACTCAAGAGTATTAAGAATGAAAGTATTACTATTAAACACCACAATAGATAGGAATACAACATATATTACATAAACATCCATAGCATATAAAATCATAAGACTCAAGAGTATTAAGAATGAAAGTATTACTATTAAACACCACAATAGATAGGAATACATTATACAACATAATTAGTAAAACATCAAGACAGTAGACCGGTGCCTTATCCTAGGGCATAGACTCTAGAGTCACTTTAAACTTACAATTCAAGACAACCTGATAATAAACTTCAATAATGAATAATGCCATTACATACACAACCCAGATTCATATGTAAACTGAAAAACCCTTGACCATTCAATTCACAATGAAAACATAAATTCAACACAAAGACAATTATGTGAAGATCTCAAACTGCAAATGATATTGATATTATATTCATAATGATATCAGAAAGTAAATTCACAATGCGATTCAAGTTTTCAACTATGCACTTATCAAATTCTTGAACAGTTGAGCTATTATAAATTTATAATTATATAAGAGTTTTCAAGTTCAACATCAATAAAAGTGGCCAACTGGCCATCCCTCTCTACCAACAGAAAATAAAAAGATTACTGTGAGTAATCTTGGGTAGCAACCTCAACCTGAGATTTCTTCTTTGGCTTTAGCATGGCTTGCCACCTATCCACCTCTTTGTCTGTTGGCCAACTGAATGCCTTTACCTCTTCCAACTTTGCAACTGAATCTGTCCATCTGGCATCTGTAACTACCCTAGACTCAACAATAAATTTTGCATGGTCAACCTCAACCTTGAACAATGAATCAAGCAGACCATTAAGGAAATCAGCATCAACTTGTTCATTTACATGCTTGATTATTTCTTCTTGCTCCAAAATCAAATCAAATTTGTTGGTCCAATTAGAAACTGATTTCAACTGTCCATTACTACCATAAATTGAAGGCACCAATTTACTATAACCTTCCCCAAATGTCTGCAATTTTTCATTTATAAGCACATCCTTCCCTGTGAAAAATGCATAAGCTGCATTCATTACCTCCACCATGTCTTTGGTGTCACTGATCTTGGGAGGGAACTTGTCACTATACATCATTGTAGTATCTAGCTTATCCATTAATTTGTTTCTTCCTGACCAAACATTGAACAAAGGTCCAAGAAAAGCGACAACCTCTGAGGATGTTTTACTTGCCTCTGTCAAAGAAATGTGCAAATCATGCACTACCATCAATTTTACTTTCAATACATTAATCCTGTGTTTCAGAATTCCTAACACAACAAAGATAGCCTTGACATTTTGTTCCTTTTCAAGCTTTTCAATTTTTCCTGTGTATTCCTCCATTTTTGCTATCACATCAGCTGGTATTTCTTATACTTGTTCTGTAATCTATATTGGAGGGGGCTCATTTGCAATTTTTTCTTTCAAATCCACTAACTCTTCCTCCAGAGCACCCTTCTTCATCAGTGTCTCTTCATATTTTTTATTCAATGTAATCAATTGGGTATATGTTTCTATGTATCTTCTTGACAAATCCTCTGTTTTTGATAAATTCATGAAAGAAACTTGAGTAAAAAAAGAGGCAATCTCTGTGTTAGTTGTGTTTTGCAAGTTCCAGATCATTCTGTCAACTTTCTTTTCTACTTGGATATTTAGAAGGTGGGGCTTTTGAGTGGAAGGGGCCAAAGACCAAGCAGCAAGTATCTTTGACTTAGGATTAAATCCTAATCCTCTTATTACATCTCCGATTTCAAATTCAGTTTTGAACATTGGGTCCTCTTGCTTCCTAATCTGATCAATAATAAAAGTAGATTGGATATCCCGGTCAGGCATCATAATCATACCAGTACTCTTAATCAATTGTCTTGCCTGTTCCACAGATATTTGCTCCCTGTCAGGATCATATTGCTGCAGTGCCTCGATGATCTCCTGTTTCTTTTCTTCATTTGCTTCCTCTATGATCATATTTTGTCTTAATTGTTTTTGTTTCAATCTTGACAAAAAACTTTTAAATTCATCTAACTTAATAAAGTCATCATCTTTCATGAATTCATTTGACAACATCACACGCTCATCAAAGCCTTGAGCAAGGGCTTTGTTTGTTTCTCCCTATTCTTCATTCTGTCCTGCTTCTCTGAGATGTGTCCTTATTTGATGAAAGTATTGTCCTTGTTCTGTAACAATTGCTCTAGCAGGGTCTCTCCTCATAATTGTACCGACTTCACTAGTTTTTTGTTTCTTTGCAACTGGGGTAGATTGAACTTCATCCCCACTCTCTACATCATCAGCATGAGTGGACACACTAAGTGGCCTCTTTCCATGTGAAGAATGTACATCTTGGGGGTCTTGCTGCTGAGTAGCCACTTTGGAATCTAGAATTGGAGGCATTTGTTCCATCAGAGTTTCATATAAACTCAACATTTTGTTAATCCTCTCCAGGTACGGGCTATCAGGGCAAAAACCTGAGAAACTAGGGTCAGTAGCCTTCAATTCTGCTTCAACTCTCATCAAATTTTTCCATTTTCTCGTCCTTTCTTGTACTTCATCTTTTCTAAGCAAATTTCTAACCATATCTTCATCATCCAATGGTTCATGGTCCTTTATTGTGGCCCAAGGTGTCATTTTTGGCATTGCGATTTTAATAAATTGTTCCGAATCACAGAATCTAGACACAACATTAACCAACCTATACTGTTTAAGGAAATTGTTTACTTCATCAAAGAAACTCCTACCAATGGTAAAATCAGACGCAACCCAAAGCCTAGGAAAAAAAGAACCCTTCCTATGTTTATCAAGGTATTCTTTTTCAACTAGGGTCAATTGCTAGATAAACTCCATAAAAGCAATCCTAATTGGAACAAACTTTGGTAAAATATGGGGAGGCTGAGGACACCCATAGACTCTGATCACATAAAAGTTATCAAAAAAATAAAAGTCCCCCTAGTTATGTGAAATAGACCAGTTTGGAACAAACTAGTAAGGTCTCAAAACTCTCCTAACATCAATTGACAATCGTTCCCTAATTATTCCTAGCATTTCCATAATTGGCGAAACAATCCAATTTTCAAAGAAAAGGAAAGAAGAATGGGGAGAACTACTGTCCCAAACCTCTGTCCATCTTTGTATTGGCATTAAGACACCGAGTTCTTCTTTGAAAAGCTCCAATTCTTTATCCAAGAACTCAACATTATAGAACAAGATTAAATGCATCAGCAATGAATAATGCTTGAATGTAGGGCTGGGTGCACTACTCTGAATTTCAGCTAGAGCATTATGAATGTGTTCAACCACATAGCCCACATAATCATAATCTTTGTTAACATCTGGGTGTTGAATGTCCATGGCCATCATCAGTAATTCAGCTGACACTGTTGAATCTCCATCAAAACCCAACACTCTGCATAATCCATAGATTCTACAATGCGTATAATGGTGGAAAGCTGTGATGTCAAATGGTGGTTCGATACTCTCTAGAATTATAACCGGCTTCCTATCCACCCTAGGCATGTATCTGGGGATTGCATGCTTCTTGATAACACCTTTGTATTTGTCATAATCCTCTACAATCCACTCCAAATCTATATCTGTACATGCAAAACTAGTAATCTGGAAAGCTTCAACAAAGCTAACTCTGTTAATTGAAGCTAGGCAGATTGGTTCTTTCTTTTGATTACCCTAGATACTGGGCAATAGCATTTGGCCAACTCTTTCATCAAATCCACATCAACATACACATGTGGCACAATTAACTTTGCCATATTTAAATACCAAGGGTTTGACATCGGGACACCCTTAACCCTATTATTCCAGAAATACTTAAACATAGCATAACCAGTCATATTAGGCATGGTAGGGTTTCTACATTGGCTAAATAAATCTCTCCATGCCAAATGATTTGTATTCAAAGCAACGAAAGTCCCTAGCATCAAATCTACAAATTCCTCTTTGTATTTCTTAACCATCATTTCCTCAGTGGCACTGGCCTTGGAACCTCCAGGTTCTCCTGCTCCACTTGTCATGGGCTTGGGCTTGGGCTTGGGCTTGGAACCTCCAGTAGCACTCGTCGCCTAGCTCATTTTAGCTATAGGAGAAAATCTTAACCAATTTTCTGAAATTTTCCGAGTTCTCACACCCAACACTCTGAATTCTCCAACGTTGTTGCAGAGCTCAATTCACTGGATTACCTCGAAGATAGAATGCATTAATGCAATTATACAAAACCTCGGCTCGATCATGCAATTTATGGTATTTACTATTTGGGCGCCATCACTTCTCTCAAGTCTCAACTCTCAAGTCTCATTAATTGCCACAATTGCATGAACTAGCTAGTAGCTACAGTCTGTGGCATTAATTCAAACTTCAAACTGAAGTACTCGAGCGAAATTTGAATTCATGCCCTTATATTTGATTAGCGATTGGCATTCAAAACTTTTACAGAACCTGGCAAACAAGTCCATGTGTTAGCAAGTTAGTGACAATGCTGCCAAATACTCTTAATCGCAAGCTCGCAACCCCTTTTACGAATCCTCAAAGAATCTCGCGAGTGAGCGACAGTCATTGATCTAACAAAACAACTTATTTCATCGCAAGCTCACAACTAGAAACTTAACTTGACTTAAACCCTTGCGATCCTGCGATAAGAAGACACTTAATGACCATCGCATGCTCCCAACACTTTTTGACTTAAGACTTACAAACCCATGAGCATATGATGACCACAAAATCAGACCAAAACTAAACAACTTCAAAACCTGTGAGCAAGCGACTTAACCCCATCGCATGATTGCAAATTAAAATGACCTAACCGTGAACACCTCGCGACCTTGCGATAACATAAAATCACATCCAGTTGCAACCTCGCAACATAAAATGGTATTTGGGAATGGGTGCCATCATTAATGCAATTGTACAAATGTCAAAATCTTGACTAGATCATGCAAGCGGTCACTTCTCTCAAGTCTCATTAATTGCCACACTTGCATGAACTAGCTACTGTGGCATTTGATTGCGATTGCCATTCAAAACTTTTACAGAACTCGACAAACAAGTCCACATGTCAATCCACATCTTTAATTGCACACTCTCAACTGATTATAACAATTAGGAAAGGAACTGGCAAGTTAGCGACAATGCTACCAAATCCTCTTAATCGCAAGCTCGCAACCCCTTTTACGAATCCTCAAAAAATCTCATGAGTGAGCGACAGCCGTTGATCTTCATCAAGCCCTTCAGTCGCAACCTTGCAACATTATTTGTAATATTCTTTCTTTACCTGCGAGCTGGCGACCACTGCAAATCTAACAAAATAACTTATTTCATCGCAAGCTCGCAACTCGAAACTTAACTTGACTTAAACCCTTGCGATCCCGCGACAACAAGGCACTTAACCGCCATCGCATGCTCGCAACACTTTTTGACTTAAGACTTACAAACCGGTGAGCATACGATGACCACAAAATCAGACCAAAACTTACCTGTCGCCAGATTGCAATTTAAAATGCTAAACAACTTCAAAACCTATGAGCAAGCGATGAAACCAACTAAGCTGCGATACAAACTACATCGCATGATCGCAAATTAAAATGACTTAACCACGAACACCTCGTGACCGTGCGACAACATAAAATCACACCCAGTCACAAACTCGTGACCAAAGCGATTTCATTAACAATCTCCACCTTGCTAACATAAAATGCTAACGCTCAAAAAATAAGAGACCTCACGATTTAAACCCAAACCAACAGGTCCAACACTCGCTAACTTGCCACTTAAATTGTTAAACATGAAATTTATTTGCGAGTTAGAGATGAAACATTAAACATGTCTGACCAACTGGTTTGACCACACTTGACGATGACATGGACAAATAAATAGAGGACAACTCAGATTTTCAATGCATGACAACTCTGGTTTACTAGCCAACTAAGACAAAAAAAAAACACAAAACCCTATTCGCCATGAACATCATTTTAAGCATTTATTGTAGAACAGTAGAAAGGTTCTAGCAGTAATGGTTATGCAGTATGAATAATTTTATGGATCTTGTGACACAAATTGTTGCATTTCATGTTCAACATAATGTGGAACCAAATACCAATTTACTAATAATTCAATTGTTTAGTAATAATTCAAATTCACAATTTAAAATATGAAATAAGTATCCGTTCTACTTCTGATTCGCAAATTGAAGGAATACAATATCAAAAATCATCAATGACAACTATAGTATTGCAATTTTGCAAATTGAAATTGTAATATGACTCAAGAACTGTAGTATAATTATAAATACCTATAAATTGACTGCTAATTCACTTCAGTGACTCAGTTCGACTGTCCGAGGCTTCTATATCCCAAATGGACTCAAGATCCAGAAACTGACTAGTACTAACAGGTTCATCTTCATTTTGAGTCGGGTATTCAAAAATGTCTTCATCTTCATGCTGACTCTGAGTCTACAATCCATCATATTCATTTGTCTTAGCACTAGCACTAGCAGTAACACCACCAACTTTTAAAGTGTTGCACACCCCTCGTCTTTCACGCATGGAATTCCAAATTGCCAATGCCCTATCATATGGAAAATCTCTAACATTATATTGGGTTACAAACAACCTCAAGAAAGTTTCCAAATTCTTGTCTAATTTGTTTCTGATCTTTGATTTCAAAAGCCCTAATGCACTAAAAACTCTCTCATCTTCCACCGACCCCAATATCATTGTTTGACATAAATCAACAAGTTTCAAATATTCTAGTATTGCAATACGCAATGCTTCACTTTGATCTATCCTTTTCCAAAGCCTTGTGATTGATCCAGGTTCAAATGGATTCTCCAAGTTAACCAACTGCTGTTTCATAACCAATGCAAATTGTTTGCATTGTTTTCTAAGATGATTTGAATTTAAAATTCCTTGTATTGGCTGTCCATTGCAATATGCATCTTTTTAAAATGTCAATATCAATTCCTCTAGTTTTTTATGATACATCTTTGCGTCATTTGGATTATCTCCAATTGAATGCCAAAATTGAGGATACACACAACCCATGGCTTCAAGTATTTCTTCTTGAGGGAATCTTTCACGAATCTCAGTTGAAAGTTCATATGCAATAGACTTCAAATTATCACTAACAGATTTAACAATCCTGTCAAAATCTTCCTTTTTAACTGGTAGTGCTCTGCCTTGCTTGCCTGTCTTAGATTGGTGCATTGGTATCTGAAATCCTTTTACAAAGACACATAGCTCATTTTTGGTATTGAAATGTAAAAAAATTTCAGCATGATTCAAATCTGTAATTATCTACCACCTAAAAAAATTTGGGCTTCACCTTGTTAGATCTGAATATAGACCATCCAAGCTCAAGCATGTCATTTTACGTAGAGTGCTATACTCATTGATATACATAGTTCTGTCTGGGGCTTTCTTAACAAGTTTGTTCATTGAATCCAGCATGGGGAGAAGACTAGCTAAAGTTAACAAAGTCTCTATATCACTTATCTTATGTAAGAGATCAGGAGCTTTATCTATTGTGAGGCGTTGCTCATACATTAGACCGATCAAGGATTGATATTTTGTTAGAACTCGTTCCACTGGTCCATGCAAGGAGATCCATTTGGTCTCAACATCCCTAAGAAGCTTGTTTCCTCCTATTACTCCCTCAGCAAAAATCTAAAATTCTACAAAATGTTTAGGACTTCGGCAGAAGTATGAGTGGATCTCGTGGACCAGATCTTCAACTTTTGACATTGCAGGGAAATTGCTTACAATTCTATATGCTAAATTCATTTGATGGGCCATGTAGTGAATGCCAACCATGTATGGTGCAATACTAGTTTGTAATCTTGCGCAAAGACCGGTCCTTTGACCTTGCATTACTACAGCTCCATCAGCTCTAACACACACCAACTTCCTGGCAATTGTCAAGTCATCCATACTAGCAATTTCATTCAAAGCTTTCTTAACTTCCAAATATAAATTTTATGCTATTGAATTGCCCCTCATTTTATGAACACAAAGTAGATGAGCTCGGTGGACGCGTTCTTTTACAGTATACACATGCATACAAACCCAAGCAGTGTTATCTACTGCAGTAACTTCATCTATGGATAGTGAAATGAAATTTGACTCTTTTACACTCTCTTGTAAATTTTTCTTTTCCACCTCAGTGAGATAGTTTGCCATTTCCCATCCAGCATTTATTGACCAATGTGACATAGGATAGTGAGGAACATTCAAAAAAGATAATAAATTACTAAATTCTGGGAAATCTTTCATAGGATGCCCTCTTGACATAATATGAAAAATAACACTCATCTGAATAGTCTTTGCTAGGTTTGCATCTTTTGCTGCATGGTCAAGCCCAGCCTTGATTGTATTTCCAAATCCACTATTACCAATCACTGTCGTTTTGTGGTTATGCTCTTCATATTCTGCGACATACTTAACATGAAGACATTCTTCCTTTGATTTCCATCTTACTACTCGTGTTTCCTTTCCATCTATGATATATTTTTCATAAACCTTACCAATATGCTTTTCTATGGTGTCAAGCTTTAGCTACATCTTCTTCTCTCTTTTTGTTTTCCAGCTACAAATCTTACACCTGCATTCTGTTGGTTGTTCTTCATTGTTTGGGACCGGTTCAATGAATGGGTACTTTGCTACCCAATCAATCTTAAAACTCCTTGTTATCTCCCACTCTCGCCCCAGTTTTACTTTCCTTTTTCTTTTCTTCCTACCAACATCATCTTTAGTACTAGCATTTGCATCCAAGTGAATTACCTTATTGTGTGTATCCCTTACAACATCTTCTGCCATGTTGGTATTGCCATCCTCATTTGATGCATTTAACTCAATGACAATCTCAACTTGTGGTGGTGGTGAGCTACTGTGAATGGCTTCTACAACTACAGAAGTTGAGGGACCAGAAACTTTGCCAATTCCAAAGAAAGACTTTATGGTAGTATCTTTAAGTTTAAGTTTTGGGCGTTTTGATGGCCTCTCAATCCCTTCAGTTTCACCGCCCTGAGGAGTCTTACCCTTTTCTAACATTTCAATCCCTTCACCACCCTAAGGAGTCTTAGTCTCACCCTTGTGTGACATCTCAATCCCTTCACCACCCTGAGGAGTCTCTCCCATGTCTGACTGTGACATCTTGAGTCTTGACCTCTCACTACGAATTAAAAGTTAAAACTAATACTATCAAGTATGAAGAAATGATTACTCGCCTTTATGCCTTCTCAATTCTCTGAATCAGGAATCAGGAATGCCTAGGCCTGTGTTGCAGGATTGTAACTCTGGCCCTCCGCCCTACAATGTGAATGAACTTCAACTTTCCAACTCAATTTGTGGAATACGAATCGAGACTCGAGAGCTCCCAATTTACTAATCAGACATGAACAAATTGTAAGAAAGAGTATAAGAAAGAGTGTATTTATAGTAATCCATGATTGCATTTTTGGTGAATTGCACGGGGCTCGGGCGTCGCAATTGCCAATAAACATTTAATTTAATTGCATTTTTGGCGAATTGCGCGGGCGTGCAATGAAAATTTAATTTAAGTGGGGCGAAATGGCCCAATGGGTCCTCGAATGCTTATAATGTTTTAATTGATATTGGCGAATTTGGTCAACGCGTGCAATGAACATTTAATTTACCATTGGCGAATTAGGTCCTGGGTACGTGGTCGTTTTACTATTTCTAGTGAATAATGAAGGTGATCTAATACCTGTGTCCAAGTGATTTCAGGTTAATATTATGGGCATGCATGTCGACGATGTGTGGTCAATGGCGAAGCCAGATTCTACAGTGCATCGTTAACCCCAAAATTCTGGGTGATTTGACCATGATTTTGCCCCAGACAATTTGCATGAAATTCGCCAATTGGCGAAGAATCGCCACTAAAAAACTCTCTGGTCGGTAGTACTACTACTGTACAGTAGCCGTACTACCATCGGTAGTGGCTACCGATTGGTATTTTATATATAGATATATATATATATATATATATATATATATATATATATATTTTTTAAAATTCACAATAGCCTAAAAACCAGTAAATTTAATTTTCAACCAGAATTTATTTCCAAAGCAATTTATTTCCAAGGAAATTAATTATTACATGATTTCTCCAAAATAATATAATAAAATAATTTCCCTTAACTTTTAATAACGCAATAAATTTAATGTTTAAATTTATTTCTATAATAACTAATAATATCACAGAGATACACAAATATTAAAAAGGACTGTCATAGCCAAAAATCAAAACAAAAATCAAACAAGAGGGAATGATTTCTCTGGTAAATCCCATTCCTCCCAAATCTTGCAATTTTCATGCAACTTTTCCCAATTTTCTCAAATTTCATTCTACAACCACCCAGGAAATAACTTCTTTCCATAAACTAGAAATTAACTTCAGGAATGGACTTTAGCCAAGAACAAGAAATAATCAGAGAGGATTTTAGATTTGACAGACATCTTAACACACATCATTCAGAAAGATAGAAGAAATAAAAATATTTCAATCAAAAGAAGCCACCCAACCTGGTATAGCTTTCCTGGAAGAAATTTGTAGAAGAGCACCAATCCTTCAAGAAGCTTCCAAATTAATTTCTCTTCACCAAAATCCCTGACTCTTTCCTGTAACCCCCAAAATAAAAGACATATTCCCCCTTTTAAACTAAAATTCTAGGTTTCATATATTTTTCCCAAAAAACACCCTAATATTTAATTTTAGTAATAAAAGCAATTTTCTTTTCTTTTCTAATTTCTTTACAAAGGAATAAGTTAACATGCAATAATTAAAAATCATTTTTCTTTCTTTTCTTTTCTCATGCAAATTAATTAATTTTCTAAATAAAGAAATTAAAGCAATACTTTAATTCTAATTAATTCTTTTATTCATTTATTTATTCTTTTATTTATTTAAAATTCTAGGAAACAATAAATGAAATTAATCCAATTTATTTTTCACTAAAATTTAAATAAAATATATTTCCAATATCATGCAGCTTGCAACTTAAAATAATAATTTCTTTTAATTAATTAAATTTATAATCTCAATGCATAAAATACATAATTCCCAAAAATACCAATTATGAGATAACTCCATAAATTTAATTAATTAATTAAAACCACTAAACACACAAACTAAGCAAACCCAAAGCAAAGACTCATAAAAAGTCAAACAACAAAATACAAAGGCCGAACAAATTGACAGGACGACCAACTAACGACACTCACAAGAGTGTAACTGGGTAAAATAGGGTCAAGTACTACCTCCTCCACTTCCATCAGAAAAATATAAGGCATGCTCAGACCTGTGAAGCCAGGTGGAGATGATACCCCGTACCTACCTGATATTTGTACCTGCAATATCCTGCATCACCAAACCACACATGCATATATACAATATTGAAAACATGGCATACACATCGATGAAGGAGAATCATGACATTCCCTGTCTCACCAGAGTGAGTGAAGGAAAATCGTCCCCTTGCATCCAATACACTCGCAGACACGCAACATACAATTTCACATTGCATAGATAAAAATAAAGTGTCAATACATAGCAATAATCCATAAAATGCCATAAATCACAAGTACTGAAATACTGTAAATAAATTATGCATCTCATATCTAGATAAAGCATGAAATAATGTCATATAAGTCTGAATAACACATCATGGTAATGTATCCACTAAAAGTAAACAATAATAAAATATGAGTCTAATAAGTTCAAACGAGGAGGGGTACTACATTCTCCCCCCAAAACTAGGCTTACTCCTAGAAGCCTAAAACAAATAAGAATACAACTCTCTCATCTTCGCTGTGTCCTCCCAAGTCATCGAGGTCTCATTATTTGGGTCCCATAGGACCCTTACCTGGTCAATGGTGCGACTCCTGCGGGTCAAATCTCGACGCTGAAGAATGCACACGGGCTCCATGGAAAACTACCCGTCCTCAACCTACTGCCTCAATAACTGTACCCTGATGATCAGCTTGGCGGTCATCCACCACTGCAAACACTCTATGGGATCTCCCTGCATCTTCCACTGTAGGCTCTGATGCTGCTTGCCTCTGACTACTTGTATGGTGGAAACACTAAGGGCGCTATGCGGCTATGTGACCAAACTTCCCACAAGAGAAGCAAGCTCCTCTACCTGGTCCTCTATTACCTGTCAGCCCACTAGACTATTTGAAACTTCTCCGACTAGGGGCATGAGATGCACTTTGCGAGGACTGCCCTGAAGGGCCCTGAAATTGATTCGGTTTCGATGGTTGTTGCTGCTGTTGTTGTCCACCCTTAGCGAGTGTCTGAGGAGTCCTAAACAGTGTAGCTGTCTGGGACTGATTTCCCCGAGCTCTGTTCGCACTAGAAGGTGCACTCCCTATCTACACACCTGACTGACCACCAAGTGCACGACTAAGGTTCATCTCAACCAATCTGGCTTTCACCATGACTATCTCAACTGAAGCTGGCTCAAACACCCTCACTCCTCCACTGATGCGGTCATTTAGACCCCTCAAGAAGTACTAGACAAGCATTGCCTCATCATTACCAATCCTGACATACTGTTTGAGCTCATAGAACCTGTGTTCATACTGGTCTACTGTCATACCATACTAACACAAGGCGTAGAACTCATCTTCCCAAGTCTGCCTCCACTAAGGTGAGAGAAATCATGCCCTGAATCTCTCTAGAAATAGCTCCCATGTCACGGTGTTAATGCACACACCGATCTTCTCTTCCTCTAATCTCCACCAAATCAAAGCAAAATTATTGAGAAGCATGATAGCACATCTCACCTTGGTGTTGCTACTATATGGGAACATAGTGAAACACCGATCTAGACTGTTAAGCCAAGTCTCTGCCTTGAGACCGGTACCCATACCATCAAAGAAGGGAGGGTTGGACCTCATCAAGTCCTTAATGTGACCCAAAGAAGCTGGATCTCGGTTAGCTAGAATCTCCCTCCTCCTGGGTGATCTCTCTCTCTCTCTCTCCTCTGGAACCTGAACATGAATAGGTTGATCAACCTCAAGCTTGGGACCTAACCTAGTAAGAACCTCTGGAAACATCTATCTCAGCTCTTACCTTTCATGAACCTGCTCTTCTGCATGCTGTGAATCCTGATGAATAGATTGTTCTGGCTTAACACTCACATGAGTGGGTGGTGGTGAAGGATTGTGACGGTCAGAACCATGGCCCTATCCTCCACCTCTGCCTCTATTGCGACCACCTCCCCTAGCTTTCCTAGCCATGACCTAGTATTGTATAGAGAAAACGGTTCAGATCTACGACAAGGATAAAACAAGGGAAACACAAACATTAAGACCTAAGCAAAAAGGTCAAGTTGAATAGGCTCACTACAAACCCAGAGTAGCCAGTGTTGAAACATGGGCTTTGATACCAAATGTAATGCCCTGCTGGGAACCCTAAAGGAAAACAACACAACTAGGCAACTAAAGGGTGAAATATTTTTTTTTAAAGATTAAGTGCATTAATTATAACAATTGCATGTTTAATAACACAATGAAAGTCTAACGTGTGATTTCCTAAGGGTTACCAATGAAGATTAATTCGTAGATTATATTAACACCATGGTTAATCCAATTGTCCATCTAATTAGGAAAATTAAATGCTTAAGATAAAACCTACACATACATCTAAATTCCATAATGAAAGAATCAAAGTATTCCAATGCATTTATTTCCCATAGATCATATATATAAAAGCTTGAAGCAACTAAATTTAACATACATTCAACTGACATAATATTACAATATCCGTAGATACATGGCTTCCAAAAATACCACGGAACCAAAAGTTACAATATCAAGGTTACATAAAAGTTTGATACAATGACCACAAGGTCTCAACTAAACAATGATCATGAACAAGAGATGGTACATGAACCATGAACCAAGAAACTCCAGCGAAGCCTTTCCTTGCCTGAAGATACAATCCAGAACATTCGATGGGAAGTGGCACTACCACCCGACCATGTGATCCCGAAATGGAACCACCCCACCATGCTAGGAGATAGTAGAAAACCCTCAAGCAAGCAAAGTAAGACAAGTATGAAAGAACTACAAGACTCCGCAAACATCCATGTGACTCAACTCACAAACACTAGTGACTCTAAGGAGAGAGTGTCATTGCATGGTTTACGTTGGTTACCATGGTAGGCCTCCATAGGTCCCGGCCCCCATCTTGGGTTATCCTGGTAACCTCTCCTGAACCTCCAACTCCATCTAAGTCTCATGCGGACCCTACCAATCCTTTCATGAAGACAAGGTGGTAAGTTTTCCATTCCAGGCCTT
Organism: Cryptomeria japonica; assembly: GCF_030272615.1. Classification (NCBI taxonomy): domain Eukaryota; kingdom Viridiplantae; phylum Streptophyta; class Pinopsida; order Cupressales; family Cupressaceae; genus Cryptomeria; species Cryptomeria japonica. The sequence continues at coordinate 102,903,790 of NC_081407.1, read as the reverse complement.
CTCGCAACATTATGAACCCTGTACTAGCACTCACCTATGCATGAAGTACATTATCTTAATTAATATTATAAACTACCCACCCCCTAATCAATTATTAGGTTATCACTTTTTAACTGAATTTCGATGGGTTATCCTACCATCCACTTCGGACACGACCCCCACTCGAAAGCCACTCTCTCTCATAGGACACTAACAAGAAAGGTCTCTCTATGAGAACTCTATGGCAAAATAGACAGTCATATCTAATCCTAACAAACCACAGGTGAAGGATACACAATCACTAACCCAGGATTGACCATTTGGAACAAAACACACAATGGATCATATCAACAAGGTTACACAACAACACCTATCCAAGGAGATATAATAACATATGACATAATGACAACTCAACCAGAATTGCAACAAAATTAAGCTTGACTGCAAACATCATTTACACAAGAACCTAATACGGGCAATCTTTTCTTAAAATAGCCAAAAGCATAAAATACTTGCAAATAAAGATTTTCCAAAAAGTAAGAAAATACAACTATATTAATTCAAGGAAATCAATTTTGTCATTTGTCCAATAAGGTTAAATCAATCACATAAAAATTAATCTCCTAATGTATTTCCAAGCATAAATATAGAATCTAAAATATAAGCTTTTCTGGAAATAACCAAACTCTAAATTAATTTTATATATATATATATATAACCACATGAATTAATTTTCACAGTTTTAAAATAATACTAAATAACTTAATGCCCATGATAAAATAAACTTATATATGAATATATATATCATATATCTAATGAATTAATCTAAAAATCAAATTTAATAACCTGCAAAGAAATCCAAAACTCCATATTTCGGTTTGCACGAAATATTTCTAGGAAGAAAGCGAAAACAATTAATACCCCTGCCCCCTGCACGGTAACACGTGCTGCCGTAGGTAGCATACTACCGTCGGTACTACTAATACCGTACGGTAGCCGTACTATCGTCGGTAGTGGCTACTGATTGGTTTTTTTTTATTATTATTTTTTAAAAAATTCACAATAACCTAAAAACCAGTAAATTTAATTTTCAACTAGAATTTATTTCCAAACCAATTTATTTCTAGGGAAATTAATTAATACATAATTTCTTTAAAATAATATAATAAAATAATTTCCCTTAACTTTTAATAACACAATGAATTTAATGATTAAATTTATTTCTATAATAACTAATAATATCATAGAGATACACAAATATTAAAAAGGACTGCCATAGCCAAAAATCAAAATAAAAATCAAACAAGAGGGAATGATTTCTCTGGTAAATACCATTCCTCCCAAATCTTGCAATTTTCATGCACAATAAAAATCTTGGCAAAATTTGCCATAATAACTTTTCCCAATTTTCTCAAATTTCATTCTACAAACACCCAGGAAATAACTTCTTTCCATAAACTAGAAATTAACTTCAGGAATGGACTTTAGCCAAGAACAAGAAATAATCAGACAAAATTTTAGATTTGACAGGCATCTTAACACACACATCATTCAGAAAGATAGAAGAAATAAAAATATTTCAATCAAAAGAAGCCACCCAACCTGGTATAGCTTTCCTGGAAGAAAATTGTAGAAGAGCACCAATCCTTCAACAAGATTCCAAATAAATTTCTCTTCACCAAAATCCCTGACTCTTTCCCATAACCCACAAAATAAAAGACATATTCCCCCTTTTAAACTAAAATTCTAGGTTGCATATATTTTTCCCCAAAAAAACCCTAATATTTAATTTTAGTAATAAAAGCAATTTTATTTTCTTTTCTGATAACCTCACAAAGGAATAAGTTAACATGCAATAATTAAAAATCATTTTTCTTTCTTTTCTTTTCTTTTCTCATGCAAATTAATTAATTTTCTAAATAAAGAAATTAAAGCAATACTTTAATTCTAATTAATTCTTTTATTCATTTATTTATTTATTTATTTATTTATTCTTTTATTCTTTTATTTATTTAAAATTCTAGGAAACAATAAATGAAATTAATCCAATTTATTTTTCACTAAAATTTAAATAAAATATATTTCCAATATCATGCAGCTTGCAACTTAATTTAATAATTTCTTTTAATTAATTAAATTTATAATCTCAATGCATAAAATACATAATTCCCAAAAATACCAATTATGAGATAACTCCATAAATTTAATTAATTAATTAAAACCACTAAACACACAAACTGAGCAAACCCAAAGAAAGACTCATAAAAAGTCAAATGATAAAATATGAAGGTCGAACAAACTGATAGGACGACCAATTGATGACACTCACAAGAGTGTAACTGGGTACAATAGGGTCAACTACTACCTCCTCCACTTCCATCGGAAAAATATAAGGCACGCTCAGATCTATGAAGCCGAGTGGAGATGATATCCCGTACCTACCTGGTACTTGTACTTGCAATATCTTGCAACACTGAACCACACATGCATATATACAATATAAAAAATATGGCATACACACTGATGAAGAAGAATCGCGACGTTCCTTGTCTCACCAGAGTAAGTGAAGGAAAATCGTCCCCTTGCATCCAATACACTCGTAGACACGCAACATATAATATCACATTGCATAGATAAAAATAAAGTGTCAGTACATAGCAATAATCCATAAAATGCCATAAATCACAAGTACTGAAATACTGCAAAAAAATTATGCATCTCATATCTAGATAAAGTATGAAATAATGTCATATAAGTTTGAATAACACATCATGGTAATGTATCCACTGAAAGTAAACAATAATAAAATATGAGTCTAATAAGTTCAAATGAGGAGGGGTACTACAATGCTCTTCCCCTACGTAATAAAAAGAGAAAGGGAAAGTATATTTAGGACAATTTTGAAAGGAGATTGTCAAAATTTGTGATCAATAGGAATAATTGATTTTTTACTTTGAAAAGTATTGTTGTGAATTTTAGAGATCATAAATGTAGCTAGTACTTTTATGTAACAATCATTAAACTAAAATAAAGAAAATAGAGAACAAATTTATCATTACATAAATGAATTACCGACTAATTTCAATTTCAGCTAAAAATGAAACAATAATAACTAATTGTCTTTCATGAGAAATGAAAAATTAACTAATAGAACTAAAAGTAGTTTAACTACAAGAGTAGTTAAGAAATAATCTTCATATGCTTGAACACAAAAAGATTCAATAAATAATTTTATTCTATCAAAGAAATAGGTAAGAGTTTAGAGAATACAACTCATTAAGCTTCAATCTAGTAATTTGTACAAGCTTTGGCATTGTCTAGGAGAGGGGGAGCATCATCAAAAGATTTTCCACCTAAACATAGACCTAATAGTCTCATGTACCTCTTCCATTTGGAAGGGCCTGATCCTTCATGAGGGTAGCAAACTAAGGATTAGACCTAAATGCCACTTTACAATATAAGTCTAGCATTTATAACCTATGCATAACTAGTCGATCACACACTATAGGTACCTCCTTTCTAAGTTAACCATCTGACTAGAAGGTGTATTTGGTTCATGTGAATTGATGGTCACATGCTAAATGTAGCGCCACCTTGTCCAAGGTTTTATTAAAACTGCACACATGTTCTGTCAAACTTCACCACCCTTACTCGACTTGTCTATACTAGAATACAACTGACTCACAAATCATATAGGTTCAACTAACCCACTAGACTCTTATCCAATATTCTTATGTCTACTGACATTAACAACCATAATGACCTTCATGATAATATGACATTAAGCGACCACTTATTAATTGTAACCCACAAAAACTAACTTGAGATAGATCCTAACAATTCATTCATTGACCTCAAGATCAACTGATCAATTAACACAAGACTTAATGTAATAGCCTTAAATATTCAAATAATCATACATGGGTTTCATTGAATTCTGTTTTACATAATTTGCTGCATTAAAAGATCGGAACTGATTCAGCTGAACTGAATATTGGTTTCTTATTGCATGAGTATCAGTTTGTTATATTTAATAGATCACATTAACTTAATCTAATGGTGAGATTCACATAATGTTGCTCAACATACCATGACATAGGTACATGAGCAACCTTTATTCTTAGGCATTATGCATCAACTGTACTTCGACTACTCAAGATAGAAAGTACTTAGCTAAATAGAGAAAGCTTCTTTTAGTTATTTTCTCCTTTCCTTTTAATGAGTATTATTTTCTCTATGAAATAGTAATACATGATTAATCTTTGCATTTCAATCGGTTATGAACTAGATACATGCATCATCCACAAGGCAGTACAAAGAAAACATAATGAAAAGAGATCCAAATTGGATTTCATTATCACTACTCTATCGTGCCATTAAAAGGGCAAGTAGACAAATTTCTATTTAGAAAATCATTCTTATTTAACAGTAAAAATATAATTCTCAACAATGTGCCAATCGACAAATAAATACATTCAAACTTTATATATTTTAGCAATTTACAAGAGTCCTTTTCAAATCAAACTAAAGAACATTACATGCGTGAGTTATGACAAGATTGGTTCCTTTGTTAAGAAATGTTCGCCACTCTAGTAAAATTTCCACAAGCTCCAACAAACCTCCTCCAAATGAGCTAAGGAAGTAATGTGCTGAACTTTCAAAAGAATCTCAATACTAGAAAAATAGAAAAGTAGAAGAAAACTGATGTCTTACCACAAGAGAAAGTCACATCATTTCCTTTGCAAGCATTGCTCAAAAAAGAAATGATGATTACGAAGAAGCTTTCACTCAAAAGAAAGCTTTACAAATAAGAATGCCTCCATCCACCAAATACCACTCATGCGAGAATAATAATGCCTCCCCATCTTGATTGATGGTGGTTTACTTCAAAGTCTAGAGAGGTGGTAGGGAGAGCAGTGTGACATCTCCACCCCACCTCTCCAAACAATAAGCAATCTTCAGTCATTAAGTCGATATCATTATTCAAATAATACTTAAGAAATCACAATAAAAAATGTATATAAATATATATTCATGTGTATAAGTCATATGCATACATACATCCATATTTATATGTACATTATTCAATAATGATTGAATGTACGTATACACATGTACATATAAGTATGCATGCATGTTATGTACACTCTTATATTTGGATATACATTTATGTATGCATATAAATAACATAAGATAATAAGTCTAACCAAAAGATAATTATTAACTATTCAATTTAATAATGATTATTAAAATTATTAAACACATGAAAAACAACACATTGACAACTCACACAAACAACAATGGAATAAGACCGACAGACTAATTATTGACAAGGCAAGACAACCACTTAGATAGCCAAGGTGACAACTAACTTAAAAACAACTTAACTTAAGGCTCAAGGATCAAAGGCAAGTTGGTCTCTTATGAAGTCTACAATCCTCTCCTTGATGATACTCTCCCTCTATCTCGAGGACATAGCTTATCCAGCATCCAATTAGTCATATGAAAAATAGCATAGTTAGAACAATCTTATCTTCTCATCCTATATATATATATACATACATATATATATATATATATATATATATATATATATATATATATATATATATATATATATATATATATATATATATATATATATATATATATATATATATATATATATATATATATATGTATATGTATGTATATATATATGTATATATATATATATATATACATATATATGTATGTATATATATATGTGTATATATATATACATACATATATATGTCTATATATATATATGTATATACATACATATATATATATATATACATACATATATATATATATATATATATATATATATATATATATATATATATATATATATATATATATATATATATATATATATATATATATATATACATATACTTAGACAATCATAATCATTCATGTCTATCTATAAATTTAAACTTAAGATTACACCTTCACATAAGAAAGTAATAAAATATCAATGTTTGACTTTTCACACATTTGCTTTATATAAATTAGAGTATTGTTTGAAAGAGGGATGTAACATATCATTCTCCTTGTGAATCATCATCCTTGATGATTGATAATTCTTATTATCCAAAGAAAATGATAATTGTTTATTCCAAATTCTCAAATAGCTCAATTGTTTTTGAAAAGATAAGGAAATTTTTGAAGGATTTCTTCATAATCCTCCCAAGTGGCACTATCTTCTACATATCGGTTCCATTGGACCTTTCTTTATGTAGCCTCGCAGTTACATAAGTGTAGTTTACATACCTTGAGATCCTACACCTATAAGGAATTCTAGACAATCACATGATCAAAATCTACAACATACTTTTCAAGATAAGAAACATGAAAAACATTGTGCAATTAGGAAAGAGCTAGAGGTAGAACAATCCTATAGGCTACCAAGTTGATAACCTCTAGGACTTCAAAGGGTCCTACTTATCTAGGGGCTAGCTTGGAAGCTTTTCCAAATTTAATTGAACTCTTTTGTCGTTTAACTTTTAAGAGAACTTTCTCTCCTACCACAAATTGCCTAGTAATATGCTTTGCATCTACATAGCTTTTTTGCCAATCATTGGCTTTTGCTAACCTTTATCTGATCAAATTTACTTGTTCTTTCATTTCAAGGAGCACCTCGGGTCTAAGGGTTGTCTTATCTTCTAGCTTGTCCCAACTGATAGGAGTTTTACACCTCCTTTTGTACAATATTTTGAAAGGCGCCATCTTTATGACAAATTGATATGAATTGTTGTAAGCAAATTCCACCAAAGGAAATACTCCCATTTAAATCGATGGTAAAAAATGGAAAATATGTTGCTCATAAATAAATGCGACTTGTTATGTTTTGTTAATACAAGTAGTGTAATTAGCTCCTAATAGTTGGGTTAGTTGCCAACGGTTTGCAATCTCAGCCAACTATCTGGTACTATTTATATTGTTGTTGTATTGGGACCGGTTCATGTTCATGATATAAATAATTACATATGGTAATAAAGACCATTATTATGCCATATGTTGTGTTAAATATTCATTTACAATTATTCTATTACCTTGTCGTGTTTTGTTTATTTTTTGTAAGTGAAAACTATTTCATTTAGAAGTAAACATTTTGGTGTTATTGCCAATAGGAACTCAAGGATTAGTATGATGGTAGCTAGTATGCATGTGTAATGGGCTGACCCTTTGAACAACAAGTATGTGTAACCAAAAGTGACAATGAAGAAGTGGTAACACAAGAAGAAGCACATGAAGATCGCTTGATGGAAGACTTGGTAGATCTATGGGAAGTTTTAGTCACTCAGTATGTGCAAAGGGAAGCTTGGGAGTGAGCAGTCCCTAAAGGCATAGTACACAACAAACTCACAAAGAACCCTGTGGTCTTTAGTCTTCTCAAAATATTACCAAGGGTGTTGGCATGAAACTTCATTGAATTGCAAGACCAACAAGAGGAAACTAACTAAGATCAATGTCAACAATAGATTCTACAATGATACGAAGAGAGGACCCACATGGAGGAAGAAGAGTGAGATACTAGAAGAGGTCGTACCCTCCACAATTAATGCTCTTATGTCCCAATAAAGACTAATCTACTAGAAACACCTGAGAGAAAGAGGAGGGATTAGTAAGAAGATCTCTCCACCTCAGAGAGAAAACTGAGAGGAGATGATAGTTACGAGGAATTGTTGAGGGTTTGATGAGTCCAATGAAAAGTAGGAGTCAGAGTGCCAGCTGAAGTCATAGTTAGGAGAGTGAAAGAATGCATATGTGGAGTGAGTTGGAGGAGGTTGTCATAAGCCTACCACTCTCAAATGATGAAGTAAGAAAAGATTTTTCTAACTAGGCTAGTAGCCAAACCATACAATCTATTTCAAGTGAAGACTCTGAATCTAGTAGTAGTACTCACAACTCGTCTATATAGTTGTTACATGATGAAGAATAAAGGAACCTACAGACAAAAGTTGTCAATTTTTTTGAAACAAACTTATACCATATCAAGAATCTATTTATCACGGAGCAACCCAAAATAGGTGGTATGAGCTAAAGACTTTGAGGAGGAGAGAATATAGAAGCAAAGAAGTTGACCAAGGTGTAGAAGATGTAGAAGGAGGATGTGTAGAGATCTCACATGTGGTTGATAGTGAAAGAGAGGTACTAGGAACATGGATGAGAGCAAGAAGGTCACATTTGGTCGAATACACACAATACCTTCCAAGTGAAGGCAATATTGAACACCCAAGAGAGGCAAAAACTCCCAAAATTCACAAGGGATGGATCAGAGGATCCAATACACCATTGCAAGATCTTTATAACAATATGGGAGGTGAATGGTCATGATGACCAGGATTATTGGTTGAAGGCAATTCCTGCTACTCTACAAGGAATTTAAATATGTGATTAGTTATCTAAAAATACAAGAATAAAAAAATAAACATTTGTACTTGCTAATTTTTCTAATAAATTTAACTATAAACTTAAAAATTACAAAAATAACAACATACTTTTAAGCAATTTTAAACAAGAAAATAATTAATTTGGTGCACTTGGTATAATAAAGTTGGAATAGTGGGTGGTGTTGGGTGCTGAGGAGCTTTGTTGGCTGAAAACTAGAGAGGGGGTTTGATCTAATGCCCTATGGATCCTAGAGAGACAATTGAAAATGACAAAATAACCTTCACCTTGGGTTTGCATACTATTTGTTAAAAAAATTAGTTTAAAGGTGGTTCAATTGAACCCCTTAAAATTTTATTTAAAAAATCCCTTCAATTGAACCTCTATGGTGTCAACCATATGATCGAATAGGGGTGTTCGATCGAACAAACAAGGATAGTTTGATCGAAAACGCTTAACCAATTTTCCCCCCCACCCACATTTTTCCTTCACTAGTGAAAGTTTTACCTACTATTGTAGGATCACCCAGGTTAGGTAGAGATGAAGGGAGGAGATTGAGAGGTGGAAGCGTGTAGGATAATAATGAATAAGATTAAGAGGTTAAACGAAAGTGGAGGGTTAAGATTAAGGAGTAGGTATTTTAGGGAGATGTCTTGTCATGTGGATAAGAGGAAAAAGATAAATTAATTAATTAAATTAACAAAAGTATTTAGTTACTTAATAGAGGAAAGGCTAGATAATTAAATAAATAAAATATTTATTTAATTTAAGGAAAAGGGGTGGATTAAATAATTAATAAATATTTATTTAAATTATAAAGAAGAGGATAATAAATTAATTAAAATTACAATATTTATTTAATTAATAGTAGTTCAAAGGCTAATGAATTAATTAATAAAAAAATTACTTAATTAATAGAAGACATTGGGATAAAATAATTATATAAATAAATATTATTTAATTAAAGGAAAATTTTAGGTGTCTACATTTTGCCCCTCTTTGAGACAATGCAGTTTTTTGTGTTGCTTCAAAGAAGATTAAAAATTTGAACTGGTACACGCTCCTATTTGTAAGGTGGTATATGTAGCCATGAGAGATTGAGTAAAACATTGGAAAAAGTTTCAGACAATCTTTTGACAAGAAGAGACAATAGGATAGGAAAAGAAGTAGAAAATGTGAGTTAGATTGGCAAAAAATAAACCAAGATTAGGTCACTAGGGTGACATAGGAGCATGCTAGGTTAACATAGCCAAATAGGGTTTTAGTGCCTATATATAGGAGCTATGAAGGTCATTTCTCCTCATTTGTATCTATCACTTTTAGCGGTTAAGCCTAAAGTAGAGTAGAGTGAAGGAGAGGAAGGAGCAACAAAGATGGTAGGAACTTATGCACATGGTTGTCAATTCGAGTGAGTGTGATGACACAAGAGGCCAAAGGATTACCGGCAAGCCATCATGCACCTACCTCTTTTTTCAAGTTTGTGAATTTAATTTGTAATTAATAGGGCTAGATTCTAGGTTTGCAAAAATGTGTTAGCCATAAAATTGCATAGTTGAAGGATAAACATGCATATTTGATGTGTGTTGGTTAATAGATTTGTCCCTTTCTTCAAATTATAATGTTTATTTTCTTTGAATAATAAAATAACTCTTGTACGCCCCTTTATGAAAGGAAACAAATAAACCAACAGTTGGATGAATCAATTAAAAATTCATCCTCTGCATTAGAGGGTAGCTCCTCATATTATTTGCAATGAATTTTATGCAGAAAAATTTGAAATGAAGACACTTTTAACCAAAAAGCGTGGAAAGGATTTAGCATTCATCCATCAACACAAATGAATTCTTTTAAAATAAAACAGAAAGAATATTCTGAAGATCAAATAGGAGCTCACAGACTCTGATTTTCACACATGTTCATTTCATAAAATCAGAGCAAAGCAAATGCATAGCAGTATCGATTCTGATCGATTCTCTCTCATGCCTCATAGGACAAGGGGGATCAACACAACTCAATCCACAATGAATTTGCTTACAATTAATGGTAACAATGAATTTAGAAAACATAGGAATAACTGATAACAAAATGATATCATGCACATTAGCAGATTTCTCAAGAAAGATCACCAATATTTAAACACACAGATTCAAAGACTGCACATCATAACATTTCATTGATAAACCATTCATTCTAGTTTAAAGAAATTCACAAAAAATAGATATTGTTTGTTCCTCGAAAAATCATAGTTTTTCCGACCTTAACATAAACTAACTTCCTAGCTTAAATAGCCTCCAGGCTCATAGTTTTTACATAATAATTAAAAATTTACTTCAACCAGAGGCTAAAGAAACCATTTGATAAAACAAGAAAAACTAAAATAACAACCACAAAGAGGCTGACAACTCATTCCCAAATCGATCATGACTCCACCGTGGCAGAGGAAGTTACTGGTCTATCCTGCTTTGCCATAGAACTATGCACACCACACCATTCTAAATGTGCCACCGAGAAGTTCAGGATGACCTGAAAGTAGGGGATTCCAATATGCTGGATTTGTTGCTTCAACACCTCCTTGTCCATATTCACTTGTGTCACCCTTGCCTTGTGTGCTTCCAGATGATCAAAACAGACCGCGAGCATTGACTCAATCCTGGCTACTTTTGAGAAATCATCCGTAATCAAGGATTTTGTCTTCTGAATGAACTATATCCTTTCTTGGAAGATTTTTGTCATATCTGTGGCAACTTCAATTATCTTAGCATCATTGTTCATAAGCTGTATGTCAATGCATTTGAGATCCTTTTGCATTGTATCAATTAAATCTGTCAATCCTTTGAGCAATTTAGTGGATTCTTCGTGGCCTTGTTTAATAATTGAATTACACCACTCCACATTTTTCCTTGATACATATAATAAATTATCATCCAAGCTTTCTACTGGTTTTTTGGCCAAGAACTTCATCACTCCATATTTTTGTATGCCATTCATCTGTGCAAGAACTACCACCCATTTGATCCTTTCTTTCTCCCAAGCCATGACCTCTAACTCCAACTCCTTGCTCACAGTCACATCTTCCTCATAGACCTTAACCAGATTGACAATATAGTTTGAACCTTGCTATATTATAAGATCCAACCATTTACTGAACATCTCCATGACTATTTTGTTTCTTTGAACTTGGTCCAACATCTTTTGATTTACTGGAGATTTGGGATCAAATGACACTACCACCTATGACAAAGGTTGAGGATTTGGATGGTGAATGACATTGATGTACTCAGCCATCTGAGTGATGATTTGCTTCAATTCCCTTATATCCTTCTCATCCTTCCATGTTCTAGAAATTATTCTCTTCGTAGAAGACTCCAAATGTTTAACATCAATGACTCACGATGCAATCCCCAGATCAATCTTTTCAACTGTGAAGTCATCCTTGGTAGCTTTGTCTATGTCTCTATCTAGAATAGGCTTGGCTATCTCGACCGTCCAATGACCTGTTGCTTCATCCACCTCAAGCATTGTCTGCGTCTTGAGTCTTTTCGGCTTGGATACCTTTCCAAGACACTTGTTGACCATGTCTTCTATAGGGATTGTAATTGGAACTACACTTCATTTATTCCCAACAATAGCTTCCAACCATCGTGGTATGCTTGCAGGCTCTTTGGGTGGAGCAGTTGTCTGAGTATTTGGTGAATTGAAAATAACCAGGGTGTTCATGGGATCCAGTTCACTCTCTGTTTCTTTACATATGTCCATTTCCTACACTCCAAGCTCACCTAAATCCTGTTGATCCATTATTGCTTCTACCTCTTCACTAAGATCCAGGTCCACAACAATCTGGCCCAATCCTGGCTCCTTATTCTTTTTCTTTCTCTTGGACCAAGTTACTCAGGCCACTGTAGAACCAGATGGTGACCTTTCTGATCTCCCAGGTTGGATTTTTTCAACAATTGGCCTTGAACCACTTGCAACATCAACAATTTCATTAGTGGAAGAAATAGGAAGTTGAGTCACAGTATGTGAATCAACTCTTAGCTCATGTGAGGATATGAGCGATACTTTCTAAAACTTTCGGTCTCTCAACCACTTCTTAGTTCTCCTTACAACATTAAAAGTTCTGGCTTGAATATTATCATCTTCCTTTTTATTCCAATCAATCTCAGGGATTGGCTTTCCTTGAACTTCTTTGTTGAACTCAGGATCCAGAATATCTTCCCCTATTTCCTTCTGAACTCTGGATATATTGATAGGAAGCTTCATCGAGATTATCTATTGTAGAGTAAATCTTGACCACATTCTTCTTCTTACCTCATATTCATCACTGCAATTCTCCTAGTAATCTTCCAACCGAGGTTCATGACATAAGTGGTTGTCCATATTTAGTTTTTCCATCACATAACCTCTGCTATCAAACCTACGTCTTGCAACATAGCGCTGTAGGTTCATCCTCTTAAATTCCAATTCCAAATTTAGAGCATCAGATATGGATTTGCATCTATAGTATCCAAGTTCAATAGGAAAGGCAACTCTAGATTCGCCTTTTTCCCCCAACCTTTTACCAATATGAGCTAGTTTCCTGCTCAACTCTATAAGTACATAGCTATTGAAGGCATACCTAGGTACCTTGAATGGTTGACCTTTGAAACCACCTACCTGAAGGTAGGTGAACCTAGGAAATTGAATAAAGAAGTTGTCGTATATACTTATAAACTCCATTGCTTCAATTGACATCCTCTTGTTCACATCACCCCAAAGTTCAAAAGCAAGTCTTCCTGCGAAGACACCATTCCATCTAGCAATTTGTTCTACATGTTTTTGTTACTGTAACAAGGGGTAGTAATCATAAACCTTCATGCCATCCACCCATGGTTCATTGAGCAAACCAGGCCAATCTCTGGTAGAAGCAAGTATGTAGAAAAGATAAGAGGAAATATAAAAACCAAACATACCCTCAAAGTTACTCAAACCTTCATGGAGTCTATCTGCAATTACCTGGGCCCAATCAAGATATCTGTCACCCGATAACAACACCTGAATGTAAAAATACATCCAATCTTCCCAGTAAAAGGAGTGTGAGTTTCCTGTCATCCTATCCAAAAGTATAACAATTTCTCCCAATTCTGTGATGAACTGCTCTCTAGTCAAGGGCTTTGGTAGCCGTGACCCTCCTTTTTGAACTCTAAGGAGCCAGTTTCTTGCAATTACACTCCTATACATACTCTTTTTCTTTGAGAAATAGGCATACGAGGTCCCAATAGACCAATCGTCATATAATTCCTTGTGTGGGATTCCCATCGCTGCCATTATTGTTTCTCTGTTGATACTAACTAGCAGCTCACCATTACTAGTTCTTATGCATCTATTTTCTGCATCATACCTTTCATGCAAGCTATCACCAAATCTAGACATGGTGTGGCAAGTGGAAATGCAATGGCTTCAACAAGACCACTTCTCACTATTTTATCCATTATTGAACCAACTTGAGGGTTCTTGGTTCTTTCTAGGAAATCCTCTAGATTGGCATGAGCCAAGGAAGTATCATCTAGCTTTGGTAATATACTCACTAATCACGAATTCCGACCAAGCTTCAGCAATACTAGCCTCTTACTGCCTATCTATACTTCTAATCAAGCAATTCTAAAATAGGGTAGAGTTCTACTCCAACAAGCTAAAGATTTTCTTCCTACACTTTTAAATCCTTAGAACTAAAGAAATACAACATAGGGGAATCATCTGAACTTACCCGTTACCACCATGAATCTGAAAACTTTCTCAGGAACGTAGAGATGAATTTACCTTTGGTGCCTCCAATTTGCTAAATTATAGCAATTGCAACCCTTATAAATGATGGAGATGAATTCATATATTCCTTTTAAACAAATGGGAAAATATCAAGAAAACCACACACACTTCATAATGATTAACTTAATTGTGTAAAGTAACAGTGAAATGACTAAAAATCTGACACCTTCTTAATTGCCCATCACTTCCACACAAATAGTTGATGCTCTCATGATTACTTTCCAAATTTAGAATTTTAAATTTGTTAGATGCTAGGAATATTTCCTCTTGTTGCGTCACTTTCAGTGTTAACAAAGTCTTAGAATTAGCTTTGAAGTGAACCTTATGAACCTTGAACCATCTCACAAAGAGTTCAATGGTTCAAGTTCATCTTGGAAGTACAACAATGAACTAGCAGCTCAAAACAATATCGTTAACGAGCAATAACCATAACTAACAAGCAAGAACTTTGAACCTTTGAATCGAAAAGACAATTGGTTCAAGGTTCAAGTTCAAAACTGACTTAAAACATATTGACACCCACTCATTAAGAAACATTACATAGCCGTGACTCACAAAAAGACATTTTGAACCTTGAACCAAAAAGTTTCACTGGTTCAAAGTTCAAAACACATAACAATAACGGTCTTGCTTTAGTGGAGATAAAGGATGTTGAAGACATTTTCTTAAAACATGCCTTGAAGCTTGAATGCACTGAACTATTTTTAAGAGTTCAACGGCTTAGGTTCGGAATGAAGGAGTACAAAAGACTCGAAAGAAATAAATACACCATAAGGCAACCCGCAAGCTTGGACATTCTAAATGGAAAATTATAAGGGGGCTAACATTGGCTCTGATTGGGGACTAGGACTATAAGGGAACTAGATATGAACTCCAAGATCTCTGGTTTCGCAAACAGATTTTATTTAAAGACCAAAACAAACACAATAATAGAAAAGACACTACAAACTAATCAAGCCAAAAATTTATACACAAAACCACAAGGGACTCTTGTTTACAATTGGTATAATTTCAAATCCTGGCCATTATAGGTCAAGGGAAGAGTAGTACCATCTCCATATGCAATTTTTAAAGAGTTAGGACCTTTTCCCTCTTGAATCACAAATGGTCCCTTCCATAGTGATTCAAACTTCGTATGTGCTCCTTTTGGTTCCCTTCTTCTATCCCAGAGCAAAACCCGATCACCTAGCATGAATTTCCGTGGCCTTGCTCGCTTATCAAATATCTTCTTTACCCTCATTTGATGCTCTGTTATCCGATCTACTAACTTGTCTCTTTCCTCATTAATCCTCATCAAATGCATAATCCATTTTTCTAGAGAATCTTGAAAGTAGGCATCCTCAATGACAATCTATAACTTGGTAGCTGCAAGTTCTAGAGGAAGTTCTACCTGAGCTCCTACACCATAGACCAATTCAAATGGTGACATCCCACTAGCTCATTTTGGTGATGTATGATCAACCCAGAGAGCTTCATACAACTTTTTATACCAATCTTTGAAATTTTCGCTCACCAATTTCTTCATAATATTTATAAGATTTTTGTTACTAGATTCCTCTTGACCGTTCCCCTAAGGATAATAATTGAAAGTGTGAGTGAGGGATATCCCATGATCATAGAAGAATGATGAAATCTCAGTAGAAGAGAAATTAGTGGCATTATCAGCCACAATTTTCAGTGGAACTCCAAATCGAACCAAGATATTCTCTTTGAGAAAGTTACAAACAACCTTCGAAGATGTTTTCTGTACCAGAATATCTTCAACCCATTTAATAAAATAGTATGTGGTTGTCAATATATGTGTATGCCCTGCACTTGAAGTAGGTGTCAAAGGACCTATGAAATACAAACCCACCTGTTTGAATGGTTCATCTACAATCACGGGTCGGAGCGGTAATGCTACGAGCTGTGGCTTACCTGTGAACAATTTAGATTTCTCACACTTGGCCACCCATGCAAACACATCTTTGAACATTCCTGGCCAATAATAACAATTTCTCAAAATTTTGTAAGCAGTTACTGTAGATGAAAAATGGCCACCACAGGCTTCATCATGAAAGGTTTTCAACAACGACTCCTGAAATGATTTATCTACACAGTGTAAGAAAGTTCCATCCAATCCCCTTTTATATAATACATAATTAAAAATGATGTATTTGGAAGCCTTTAACCTCAAGTTCCACTTTTCTTTTTAAGAAAGATGTACTAGACAGTCTCCATAGGTCAAATAGTATGTGACACCTGCAAACCAGGAATCCTGAAGTCCAACAAAAAAGACTAAAGGTAATTCCTTTGTCATTTCCTCCTTATTTTCAGCAATCAATTTGCACAAACTCTGTCCTCTCACCAATTTTGTGGGTTTAATATCCAAATTGAACTCTTAAATCTTTGACACCCATGAGGCTCTATTATTCATTCCTATATCCTATTGCATTAATATGCTCTTAACTACAGAGTGAGGCACATAAACAATTGCATGAGAATGGAGAATATAGTACCTGAACTATTTTACGGCTTTCACAATTGCATATGCTTGTTTCTACATCAAGGAATACTTCAATTCATGTTTCTTCAAGGGAACACTCATAAAATATATTGGGACCTCTTCATTATCCTCATTATTCTACAACAAAAACCCTGACATAGTATGCTCTGAGGCATAACAATAGATAACAAAGTCCTTTTTGAAATCAAGATTAACTAGAATAGGTGCATGACCAATAGCCTCCTTTATTGATTCAAATGCTTTCTTTCCTTCCTCATTCCATTTAAAAGATTGCTTTTCACTCATCAAATTTACAATATACCTAGTAGTCTCTTCAAAATCCAAAATGAATCTCCTTAGAAAATTTACTTGACCAAAGAAGGATCTGACTGCATTTCTATTTGATGGTAAACTTAGCTATTGAATTGCCTTCACTCTTTCAAGATCTACTCTTACTCCTTCTTTAGAGACAATATGGCCAAGCAACTTACCCTCTCTCACCCCAAATATTGACTTTTTTGGGTTTAGGGACACCCCACGCTCACGACACCTCTATAACACTTGTCTCAAATCCCTCAGGTTATGTTTTCTTCTCTTGGAAAAGACAGTTAAATCATCAAGATACACAACAATTATCTTATCTTTCAAATGACCAAATGACAAATCCATAGCTCGCTGAAATGTCACCCTTGCATTGATTAAGCCAAATGACATTCTGTTATAAGAAAAGGTACCCCAGGGAGTAATAAAGGTGGTCTTATGTTGATCACTTTCTAAAAAAATGATCTGATTATACCCCAAAAATCCATCAAGCAGGGACATCATCTCAGAACCTGAAACTGTTTGCAAAATATGGTCCATAGCTGGAAATGGGTAGTTATCTTTTAGGCTGGCTTGATTCAGATTTCTAAAATCTACACAGATCCTTATTTCTCCATTTTTCTTCTGAATAGGAATAATATTGGCTATCCATGTTGAATGGTGAATAGGGTATATAATCCTAGCCTTTAACATTTTAGCTACCTCCTGAAATATGGCTTCAGCTACTTTTGGATTGAAACTTCTAAGCTTTTGTTGAAAAGGACTTACTCCAAGTTTTAGGGGAATTCGATGCTGAAATTTTCTATCTCTGAAATTCTTTAGATCATCATAACACCAAGAGAATACATCTTTGAACTCTAGCAAGAGACTAATGAGCCTCTCCTTCTCTGTGGGTGTGTAACATTTTCCCAGATTGATATATTTGGGATCTTCTTCAGTGCCAATGTTAATCCTTTTATAACCTCCAACATTTTGAACTTCAAGACACCTATCACCTTTTCTTTTCTTGTAGGCATCATGATGGTCAAATAGATGTTCTAAAGAAACTAACCCTTTAGGAATCTTGTTCCCTTTTAATTGCATAACTCCATCAGTCAATTCCTTGGGCCGTTCTGGTGAAAACTCTTTACACTCTGCCTCTGAACCTTCAAAATATGTAGTAGCAAATGTTTCTACACACTGCATGAAATTATTAATTTGTTTATGATTTTCAAATACTTGCCAGAATTCAGAGTTATTAAGAACACTAGGCCAGTATATTAACTCTACTCTGTAAGTGTCATCAACAAATTCAGGATGAGGAATCAACAAGGAAGCTGACACAGCTAATGAATCTACTTTTGAATTTTGTTCTCTGGGAATAGCCTCAATGAAAAATGCATCAAAATCTTTAATTTCATCCCAAACTCTATTTCGGTAGTGTTTCAACCTTTCATTTTTTACATTAAACAACCCCCTGACCTGCTTTACAATCAACTCAACATCTCCTTTGACCCATAGAAGTTTTACTCCCAGTTTCTTGGCTTCAGCTAAACCCAATAATAAAGCCTCATACTCAGCCATATTTTTTGTGTTTTTAAACTCCAATTTAAAAGAAAAAGGGATATGAGTACCAGAAGGAAGAATTAACACTACCCCTGCGACTGAACTTGATGCTGCATAACTTCCATCAAACTTTCTTCTCCCTATGGTTGTGATGGGCTTCCCACTACCTCATTATCTGACAAAATCATGTAGTTTCCAAATTAACATTCATGATACTAAATTTGAGCCCTTGGATCATTAGAGGGAAAAATAGTGAATTTAGACTTTGGTTCAGGCTACCAAATGACTCGTTGTTTTCCTACAGGAATTGTGGCTTGAGACCAATCCATTTTTATTTATCCTCCTAATTCTCTACAAAATGTACAACTTAGCAACATGCCATAGCTGGCTAGGATATCAGCTATGAGAATAGTCATCTTAATTCTTTTATTCGGGTGGGCGGCAAGAAATACTTGTGCATCCTTAATTTGACCGAACAGGGGAATATGTTTAGAGTCCATAGAGTAACATCTGCCAAATGTTCTCATCAAGGATAACCCCAACGCTTTGGCTACTGCAGAGGACATTATATTTTCTGATGCACCTGAATCTATAATACAATTGTTTAATTCATGATGATTTATAAACAATGATATATAAAAGGGCTCAGGTTTTGACTCAAGGGCAAATGAAGTATCATCTGTTTGGAGGGTAGTTATTTTAGGGGTTCTTTCATGAGCAACATGATGAGCTGATACATCATTCTGGGAAGACAATGTGGCATTTACTAACTGTTGTGTTCCATTAGCTTGCATCACATTATTTCCTTTTACAAACTGAATGAGTCTATCTAGTTCTTTGGGATTTAACTTAAGATACTCGGCAGGTGTAATCTAAATTTGGGAGGATTTGCAAAATTCTACAATATCAAATGAACTTTCCTTTTCAATAGACCTTACCAATGAGGACTCTTGCAATTTTTGATCATTATTATGAAATTTTGAAACAATCTCCTTACCTTTGAAATTTATAGTAGAAGATGAAGAAGCACCCTGAGGTTTTATTTTTTGTTGATTTCTTGTGAGCACAACACATGAAGGATCTTCTAAAGTAACCAAAATATCACCTCCTCTTTTTGAATTTGACTCATACTCTAGGAAGTGGATTTTAGAGTTTCCAAGTTGCTTTAAAGATTCCTCTTCACTCCACTCATTTGAGATCTCTTTAGAATTCATCAATTGCGCATAACGCACCATCTCAGGACAAGAACTGCCATCATGTTCATCTATGAGATGAAAAATGCACATACTCCCTTTAGGTGGCGGTGCCTCAATTGCCAATCTTTGTTGGGTAGGGGGTAATTGCAAAGACTTGTTTCCAATGCCCAAAGACTAATTTGTATTCCTCTTAGGTATGTCTTGATAAGGGGATGAGTATGATGTACTGACCTTAGGTAATTGTCTTTTAAGAGTTATTACATCATTCATTAGTCTCTGGACCATAGGGTCTGAAGAAGTAGAAGGTTGAGCATTGGGTATATGTAGTTCTCTTTTCCATTTCCCTGCAGTGATTAGATTGTCTTCTAACTCAACGACAAGTATTTTGGCAGCACTTAGATTTGCAACTCTTTGCCTGTGGATCAGGAAACCTATCTTTGAAGGCATGGAATTTATAAAAAAACATTTTAGATTGTCATCCGAGGGTTTTTGATTGACTGGAATTTTATGTATAATCTTATCAAATTTTGCTACAAAATCCCTCATAGACTCTGGAATCTCTTTCTTTAACTGGGCCAATTGAGCCAAAAGAGAGTGTTCATCTTTAGCCACTTTGAATCTTGCCTCAAACCTCATTTTCAAATCCTGCCAATTTGTTATCACACTGTTTGGCAGGTGATAGAACCAATCTATTGCTACTCTAGTTAGTGTTTGGACAAATAGTCTCACAACAACATCCTCATGTTGAACAACTATTATCCCACAAGCCACATTGAATGCATTCAGGTGCTCATCAATAGTGTTTTTCCCATCACCACTGAATTTTGGCAAGTGATCTCTCACACCTTTGGGTAAGGGATTCAGATTTAAACCTAAGTTCAGTGGGCCTACCACGGCTCCCCAGGGGTTATTTACTACCATTGGAAAGATGATATTAAGCGAAGTCAAGTTAATTATGTTTGGTAAAGCAATACCATGCAAGGTCAAAGCTTGATAGACTGAAGATACAGGAGGAGAAGGAGACAGGGAGGGAGGCCTGCTTCTTGCTTGTCTTTGAGGTAAAAAGGTGGGTTGAAAATTTAGGTTCTGCAACTCTTGAAAAATAGAATCAACTATCCCTTCCCATCTTTGGGACCTACTATATCTTCTTGAGTTTAGTCTTGCAACTAGGCAACTAGTCTTGTAATTTGACTCCCCAACAGAGTCGCCAAAAACCCGTTGGTTAATAGATTTGTCCCTTTCTTCAAATAATAATGTTTATTTTCTTTGAATAATAAAATAACTCTTGTATGCCCCTTTATGAAAGGAAACAAATAAACCAACAATTGGATGAATCAATAAAAAATCCATCCTCTGCATTAGAGGGCAGCTCCTCCTATGATTTTCAATGAATTTTATGCAGAAAAATTTGAAATGAAGACACTTTTAACCAGAAAACGTGGAAAGGCTTTAGCATTCATCCATCAACACAAAGGAATTCTTTTAAAATAAAACAGAAAGAATATTCTGAAGATCAAATAAGAGCTCATAGACTCTAATTTTCACACATGTTCATTTCATAAATTCAGAGCAACACAAATGCATAGCAATATGGATTCTAATCGATTCTCTCTCATGCCTCACAGGACAAGGGGGATCAACATGACTCAATCCACAATGAATTTACTTACAATTAATGGTAACAATGAATTAAAAAAACATAGGAATAACTGATAATAAAATGATATCATTTACATTAGCAGATTTCTTAAGAAAGATCGCCAATCTTTAAACACACAGATTCAAAGACTGCACATCATAACATTTCATTGATAAACCAATCATTCTAGTTTAAAGAAATTCATAGAAAATAGATAATGTTTGTTCCTCGAAAGATCACAGTTTTTCGACCTTAACATAAACTAACTTCCTACCTTAAATAGCCTCTAGGCTCATAGTTTTTACATAATAATTAAAACTTTATTTTAACCAGTGGTTAAAGAAACTATTTGCTAAAATAGGAAAAACTAAAATAACAGCCACAGAGATGCTGAAAGCTCATTCCCTAATCAATCATGACTCCACCATGGCAGAGGAAGTTACTGATCTATCCTGCTTTGCCGCAGAACTACGCACACCACGCCATTCTAAATGTGCCACCGAGAAGTTCAAGATGACTTGAAAGTAGGGGAGTCCAATGTGTTGGATTCATTGCTTCCACACCTCCTTGTCCATATTCACTTGTGTCACCCTTGCCTTGTGTGCTTCCAGATGATCGGAACAGACTGCGAGCATTGACTCAATCCTGGCTACTTTTGAGAAATCATCTGTAGTCAAGAATTTTGTCTTATGAATGAACCGTATCCTTTCTTGGAAGATTTTTTTCATATCTATGGCAGCTTCAATTGTCTTAGCATCATCTTTCATAACCTGGATGTCAATGCATTTGAGATCCTTTTGCATTGTATCAATTAAATCTGTCAATCCTTTGAGCAGTTTAATGGATTCTTCATGGCTCTATTTAATAATTGAATTATGCCAGTCCATATTGTTCCTTCATATTATATATAATACATTATCATCCAAGCTTTCTACTAGTTTTTCGGCCAAGAACTTCATCACTCCATATTTTTGTATGTCATTCATTTGTGTAAGAACTACCACCCATTTGATCCTTTCTTTCTCCCAAGCCATGACCTCTAACTCCAACTCCTTGCTTACAGTCACAACATCCTCATAGACCTTCACCAGACTGACAATATAGTCTAAACCTTGCTATATTATAAGATCCAACCATTTATTGACTATTTTGTTTCTTTGAACTTGGTCCTACATATTTTGATTTGCTGGAGATTTGGGATCAAATGATACTGCCACCTGTGACAAATGTTGAGGATTTGGATGGTGAATGACATTGATGTACTCAACCATCTAAGTGATGACTTGCTTCAACTCCCTTTTATCCTTCTCGTCCTTCAATGTTCTAGAAATTATTCTCTTCGTGGAAGACTCCAAATGTTTAACATCAATGGCTCGCGAAGCAACCCCCAGATCAATATTTTCAACTGTTAAGTCATCCTCAGTAGCTTTGTCTATGTCTCTATCTGGAATAGGCTTGGCTATCTCAACCATCCAATGACCTGTTGCTTCATCCACCTCAAGCATTATCTTCATCTTGAGTATTTTTGGATTGGATACATTTCCAAGACACTTGTTGACCATGTCTTCTATAGGGATTGTAATTGGAACTACAGTTCGTTTCTTCCCAATACCAACTTCCAACCATCATTGTGTGTTTCTAGGCTCTTTGGGTGGAGGAGTTGTTTAAGTATTTGGTGAATTGACAATAATCAGGGTGTTCATGGGATCCAGTTCACTCTCCATTTCTTTACTTATGTCCATTTCCTGCACCACAGGCTCACCTAAATCCTGTTGATCCATTATGGCTTCTACCTCTTCACTAGGATCCAGGTCCACAATAATCTGGCTCAATGCTGGCTCCTTAATCTTTTTCTTACTCCTGGACCAAGTTACTCGGGCCACTGTAGAACCTGATGGTGACCTTTTAGATCTCTCAGGTTGGATTTTTTCAAAAATTGGCCTTGAACCACCTACAACATCAACAATTTCATTAGTGGAAGAAATAGGAAGTTAAGTCACAGTATGTAAATCAACTCTTAATTCATGTGAGGATATGAGTGATCCTTTCTCAAACTTTCGATCTCTCAACCACTTCTCAGTTCTCCTTACAACATTAAAAGTCTTGGCTTGAATATTATCATCTTCCTTTTTATTCCAATCAATCTTAAGGATTGGCTTTCCTTGAACTTATTTGTTGAACTCAGGATCCAAAATATCTTCCCCTATTTCCCTCTAAACTCTGAATATATTGATAGGAAGCTTCATGGTGATTATCTGTTGTAGAGTAAATCTTGACCACAGTCTTCTTCTTACCTCATATTCATCACTACAATTCTCCCAGTAAACTTCCAACTGAGGTTCATGACAAAAGTGGTTGTCTACATTTAGATTTTCCATTGCATAACCTCTTCTATCAAACCTATGTCTTGCAACATAGGGCTGCAGGTTCATCCTCTTAAATTCCAATTCTGAATTTAGAGCATCAGATACAGATTTGCAGTTGTAGTATCTAAGTTCAATAGGAAAGGCAACTCCAGAATTGCCTTTTTCCCCCAACCTTTTATCAATGTTAGCTAGTTTCTTGCTCACCTCTATAAGTACATAGCTATCGAAGGCATACCTAGGTAGCTTGAATGGTTGACCTTCGAAACCATCTACTCGAAGGTAGGTGAACTTGAGAAATTGAATAAAGAAGTTGCCATATATACTTATAAACTCCATTGCTTCAACTGACATCCTCTTTTTCACATCACACTGAAGTTCAAAAGCAAGTCTTCCTACGAAGACACCATTCCATCTAGAAATTTGTTCTACATATTTCTGCTGTTGTAACAAAGGGTAGTAATCATACACCTTCATGCCATCCACCCATGGTTCATTTAGCAAACCAGGCCAATCTCTGGTACAAGATAGTATGTAGAAAAGATAAGAGGACATGTAAAAACCAGATGTACCCACAAAGTTACTCAAACCTTCATGGAGTGTCTCTGTAATTACATGGGCCCAATCAAGATATTTGTCACCCGTTAACAACACCTGAATGTAAAAATACATCGAATCTTCCCAGTAAAAGGAGTGTGAGTTTCCCTTCAGCCTATTCATAAGTATAATAATGTCTCACACTTCTGAGATGAAGTGCTCTCTAGTCAAAATCTTTGGTAGCCATGACCCTCCATTTTGAACTCTAAGGAGCCAGTTTCTTGCAATTACACTCCTATACATACTCTTTTCCTCTAAGAAATAGGTGTATGAGGTCCCAATAGACCAATCCTCATATAATTCCTTGTGTGGGATTCCCATCACCACCATTACTATTTCTTTGTTGATACTAACTTGTAGCTCACCATTACTGGTTCTTATGTATCTATTTTCTGCATCATACCTATTCATGCAGGCTATCACCAAATTTGGACATGGTGCGGCAAGTGGAAATGCAGCAGCTTCAACAAGACCACTTCTTAGTATTTTCTCCATTATTGAACCAACTTGAGGGTTCTTGGTTCTTTCTAGGAAATCCTCTAGATTGGCGTGAGCCAAGGAAGTATCATCTAGCTCTGGTAATATGCTCACTAAACACGAAGTCCAACCAAGCTTCAGCAATACTGGCCTCATACTACCTATCTATACTTCTAATCAAGCAATTCTAAAATAGGGTAGAGTTCTACTCCAACAAGCTAAAGAGTTTCTTCCTACACTGATAAATCCTTAGAACTAAAGAAATACAACATAGGGGAATCGTCTGAACTTACCTGTTACCACCATGAATCTAGAAACCTTCCCAGGAAAGTAGAGCTGAATTTACCTTCAGCACCTCCAATTTACTCAATTATAGCAGTTGCAACCCTTATAAATTATGGATATTTATTCATATATTCCTTTTAAACAAACGGGAAAATATCAAGAAAACCACACACGCTTCATAATGATTCACTTAAGCATGTAAAGTAACAGTGAAATGACTAAAAATCTAACACCTTCTTAATTGTCCATCACTTCCACACAAACAGTTTATGCTCTCATGATTACTTTCCAAATTTAGAATTTTGAATTGTTAGATGCTGGGAATATTCCTTCTTATTGTGCCACTTTCAATGTTAACAAAGTCGTAGAATCAACTTTGAAGTGAACCTTATGAACCTTGAACCATCTCACAAAGAGTTCAATGGTTTAAGTTCATCTATGAAGTACAACAATGAATTAGTGGCTCAAAACAATACCGGGAACGAGCAATAACCATGACTAACAAGCAAGAACTTTGAACCTTTGAACCGTTGAACCGAAAAGACAATTGGTTCAAGGTTCAAGTTCAAAACCAACTTAAAATATATTGACACCCACTCGTTAAGAAACATTACATAGCCACAACTCACAAAAAGACATTTTGAACCTTGAACCAAAAAGGTTCAAAGTTCAAAACACATAACAATACCGTGCTTGCTTTAGTGGAGATAAAGGTTGTTGAAGACATTTTTCTAAAACACACCTTGAACCTTGAACCTATTGAACTATTTTTAAGAGTTCAACGGCTTAGGTTCAGAACGAAGGAGTACAAAAGACCCGAAAGAAATAAATACACCATAAGGCAACCCGCAAGCTTGGACATTCTAAATGGAAAATTATAGGGGGGCTAACAATGTGAAAACACATATCTAGCAGCATGATGACACATATATGCAAGATTTTGTGCAGTTGTTCTACTAATGCACATTTGAAATCCTAATGCATTTTTATCAAGGTCTCTGCACATATTTATTTAACTTACATAAATGCTTGATAAAGGCACAATTTTGTAATTTTGATGCCTATTTGCTAGGTGAAGTTGTGTATTTGATAGAAATGGCATAGTTGATAGGATAAATTGTATGATTGATTGAATCAACAGTTGGCTAGCAAATTAAGGTTTTGCTGACATGATGACCGATATGATTGTAGGTTGTTTTAGCACCATTGATTTCACATGATAGATTTTCATGCACACAACAAATGCAGCCATCATTGATTGAGGTGATCATCAGGTCTTAGGTACAGAAGTAGATGCACACTTTTTATATAGACTCAATAATCAATATAGGTATAGAATTAGATGCCCACAATGATGATTAGAAAGTGTGTCCATTATTATTTAGTTTTCCCATCATGATGGTTTGTGGTTAGCCAAAGCCACTTGAGTGAAAAGTTTATGGTCAAACTAGAAACCATTTGAGTGTCTCAAAGTTTTCAATTAGTTAGAAACTAGACTTGAGAAGTTTGTTAGTTTGTGGTTAGCCGAAACCACTTGTATCCACAGTTCATGGTTAGCCAAAACCACTTGAGTGAAATTTTGTGGTGAGCTTGAAACCATTTCAGAATTGTATCAATTAGGGGTAAGTCATATAAACCCAAAGTGATTATGAGGAGGAGAAGAAACACACTAAAACTTATGTAAGTGTTGTAAAAGGGTACCTAATAAGGCTTTGAGTCGAGACCCATCATATCTAGATTATGTGGGAATAATCAATTAATTAGCATAATTAATTCATGGGGTGATGTTAGAATATATAAATTTATTATGCTTTGTTTGCATAGAGTAGTCAACAAGGACCCTCCATTGTCTCTTTCAAAGCATCTAGTAATGATTCCATTAACTTTGGCCTTACCTTATCTTCCTGATCTATCCAAACTTATCCTCAAGTGATCAAATAATTCACTATATTATTCTATAAATTGAATGAATAGGAATGTAATCTTAGAGCTCATATTTGAGCTTCCTCTATAATCCATGTTTTATCAGTTAAAATGTTCCTTTGGTTCTTTATTTCACTTTTCTTTACATTGTGTGAAAAACTGGTAGCAATCTTTTCTAATACTATTTCCAATATCTTTAATATCTCTATATAGAATTTATGTCAAATCATATACATCTAAATTACAATTAGTAAAATCATCTAAATATATAAGTTACAAATATTAACAGTTCTATCTATTGAATACTTTAATTTTTTTACATTTTAGACATCATATTATAAATTTTTTGTCATTGTTTGAGATTTGTATAAAGTTTCTTTCAATAAAAAATATTAAATAGATAAAATAGTATTTTCCTTTTTATTTAATTTTTAGAGAAATACACTAATAAGCTCTTGAGTAATTTTTTGAATTTTAAAATATCAAGATGTAACAAGTTGCCAAAATACTAGGTCTATAATAGTTTATTAGGAAATAATCTAGATCTTATAAATATTATAAAGGAAATGTCCCTAATATAACTTGAGTATGCATATAATACATAGAATAGAAAGAAAATAACTAATAAGGGAGAGAGAAGGATAATGATAGAAGAGGGAAGAAATTAAGAGAGAAAATAACATAGAAGTACGGGTTAATTTTTTTCAATCTACTTCTCAAAACAAGGCATCTCAATGTTAAGTAGGATTTTATTGAATGATGGAAACAAAAAGTGGGTTACTTGTGTAATATGAGGGGAAAGTGGATTGGATTGGGTTATGATGGCCAATTGTAGTTGTAGGGATGAAAGATTTTATAACAAATGGTTTATGAGGGAATCAATAGGTGAATTCAATTGTTAAAACTTGGATTGTGATGGAGGCTTTGTAGGGGTATTATGGTAGATACGTTGAACATTATTGTAAGTGGGTGGAGGAGATCGTTGATGCATGTTTTAAGATATAAAAGGAAGATAGGTTTAATATGGAACATAGATACATTGAATGATAGGATTAGTTCTATTGCTAACATGGATAACATTACCCTTTTGTGAAGTGGTAATCATTATAGAATATGTGTACGTAGGAACATTGGGTATTGTTGTAGGTATTGGCTTTGAATATCAACTTTGGTTATGTAAGGAAGTTAAGTAGAAGAACAAATTCCTACACTAACCTTGAGAGGAGGGTGTTGGTTCCCAAAACCACAGATTGGAAAACCAAAAGACTTGCCAAATCCTCAAGTAGTCCAATCAGCCTTGGCCAATGAACAAGGATGGTCAAAGACCAAATCCCTCTGTGCTTTAGGCTCCACTGAACCTAGGTGGGTATGCCTCTTCCTCTCAAGCACAAAAGAGGTTATTTATAGTGGATTTAAACCTTTTAGCAAGTTTACACAACTAGCAAATTATTGTTCTACAACTATGCTTTATTATGTGCTTTAAAAGAATGCTTTGAAAATAAATGATTGTGAATGTATATTAAAAATGAGTTTGCTTTCAGGACTTAAATGAAATTTGCATAGATTAGTTCATATAGGATTTGGGAAGGATGTTTCTCTATCAAGGACCTTGAATGCATACAAATCAGAACCTTAAAAGATCAATAATAGACCAGTGCCTCTATCCAGGGATATATATGACACTTTGTGGACAAAATATCTTATCAACTCAAGAGACAATTTATCATCAACTATGCAGGTTCAGTATGTGTTACACAAACAATAAGAACTCAATCTTTCACTTAATGCAATGACATGTGATTCACATCATAGAAAATATATAAATAGATTTATCAAGAGGACAAAGATAATCATCAACACAAAAGTGTACACAATATTTGGAAAAAGAAACAACAAACCTTCTATATTAATCTTTAGGAAATAATTGCATACATAAGCTGCACTTGCAGATACTCCATTACAGATTGCTTGCACAAAATGATACTTCTTCTTCCTATATACTTCTATAATACAAAATGATATTCAATCCTTACAGTAGTATCTTGTTTTATGACCCCCCTCATCATCGGTTTTGGTATCTCGTTATATACATAACTGAAGGGATGCAAGCAAGCTTCAAACTGATGCATCTATTCCTAACAACTACCTAACTTGCAACTGAAGAAATGTAATTACAACATGATAAACAACTAAGATTACGGACTGAGATCTTAGGCATTCTCGTAGTTTCTTCCACTTGTATACTCCTCAGTGCCATTGTCTTCTTGATAAACAAATCCTACATGAGGAAAAAGAAAATTAGGTATTCATTAAGTCAAACAAAAAAAAACTTACCTTCGGTTGTATCGGCATAAATCCTCCTGATGAGATCTCCTTCTTTGTAACCACCTTAACTTCCTCATCGGGTATCGACATGACATGAAAATACCTCTCTTTGATGACCTAAGATACCCTGATGGACCCGCCCTCTGTGGCATTCTGCCCATCGAGCATCGGCATAACTTTAGAAATGTGTCTCCGGTATCATAAGCTATCTCGACAAGTCCTCTCATACTTTACTCTCCTTTTCGAGCTGCTTCGGTCCATCGGTGTAAGTTTTTTGGTTCCTTCGACATTATTCTTTTGGCCAAACTTCGTCATTGATGAGTTGTTCATAGGTCTTATCGATTCTATAGTTTCATCGATACGTTTTATTTTTGATGGGACCGCTTTTGATTTCTTTGATAAACTTCATGTTGATGAAACCACTACTTTTGATGAGTCCCTTTTGATATCCATCACAACCTAAGTTTGTTCGATAAGTCCTAACTGCCACTTCAACTACTAACTCATCTTGACCGGACCCACCATCTGGACCTGCCATTTGACCTGGTCTCGCCTTGTTTGTCACTGGGTCCACCATGTGTTAGCCTTTGATTGGCTCTGGAATCCCTGCACTGCCACCTTAGCACGACCTCACTAACTGCTGGGTTTTGGTCTTTGAACTACTTCCTTAGCAAACCCCACCATTTGATCGCCATATCGCGGTGAATAAACATCGCACTTCTTCCGATTGCGGTATAGCAACCACCGTCAACTTGACTTGGCTGACCTTCTAAACTTCCTTATCTACTCAGCCTTTAACCCTTCCTGAGTGGCTCTCTCTTTTCTTTATCCATTCGTGCTACGTGTCACTCTTTGGTTCACCCACAGATCCACCTTGACTACCACTAGACACCATCTGTCTTGCCATTTCATCTGCCACTGGACCTGGGTTCTTCTTCTGCACTCTGCCACATGGCACATCCTGATTTGCTTGTAGATCCACCATGATGACACCTCATCTGATTTAAACCATAACACAATGATTTACATGGGGAAAACCCTTTCAGGAGAAAAACCCCATGCTCCAAAAGTTGCCCAATATATTATTTAGCAATCAAAACAGATTACAATATACTTGTAGAGAAAGCTCTTCATAGGAGTACCACTAATCAAAGATTTAGAGGTAACTCAATAGCCATAAGACTCTTACACAAAACCTTTATCTCACACACCTCATATATAGGAGATACAATACAAGAAACCGTCAAATGGTATTACAAAACCATGGGCTAAAACCACCCAATAAGGTGTAGACGACCTTATCTCCCTTCTAGATGCCCTATGATGTGTTAAAAAACACTTCAAAATGTGTCCCTCTCTTTTACAACTCATTTATGTGTCCGATACAAATTATATTTCCTATTTCAAGAGTACAAACTTCTAGAGGCCATAACTTGTGAAGCATGTGTTCGATTGACGAACCGTTTGAAGCGTCAAAAAGCTTACAAAGTTCTCTATTGCCTCATATATAGATACATCATTTATGCCCACTTTTCAGGATGTTCTGGGGCCTCTAAAGTTCTCAAAATCAAATTTAAACCTTTCATTGGACCCCTCCAAAATGGAAAATTTAATATCTTTAAAATTAGCTATGATCTTGTGACATAACTTTATTGAAATACTTATTTAACCAACCAAAAGCTTTAGGGAGAATTTCACACCATTTCATTCTTAAATGAAAACTTACTATAAATAGTAACCTCATGTAAATGAAGGTTGAGACACCATTTTCCCAACAAATCTCCCACTTGTCGAACACCTTGCAAGAGAAAAGGGAGTATCAACACAATGAATCAATTGCTAGGGGCCATGAGGCCCATAGACTCCAAGCACCATCTGAATTTCTCTATGCTCACAAAATTAGTTAAAGAATCTACAACATTCATAAAATTTTCTACCTTAACTAGCTTCACCCTACCATCTTTGACCATATCTCTGACAAAATGATACTGAACATCAATGTACTTGGTCCGGGCATGAATTGTCGGGTTCTTAGCTAGGTAGATCACACTTCGACTATCACAATAAATTGTCATGACTCCTTGTTTTATTCCAATGTCCGAAGACAGTCTCTTAAGCCAAATGGACTCTTTACAAGAATAAGTAGCTGCCATATACTCTGCTTCAGTAGTGGACAAAGAAACCACAACCTATCGCTTACTCATCCAAATAATTGCACCACCAAATAAAGTGAACACATAAGCACTGGTGGATCTTTTGCTATCAATATCACCTACCCAATTTGAATCCAAATAACAATGAATATCAAAGGAAATCGTGTCTCCAACTGAATTACGATAATAACACAAAGAATACTCTAAGGCACCCTTCAAATATCTGAAGACTCTTTTGGTTGCATCCCAATGAACTCTACTAGGATTAGACATATATCTAGATAGAACTCCCACTGCTCGGGCAATGTCTGGTCTAGTATAGACCATATCATACATCAAACTTCCAACTTCACTTTGGTAAGGCACTCTTCTCATGTCTTCCATCTCCGATGGGGATGTAGGACAATCTATAGTAGATAATTTCATTCCAACTGTAAAAGGAACACACAATGGTCTATAATCTTGCATATTGAACCTCTGTAATACTGAATTCACATACTTACTTTGGCCTAGCCATAGCTTTCTGTTCACTCTATCTCTTTTAATTTCCATCCCAAGAATGTTTTTCACTACACCACGATCTTTCATTTCAAATTTAGCAGCGAATTGAGACTTTAGGTCTGAAATCATACCTTTCCCTTTACCAATGAATAACATATCATCAACATACAATGCAATGGACAAGAAATGATCACCATCAGTTTTATAATAAACACAATGATCTGATTTAGAATGCTCAAATCCCAAAATCAACACATATGTATCAAATTTATGGTACCACATCCTAGGACTCTGTTTGAGGCCATACAAAGATTTCTTTAATTTACAAACCAAATTATTTTTACCTTTCACCACATAGTGCTCTGGATGTATCATGTAAATATCCTCCTCCAAATCACGATGAAAGAAAGCAGTTTTCACATCCATTTGCTCAACCTCTAAATTATAAGCAGTGACAATAGAAAACAAAAATCTAATGGATGTCATTTTGGCAACAAGAGAAAATATCTCACCATAATCAACACCCTCAACTCAAGAGTAGCCTTTTGCAACCAACCTCTCTTTATACTTCTCAATACTTTCATATAAACCAATCTTTTTTTTGAACACCCAATTACAACCAACAGGCTTCCATCCTTCAAGAAATGGTACAAGATCCCTGGTATCACTCTTTTTCAAAGCTTTCATTTCTTCTTCCGTAGCAATCTTCCAGGATTCTGCAACATTAATACCTAATGCCTCTTCTACAGATTTTGGTTCATCCACATTAGTATTCAGCTGGTTGTCTATGTCTTGTAGACCTTCGAACAAGATGAGTTGGAGGTTCTTCATCCTCTTCTGAAGATTCAGAGCTAGACGAGCTCTCCTCAACTTCTTTCCTATCTAGGGGTCTCGATTCAACTCTTTGAAGTGTAGAAGGAAATTGAATCACATCTTCCTTTTTAGTTTGTTATGGCTACAATGTAACAAAAGGAGACTTAATTTCTCTAAAAATAACAATTCTACTATGAATTACCTTTTGTGCAACAGGGTCCCAAAGCTTGTATCATTTCACACCATATTTGTACCTAATGAAGATACATTTCACAACCTTGTTCTCCAACTTTGTTCGCTTCTCTTTTGGCACAGGTGCATATGCCTCACAACCAGAAACTCTAAGATGTCTCAATGAAGGCTTATGACCCAACCATGCTTCCATAGGCATTTTATCAACAAGGGTGGATGTAGGAGACCTATTAATTAGGTAGCAAGCAATGGCAACAGGTTCAGCCCAAAATTTTTGTTCTAGACTAGCACCATTCAGCATACTCCTAGCCTTCTCCATCTGTGTCATGTTCATTCTTTCTGCAATGCCATTCTGTTGTGGAGACTATGGATTTTTCTTCTGTCTGTTAATGCCATAGTCTTTGCATAATCTATCAAAATCATTAGAGAAAAATTCACCACCATTATAAGTCCTCAAAATTTTAATTTTCTTTCCAGTCTGCAACTCAACCATTGCTTTAAATTGTTTAAATCGACTGAAAAACTTTAGATTTACTCTTTAGAAAATATACCCATGTCCTTCTACTAAAATCATCAATAAATGAAACATAATATGTGGATTTTCAATCAAAGGAACATCTACAAGACCAAACACATCATAAGGAATAAGATCCAAAACACCACAACTTTTATGAGAACTCGAGTAAAACTGAATGTGGTTTTTTTTCCATAAATGCAATGCTCATAGAAATCAAAGTCAAGATTACAATCATTCAAACCTTCAACAAGGTTTTTATTTTTCAAGGTCCTTAGACCCTTTTCTCCAATGTGGCCAAGCCTCTAGTGCCATAACATAGTCTTCTCTGCAGGTAACTTTGCATTAGAAGAAAGAGCACCCTTAGGTACCCAAAAGCCATTTCCATCTACTGAAGGTGAAACCCTCAAATATTCCACAAATTTACTTTTTATAGAAGTGCTATTACACTTAATAGTGTATGCATCTAGCTTATACAAAGTGTCAAACCTAACACCTCTAGTGATTACCATAGCACCCTTAATCATCTTACATCCCGCTTCAGAAAAGACTACATGCACACCCACATCTATCAGTTTGCTCATAAATAATAGATTTCATTTTAAACTAGGGATATGCAACACACCATTAGTCCTTTTTATTCTACCATCAAAAAACCTTATTCTAACTTTAGCTCGACCAACAATGTCTAAATATGAATCATCACCCAAGTACACCTTACCTCCATTAAATTTTTCATATTTAGAAAACCTATTGTTGGCAATATGGAGGAATTGATTATGTGTTGTATTGATGTTTTGTCATTGACGTCAACACAAGTTGTTATGGTTGGTTATTGGAAGATAGGTTTTGGTTACCGACAGAAGATCTAGTGTTGTCGACAGAAGGGACTATCTGTTTGACACTTCTGGCATGTTTGGATCAATGAAGTGTGTTTGGTTTTATGTGTTACATGTTTTGATCAGTTGGTATTGACTTGGTGATTGGATGCTATCTTACAGTCTAGTATGCCTATACCGGTAAGGGTTTAAGGTTTTACCATAAGAGCTTTTACTGAGAATCTTTGACAGGATGCATAAGTGGTGTTGGTGCGGCTTCTAGATGGAATTCAGGATGCAGAAGGTGATCCTTGATCATTCCTTGACTAGTTGGAGACATCGCTTTGGCATGGTGGACCCATACTAGGTTTGCTACCTATCTAGGTTATGGACTGGTATCATGTTAACATGTTCTCTACACATTACCGGGATAATTTATGGATTGGTTAATGTTGTTTGTGTCCAAGGATGACATGGCATATCATTATAATATAGATGTATGTAATGATCTTGTTGTAATATCTTTTAGGTGGCCGACCTAATTGGTTTAGGCCTTAGGGTTGGTATAAATTAATGTAAGATCTCATTGTAGATCATGGGTATGGGAATGAAAATGTATGTCATGGTCATGGAATACAATATCATATACGAAGGAGATTTGGTTGATCATTGAAGATCGAATTGGGTCTATGTAAGAGGTCAAAGGCCTCTGGTATTGAGCTTAACCAAGACTGTAATCAAGCATGGTAGATGCTATTTCTGGCAATTCATTCTTTTGGATTGTTGTCCAATTATTTTGAGGTGGTTATAACCTCTCTGTAGTCAATGAGACTCTTTTGTAATGGGTAGTGCGCTCTAGGCAGTGTGCCTTTCTACATGTGCAGGCCCCTCATTGTATCACGTACTTTTTGCAAAAGTATCATTTGACTGTGGGCAGGCTTGCCACCATGGTTTTTCCCTTTACCTGGTTTTCCATGTAAAAATCATGGTGTTATGTGGTATGGTTGTATTGTGTTGATTATCTATTTCATTCTTAAGTTTTATTGCTTACTAGGATTTATTTCTGCTATTCTGGTATTCAATGTTTATATGCTCCAGTTAAAGGTTGTTAAGTGGTTTGATTGATATAATCTATTGACAACTGATTCACCCCCCCCACCCTCTCAGTTGTCCACTGGTTATCCTAACAATTGGTATAAGAGCTTTCATCCTCTTTTGCAGAAGCTTAACCACTTGAGGTAGATCATATGGCAACTAATCCACCGACAACTATTTTCAAAAGAGAAATCCCTAAGCTTGATGGAACAAATTATGGGATATAGAAAATTCGAATGGAGACTCATCTTAGATGTCTTGGCAAGGATATTTTGGGAGATCACTAAGAAAGGATATACACCTTATGATCCGGCATCTGGCAACCCTGCTCCTACAGACTTGGAAAAAAATATTGAAAATGATTGCAGAGCTAGAGAAGCCCTCCTGTGTGCACTTACTGATCAACAAATCATGGGATTCATTGATAAATCATCCGCAAAGGTTATGTGGGATAAATTGCAAGCTCTGAATGAAGGTGACCCTATTGTCAAAATTGCTAAACTTGATGGTTACTGGGTAAGATATGAGAAATTGATGATGGATGACAATGAAAGAATTGCTACATTTATGGAAAGAGTAAATGAGATTGTCATGGGAATTCAATGTTGTGGAGGATCTTTGAGTGAAGATGAAATAGTTTCCAATGTCTTGAGAGCCCTTCCACTGGCTTACAGGATGAAGGTGACTGCAATCAATGAATTGAGAACAATGGCAAACACTCCAACTAACAGAGACGTTCTGATTGGGAAATTATTTGCTTTTAAGCTTGAAGAATTTGGACCTCCTGGAACTGCAAAGTCTGAACTTGCTTTTCATGCATCATCATCATCTACCAACAAGAGTGATTGGAAAGCCCTATATGCAAAAGAATTGGAAGATATGAGGAAAGATGATAAAGAATTTGAGCAGCTTGAAGCCTTATTTGCTAGAAGAGTACCTAAAGGACCGACAGGAAGTATGAAGGAAAAGCACCTTTTAAATGTTTTACATGTAATAAGATTGGTCATTTTGCATCTAGATGTCTTGAAAGGAATGCAAGATTTGAAGAAAGAGTTAATAAATCATTTAAGCCTAATCAAAACAGATATAGATTCAAGAAAAATAAACAATGCTACATAGCGGATGAGGAAGGAGTAAGTGATGACTCTGAGGATGAACTGATAGAAGACTCTGCTAGGGGATCCGACAATGGAAAGGAATGGGTGTTGTATACCTTAAAGGAAGATGAGTGGGAACTGGCTATCAAGAGTGAAGAAAAGGCCCTGGCAGCAAAAGTTGAAGATAGGGATGAATGGGTAATTGATAGTGGATGCTCACATCATATGACTGGAGATAAAAGAAAATTTCTATCCCTACAAGAATACAATGGCAGCCAAGTAATATTTGGAGATGACAAAGCATGTATGATCAAATGTAGAGGTACTATTTATCTGGATGGTAAACATAATACTGATAATGTCTATTATGTAGAAGGTTTAATGCATAATCAATTAAGTATTGGTCAATTGGTGGACAAGGGATTCCAACTTCAATTTAAAGAGAAAATACAAAATCATAAATTATGCATAGAATTCTCTAATAATATATGAAGAATGAATTTGAAATGTCCATGATTGGTGAAATGAGATTTTTCTTAGGTTTGCAGATTACTCAAACTGACAAAGGCATTTTCATCTGTCAAACTAAGTATCTAAGGAAATTGTTGAAGAAGTTTGGTATGGATAATTCCAAACTGATAAGTACTCCTATGGTGACAAGTGAGAAATTATCTATCAAAGATATATCTGCACCGGTAAAATTCGACGAGGTATAAGTCTATGATTGGTGGCTTGTTATATCTAACTCGGACTAGACCAGATATTATGAATATAGTAAGTATTGTTTCAAAAGTAATCCTAAAGAAAATCATGAATGTGCAATAAAGAGGATATTCCAGTATCTGCAAGGAACAACAAAATATGGCTTATGGTATTCTAGAAATGATAACTTCACTTTATGTGCATATACAGATTCAGATTGGGCAGGAGATATTGATGACAAGAAGAACACTTCTGGTGGAGCTTTATTTCTTGGAAAGAAACTGGTTTCATGGATCAGTAAAAAATAGTCATGCATTTCTTTATCTACAGTAGAAGCTGAATATGTTGTAGCAACAACTAATTATACACAAGTCTTGTGGATGAAGCAAATGTTGAAGGATATCAAGGTAAATTGTAGTGAACCGGTAGTTATCTACTGTGATAACTCTACATCTATTGACATGTCTAAGAATCCTATATTTCACTCTATGACTAAGCACATATCAATAAAGTATAACCTTCTGAAGGACAACGTAGAAGAAAAGGAAGTCAAATTGGTTTATGTGAACACTAAAGAGCAGATTGTAGATATATTCACTAAACCGTTGTCTAAAGAATCATTTGAATATTTGAGAGACAGGTTAGGGGTATCTACCCCTCCAACAGAAACTTAGCTGATGGTGCAGTGCATCATTCTGGTATGGATCATCAGCTTTATCCTTTGCCCCAGATTGATGTAGTGATGCTACTACTCAGGGGGTGTAGTCAGCTTTGAGATTCACAAAATTTTGATATCTATGTCATATCTTTGGCACTGATGTCAAAGGGGCAAGGTTATATGTGAAAAATCATGTTTATGGGAGAGAGATTCAGATTCAATTGCACTCCTTAGTGGGAGTTGCTGTGATTTTTCAGTTTTTCATTGTTATATTTTCTATGAGAAATGTTTGGCATTTCTAGGCACTTAGATGTTTTCTTTTTCACATCTAGTGTTGCCATCAATGCCAAAGTGGGAGATTGTTGGCAATATGGAGGAATTGATAATGTGTTGTATTGATGTTTTGTCATTGATGTCAACACTAGTTGTTATGGTTGGTTACCGACATACAGGTTTTGGTTACCGGTAGAAGATCTAGTATTACAGGCAGAAGAGACTATCTGTTGGACACTTCCAACAAGTTTGGATCAATGAAGTACGTTTGGTTTTATGTGTTACATGTTTTTGGAGCATGTTTTGCTTAATTGGTATTGAATTGGTGATTAGATGCCATCTTACACTCTAGTATGCCTATACCGATAAGGGTTTAAGGTTTTACTAGCAGAGATTTTATTGAGAATCTTTGACAGGATGCATAAGTGGTGTTGGTGCAGCTTCTAGATGGAATTTAGGATGCAAAAGGTGATCCTCAATCATGCCTTGATTGGTTGGAGACATCGCTTTGGCATGGTGGACCCAGATTAGGTCCGGTACCTATCTAGGTTATGGACTGGTATCATGTTAATGTGTTCTCTACATGTTACCATGATAATTTATGGATTGGTTAATGTTGTTTTTGTCCATGGCCGACATGGCATATCATAGTAATATGGATGCATGTAATGATCTTATTGTAATATCTTTTAGGTGGCCGGCCTAATTGGTTTAGGCCTTAGGGTTGGTATAAATTGATGTAAGATCTCATTGTAGATCATGGGTATGGGAATGGAAATGTATTTCATGGTCGTGGAATGCAATATCATATGTGAAGGAGATTTGGTCGATCATTTAAGATCGAATTAGGTCTATGTAAGAGGTCAAAGGTCTCCGGTATTGAGCTTAACTAGGACTGTAATCATGCATGGTAGATGCTATTTTTGGCAGTTCATTCTTCTGGATTATTGTCCAATTATTTTGAGGTGGTTATAGCCTCTTTGTAGTCAGTGAGACTCTTTTGTAATGAGCAGTATGCTCTAGGTAGTGTGCCTCTCTACATGTATAGGCCTCTCATTGTATCACATACTTTCTGCATAACTATCATTTGACTGTGGGTAGGCTTCCTACCATGGTTTTTCCCTTTGCTGGGTTTTCCAAGTACAAATCATGGTGTTATGTGGTATGGTTGTATTTTGTTGATTATCTATTTCATTCTTAAGTTTTATTGCTTACCGATATCTATTTGTGCTATTTCGGTATTCAATGTTTATATGCTCTGGTTAAAGGTTGTTAAGTGGTTTGATTGATATAATTTGTTGACAACTAATTCATCCCCCCCCTCTTGAAGTTGTGCATCGATTATCCTAACACCAATCTCTATTGGTAGTCATATGAAAAGATGCACCTGAGTCAATTAACCAGGCATCATTACCTGCATGAGTCACCAAAGCCGCAATGAATGCATCACCATCTTCCTTCTAGGACTCAAAATCATAATCAATATTCTTCTTTTTATTCTTCTTTTCTTCTTTGCAGTCCTTATGGATGTGACTTGGTTTACTGCAATTCCAGCAAATGACTTTGGACTTTCCAAGAGATTTTGATCTCCCATTCGATTTGGATTTATCGCGCTTCTCATTCTTCTTGCCTTTCTCCTTAGGTCTTCCACAAACAATTAGGGATTCCTTCAAAATGTGGGATACCTTCCTTCAGATCTCTTCACCAAGTAGGGCACCCACCACATCTTCAGACTTCAAAACAATAGAAGTACTGCCGATAGCCATAACAAGAGATTCCCACAAATCAGGCAAAGAACAAAGCAAGATCTAGCATTTCTCCTCTTCTTTCATCTTAACACCAACAAATACTAATTGTGCTACCAACATATTGAATGCTTCTAGGTGGTTTACAACTCATCCACCCTCTTCCATCTTCAAGGAATACAATTTCTTCTTCAAGAAATTCTGATTTAATAAAGATT
Organism: Cryptomeria japonica; assembly: GCF_030272615.1. Classification (NCBI taxonomy): domain Eukaryota; kingdom Viridiplantae; phylum Streptophyta; class Pinopsida; order Cupressales; family Cupressaceae; genus Cryptomeria; species Cryptomeria japonica. The sequence continues at coordinate 102,863,653 of NC_081407.1, read as the reverse complement.
TTGCTTGATACATTTCACCAAGATTATCCCATAGTTTCTTTCCATTTCTTTCTTCCTGGACATTGATCATAGTAGAGTCTTCCAGGCACAGTCTGATCAGACCCTTGACTTTTTGGTCCATAACATCATACTGACCCATCGCAGTAGGATCTAAGGGCCTTTAGACATTTGCATCAACCACATCCCATAGATCTTTATCTATTAGCAGATCTTCCATCTTTATCTTCCACATCTCAAAATTTCTTCCATTAAATTTCTCCACCTCTATTTTCCTTGATGAACTTGCTATCTGAAAATTCCTACAACAAGATCAAAAAGTGTCTTCTACAAAAACTCCCACTCAAATTTGGATTAGTTAAAAAAACCCAACAACCCACAACTAAAACCAAAGGTGATTAAGCTCTGATACCACTTGTAAGGAAGTTAAGTAGTGGAACAACTTCCTACACTAACCTTGAGAGGAGGGTAATGCAAAAGAATTTACAGATTGTCACAACAGCTACAAAAAACAAAAATAGATATAATAATATTCAAACCATAACACAATGATTTACGTGCGGAAAACCCTTTCGGGAGAAAAACCCCACACTCCAAAAGCCGCCCAATATATTATTCAACAATCAAAATAGATTACAATATACTTGTAGAGAAATCTCTTCACAGGAGTACCACAAATAAGAGCTTCAGAGGTAACTCAATAGCCATAAGTCTCTTACACACAACCTCTATCTCATGGACCTCATAAATAGGAGATAAAATACAAGAAACCGTCAAACAATATTACAAGACCATGGGCTAAAACCATCCAATAAGGTGTAGTCGACCTTAATTCCCTTCTAGATGCCCTATGACATGTTACAAAACACATTAACACGTGTCACTCCCTTTTACAACTCATTTATGTGTCTGATACAAATTATATTTCCTATTTCAAGAGTACAAACTTTCAGAGGCCATAACTTGTGAACCATGTGTCTGATTGACGAACCGTTTGAAGCAACAAAAATATCATGAAGTTCTCTATTGTCTTGTAAATTGCTACACCATTTATGCCCACTTTTTAGGGTATTTCGGGGCCTCTGAATTCCTCAAAATAAAATTTAAACCTTTCATTGGACCCCTCCAAAACAAAAAATTTAATATCTTCAAAACTAGTTGTGATCTTGGGACGTAACTTTACTGGAATGCTTATCTAACCAACCCAAAACTTCGGGGAGAATTTTGCACCATTTCATGCTCAAATATAAACTTACTATAAATAGTAACCTCATGTAAATGAAAGGTTGAGACACCATTTTCCCAATAGGTTATAGGAGAAAAATATCTAAGAACTTTTCCCAACTAGCTATCTTCATAGTATTTCCATCCACTATGTGAGCTATGCTACATAAGCCATCTACACCATGTTTATCATTTTGTATCAACTTCCTTATACACTCAATCAAGGGGACTATCTCTCCAACCAAATGTTCTTGATTTGCAAGTTGTTGAAGACCTTCCAATTCCCTGGCATTATTCATTAATTATTAGTCAAACACTAATATTGAAAGGTCATCCTCATCATGAGAAGCATGAGAGAAATGGTTTTTAGGAATGTTGGGGAAGATGTGTGCTTGATTAAGAAAATATTACTCTCCTAAACTCCTTGGCGGGGATAAGTTAACACTCAACTAAAGATCAACACCATTATTATTTAAAGAATAAGAAGTCATAATTCTAAAAAAAATTCTCATAGGAATCCCAAATTTAGAACAATAGGTTATAAAACACATAAACAAGTATGAGCTCAAACAACACACAATTTCTCCCTTGAAACAATAAAAAAATAGAGGCAAAGATGGGGGAATTGGTTTATACATGCAAATCCATTAATTAATTCATAAAATTTATTGCAAATGTGAATAATGATATGGAATCAATTAACCAATGATATTCAATGATATAAATGATTCGATTGATTAATCAAATGATTAAACTACATAATATATCAATTATATGATTGACTAAGCACTAAAATTAAGTAATATCTTCTAACAAAATGATGTTTAATTAATGAATGCAAGTACATGAAAGATGAATTTAAAAAATCAATACCTCTAAATATGAAAATTTTATGAAAACAAACATCCAAATAAAAAATAATGCAAAAATAGTCAAGTTCACAAAAAATAAAAAAGTTGTGGAAATAGATCCTTAGCCTAGATATACAAACTAGGAACTTACTCATTCATCATTTCTAATTTAGGAGATGAGCTTCTATCCTCAAGGAGAATTGTACACTTTGATTAATTATTTCTCTTTTTGATTTGATATGAAAATGCAAGATATATGCAAAATGATAAGAAATTAACAGGATTTAGCTTAAACAAGTAGATATAGAATTGAAATAAAAAACTTATGTATAGATTTAAAATTAGGAGATAGATAAGAACTTTTAATTGAAATTCCTAGAGTTGAAAGCGTTGAATTATGAAGATAGGCTCCCTACTCCTAGTGTCTTCATCAACTAAGGATTTGCATTCTAGATTAGGATACTCTATAGATCTTTCAATCCAAAATTTAGCCAACACTGGATAGGTAAATAAATGTTGGAGAAGCTAGGAACAACAACCTACAAACCACAAAACCTCACAATGCAAATTGAAGCAACTCCGAATGATGATATTTCACCAATAAGAAAAAATGTATTGAGATGAGTTGGATATAAATATACAAATGCCTTTCTTATAAAGGCAAGAGTGTGAGAAGATCTAAAGACGTGAGCATGTGCCTTGGTAGGATTCAAGGGTAGATACTAACCAATCACTATCAACTACCTAGCTACAAAAATTAAATGCAACCTAAAATATTAAATGATCAAAATAAAATTAAAATAATCAGATAATGAGCTTTCTTTCATCTTCCAACGACAATTGATTCCTCAAAAGAATTGGATAATGAGCTTTGACCCCCTTCCAAGTGTGGTTTTTGTTGTCTATTTAACTACTTTACCTTTTTGCTAGTCGGGTCACATGATATCCTATTTGTTCGACAATCTTCATGGAAGAAGTTCACTCAATGAGTCTCCTCTATTTTTTGTCAGATGACTCCTTGGTTTCTTTTTGTCCTCAAGAATTTTGTTGCAGATGGCCTCAAGTTCACTCTTCAATCCATTGCCAGGCTCCTGAAGAATGCGGAGATTATACTTATGTTGGCTGCCTATCTCTTGATTTATCTTCATATCAAGACAAAAAATGCATGGTCTCTTTGATTGATATTTTTCATATCAACCTAATGGCTTTATGTTATCTTGATTTGATCTCTTTCTGTCTAGGATAATTTGTAAATGTAGTTCTTATCATGGTTTTTTGTTCAGAACTCTCTTTGAGTCCTCTTATGATTTTCGGGGCATTTTCTTCCCTAAAATCACTGCTCTCTTTTTCTCTATTATGATATTGTAATCCTCTCTTTTATATTAATACACTCTTAGGTCTTGGCATTTTATCAAAAAAAAAAAAAATTGTAAATAAATAAAATAGTTGGTTGTACCTAGATATTTTAAATATTAAATGAACTTTTTTTTAAAAGGTGTTTAGTTTTGTGTATTTTTCAAAAAATTAAACAAATATAAAAACTTTTATTTTCATTAAAAATCAAAATATGTTAAAAATTTTTATTCAACAACTATGAAATTTCTTATCTAGAAGAAAGGTGCGTTTAACCAACTATATTAAAAAATTTAGATTCTATAACTTAGTCACATTTCTTATCTAAAAGAAAATCATATATGATCAATTATATTAAAATTCTTATATTCAATAGTCATTTCTTATCTAAAAAATGACTAATTCAATTATTAACATTAAAAAAAAATTAAAATAAAAAACTCTCAATTTCTTATTTAAAAAATGAACTTGTCTAACAAACTATATTAATGAGGTGAATGTTTGAGGTCATTGAAATGAATCTCCCATCTCCCTCCAATGGCTCTCCCGCCTCCCTCTTTTTGAACACCCATGGTTCTAGTGCGAATGTTTGCGGCTCTGCTTCCCCCCCCTTCCTTGCTCAGGGTCCTCGACTCCTACGATCCATGCTATTGTTGTTTGGCCGATGACCACTTTGGCATTTGTTGATGCGCCTGGTGGTGTATCCACCCCCCCATTTCCTTGGCTGTGGATCCTGCTCTTGTTGGCTCTCTGGCTTCTGGGGAAATGTCCTTGCCGCCAACCGCTGATGTTGCTAGTCCTTTGCCCAAACCTATTGGTAAGCGTAGCTTTGATTGTGTGGCTAGATCTTCCGCCCAACCCTCTAAGGGGGTCTGTCCTATCCCTTGTGTGAAATCCTCCCTTGTGGTGGTTTGTGGATAGGATGTTGTGGACAACATTGGGTTTTACCAGTGTTGTGCTTTGGTGTGCAAATTCTCTGGTCTCTGGCTTTCTCTACCGGACCTTCACTACTGGGTAAGTGATTTCTGGTGACCTTTGGTTGCTCTCAATATCGATCTTTTTCCCTGTGCTAAAGGATTTTTTGTTGCTTCCTTCACTTCTTCTGCTAATAGGGATTTGATTTTGAGCAAGCTTTGGGCTTGGAGAGTGCACTCCCTCTCCATCAAGCCTTGGACAACCTCTTTTGACCCTCTCACTAAACCACTTAATGTGTGTCCAGTTTTGGTTCGGTTCATCAATCTCCCTCTTCATTTCTGGGAGCTCTCTTGCTTTGAGGCAATCGATAACTCTATTGATTGTTTCCTGAAGGTTGATGATGCTACGTCCTCAATGGAACACACTACCTTTTCCCGCATTCTTGTTGATATCGACATCTCTACTCCTCTCCTAGGTGATGTGGTTCTTATGATGGGGGATAGGCCTTGGTCATAACTGTTTGATTTTGAAGGTCTCCCCTTTCGCTGTAGAAGATGCTTCTCTACTGGCCATCTTGCTTCAGGTTTCTCTTCCCCACAGCACAAAGGGGTTTCTACCTGGTGGGAGAATGCTACTGTTGACCACTTAACAATAAATGCTATGGATTCTGCATCTATTGGCTCCTCCCATGGGGATGATGTTGTGCCCCCCATGACTCATGTTGCTCCTACTAATGTTTTTGTGGCCTCATCTCCGGAGGCCCCCACTTCTGTTTCTCCTGTCCTGCAGCCCTCCCCTGCTGCTGGATCTGCTCCCGCTACTGTTGTTTTATTACAACCTATTGTTGTTGATGTTCTACAGCCCCCTACGACCCTCTTCTATCCTTCTATTGTCACCAGTGTTGTTGACCCTACAAGGACCCTTCTGACGGATGTTAACATTGCTTGGTCTATGGTTTCTTGTAGGCGTAAGGGGAAATCTTCTCCCCTGCCCCATACCCCCCCTCGTGGGGGTTTGGGTGGCCCATCCCCCCCTTGAGTGGGGTTTGTTCTCTAGTTGGTTAGGTTCTTGTGTTTGTTCCTTTCCACCTTTGGGTTGTGGTTCTCTTCCAACATCATCTCTCTTGATGTTGCTTTTTGTTAAGGGTTAGTGCCCTAGTTAACGTTGCTTTTTTAATAAAAAACAAATTATATTAAGCTATTTAACAAAAAATATTATAAATCTCAAAATATAATTAAAAAATTATATACAATTAAGTTCTTTGCAAATAAATTAGAAAGATATTATAAGTTTCATAAATAATAGAACTATATGGGCAAGCATTCCTAATCTAATTGCATCTTTCGAAATTGCCCACACATGGACGACATTTGACTTTCTTTTTAATAATGTTATTTCCATCTGTAAACACTACCCACTCATCTCTTCTTCTAGTTCAAATACTTTTTGGCTTTGCTTTGTGTCATGTGACATTATATCACATGCATTGTTGTATTTATGTGCAAAAATGAATAATCATTTAACATATATAAATTAATTTTTATATGTCAAGATTATTATACTTGGTTATATAGTCAGTCAACAACAATTAATATTTACCTCACTAAAACTTGAAATAAAATTTCTATTTTTTTAACTAATAAAATTTCAAATATATATATATATATATATATATATATATAATTAAAATTAATATATTTACAAATAATTCAATTTGAATAAATGTCATTTAGATTTTTTTTCTAGATAACAAAATAGAAAATGCAATCTTTAAGAGCAAGTTGATCAATATAATTAGATACACATTAACCACCCTTTCATATCAGAAAATGATCATTCAACTACTACTGCAACTATTCCACATTTGAATAGACTTTAAAACTTACTATTCCATGACTTCTCTACATTGACAAAGACTTCAAAAAATATCATAATTTTAGCATAGTGTAGAAGGTGATGTTGATATTGAAACAACCTAAAAACAAATATGCAAATCTTCTTTAAGTGTAAGACAAGTAGAAATTTGACTTCATGTTATAAAGTATAGTATTCTTATGATCGTACTATACACCACCAATTTGTAATTTTATTGCATTGATTTCTCCTAATTCTATCTATAAATGAATGATGTTGATGAATAAAGTTTTTGAAACAATAATTATAATAATAAAGTTTGAAACTAATACAAAATTTCTCCACTTTTACGTAGAGTAAAAGGTAACTTTTTGGAGTATAGTTCCCTACTATGGCATCATGTTGTGATAGTTCTTCTTCTCCTTTTAGATTAATATATTAACCAACCTTTCATATCAGAAAATGATCATTCAACTACTACTACAACTTTTCCACATTTGAATAGACTTTAAAACTTACTATTCCATGACTTGTCTACATTGACAAAGACTTCAAAAAATATCATAATTTTAACAGTTTTTTATATGTTGTTTACATAATCAAGACACTCGTATATTATCAACTATATTAAAATTCTTATTTTCCATTGTCATTTCTTAGGAAAAAAAAGCGACCTATTCAATTATTAACATAAGATTTTTTCTATGAAAAAATAAAGAACTACCAATTTCTTATGGAAAGGATGAACTTGTCTAACAAACTATATTAATCTATAAAAAAATCTATTATAAATCTCAAAATATAATTAAAATTAAAATTAAAATTTAGATTATATACAATTAATATTTTTACAAATATATTGGAAAGATATTAGAAGTTTCATAACTAATAGAATTGTATTTATTATGAGGAATAGCAAGACAATAACTATAAATAAATATGTATTTATGAATTTATGCTTATTTTTACATGATTGTAAGATATTGAACTAACCTTAATTTGTATCATATACATTTATGCATTTATCAACAAAAACAAATAATCAATTAACATACATAAACTAATTTTTATATGACAAGATTATTATGCTTGGTCATACAGTCAGCCAACAACAATTAATATTTACCTCACTAAAACTTATAATAAAATTTCTATTATTTTAACTAGTAAAATTCCAAATAAATTAATATATATAATTAAAAGTAATATATTTACAAATAATTCAATTTGAATAAATGCTATTCACATTTTTTTCTAGGTAACAAAACAGAAAATAAAATCTTTAAGGACAAGTTGATCAATATAATTGGATATACATTAACCACCCTTACATATCAGAAAATGATCATTCAACTACTACTGCAACTTTTCCACATTTGAATAGACTTTAAAACTTACTACTCTATGTTGACAAAGACTTCATAAAATATCATACTTTTAACAGTTTTTTATGTGTTGTTTACATAATCAAGACTTTGATTGCAGCTGAACTATCATTCTTTTAACAGTATGTTTAATATTATGTTCCAAATTTTTAATATAAATTACATAATTTTTCAATAAAAAATTAAACTCAAGAGAATTTAATTAATTAATTAAATTAAATTTTTATATCAAATTTTAGATGAGATAAACTAATTTGATCATTTATATTAACTGCTCTAATAACTCTTGGATTTTCTTTTCCAAACCGCTTGTATTATTACTCAATGTAAACAGCCGTGAGATTTCATATATTCACTCCATAATAATTTCAAACGATTTAAAATTTGAATTTAATGTCAATTAATATCTTCTTTCCATCTAAAGGATATTAAAAAAACAAACTTTCATAGCACTCTATACCAAACAGACTTCCGTGTCAAATGGATCAATTCATTGAATACTAGGAAATGATCATTTAATTACTCGTGGGAATTTTCCACACTTTGAACATTATTACTCCATGACTTTTCTGCACATTGACAGAGACTCCGAAAATGATCGTTGTTGATATTTTCTGCACTGTGAAAACATTGGTTGCAGCCGAAATTTCGAGGAATGCAACGCACAGGGTAAGTGGATTTGTGTTATAAATACTCATCAATTTGTAACCAATTCTATATACAGCGGAAGCCTCAATTTGTAGTGTTGTAGAGTGTTATAAAGATGGGCAAAGTGATACTTGTGCTCTCGCTGCTGTTGTTGGTGGGCACCTGCTGCTGCTCCTCCTCCTCCTCCTTGTGGGGAGGATGCCCTCCTCAGGAAAGAAGTGCCCTCATCCTCTTCAAACAACACCTCCACGATCCATATGACCAGCTGAGCTCATGGAAGGGCTCATACTGCTGCTCCTGGAAGGGAATCGCCTGCCACAGGGGCACTGGCCACGTGGTTCGCCTGGATCTTAGCACCTTTTATTATCCCTTGTCAGCAGTAGTGAGGAATTCAAGCAGTCAAATATTCCCAGATTTATTCCACCTGCACCATTTGGAGTACCTCGACCTCAGTTGGATTGACTTGTCCCCTCTTCCTTTCCCTTCACATCTTCCGAGCCTCAGCAAATTGACACACTTGAGCTTGTTTTATTGTAGGCTTACTGGCCAAATTCCAAGTGAGCTTGGCAATATGTCTAGCTTGAAATATCTGGACATCTCCTACAATCCTGATCTTACCGGCGAAATTCCAAGTGAGCTTGGCAATATGTCTAGCTTGAAATATCTGGACATCTCAGGAAATCCTCATCTGGAGTTGAGCCAATCGAGCTCATGGATTCGAAATATGCGAGGCTTGGAGGAGCTCTATATGGACGGTGTGAATCTAACAACGGGAGGTGATGGTGTGGTAGAGAATGTTGCGTCCCTCACCAACCTTACAGCACTTTCCATGTCTGGACTGTCAGGTGCAATTCTCTCTCCTCTTGTAAATCTCTCCTCCCTCTCCCATCTCTACCTTGTTGATAGTGACGTCACTCACCAACACTTTCCCATCTGGATTTCAAACCTTACATCTTTGGTCTCCCTCAATCTGTTCAACTACAGTCTCCATGATTCCATCCCTTCCACTGTGTTAAGTCTTCCACACTTGAAAAACCTTCTCTTGTCCTACAATCCCGATCTCAAAGTAGATCTGACCTTCATTGTGCAGCATGCTTCCCAGCTCAGAAGCCTTTCTATTTATCGTTCAAATGTGGGAGGAGTGATTCCAAATTCTGTTGGGAATATGTCCTCGTTGACCTCTTTGCATCTTAGGGGTAACAAAATTGAAGGTGTTCTTCCTCCTGCTATTGGAAATATGTCTTCGTTGACCCACTTGGATCTTTCTTATAATTCATTGAGAGGGAACATTCCGTGGAGCTCTTTAGGTGGCCTACTAAAGTTGTCAACTCTTCAGCTGGATTCAAATCAATTAAATGGGAGCTTGCCATATAATTTTGGTAATCTCTCATCCTTGGAAGTCCTTTGTCTCCATGATAACTATTTGAATGGCACTTTCTTACTCTCTCAATTAGAAGGTTTCACAAAGATAAGTGAGTTGGAACTTTCCAACAATTTCTTGACAATAGAAATGAATTCTAATTGGATCCCTAAATTCCAGCTTCAATATTTGTATTTGAGTTCTTGTAATATGCATGGTGATTTCCCTACTTTCATATCCACTCAATACACCATAGAGATCATAGACCTATCCAACAATTATTTGAGTGGAAATTTTCCTGAATGGTTGTGGGACCTTACATTCTTGCAGAGACTCAATCTCTCATATAATCAATTTGGAGGACCATTATCCTCTAAGTTCAGTGCATTTGATGCTCAATATGTGGACTTACATAGAAATAAGTTACAAGGGAATATTTTCATGCCACATCCTAATGTGCAGTTTCTTGACATGTCAGAGAATCAATTTGAGAGCATCAGTAAAGAAAAAATGAACAAATATGGCCCCAGTCGACTAATTTATTTGTCACTTGCAAATAATAGTATTAGTGGTGTCTTTCCACATTCTATTTGTGAAGATCCTCAATTGGAGGTTTTGGATGTGTCTAAGAACAAGATTACAGGTAATTTTTTTGCAAGTTTTGGCAATTGCTCAACAACATTAAAGGTGTTGAATCTTGAAAACAATCATTTGGAAGGTGAGACCGGGAACATAATTTGTCTTCAAACATTAAAATTAGGAGGTAATAGACTACAAGGGCCGATTCCATCATCGCTTCAAAAGTGTACCTCTTTGCAAATTCTAGATTTGGGATATAATAACATGCAAGGAAAAATCCCAAATTGGATAGATAAGTTGATTGATCTTCGAATTTTAGTACTAAGATCTAATAAATTCAATGGTGAAATACCATTACAATTGGCAAAGCTACAACATCTTCAAGTCTTGATTTTGTCAAATAACAATTTTTTTGGAGTAATTCCAAGTAGCTTGAGTAGCTTGAAAGCAATGAAAAATCAAACAGAAAGCACAGATGTCCTTCAATACTCAAATCATTCCAGCTCAATGTCTTATGTAGATAAAATGGAAATAGTCAACAAAGGCCAATTTTTAGAGTATGCAAAATCTTTGGCAATGGTTCGTTGTCTTGATCTCTCAGGCAACAACTTCTCAGGGGATATTCCTCAAGGAATTGGGTTCCTCATTGGTCTAAAATCTCTCAATTTATCAAGAAATCATCTAAGTGGCAAAATTCCTACTTCTTTTGGATATCTTGTGAAATTGGAGTCACTTGATATTTCAAAGAACAATATTATTGGAGATATTCCTGGAGAACTACAACTTCTCACATATTTGAGTTATTTCAACATATCTTATAATAATTTGTCTGGTAGAATACCAGTGGGAGGTCAATTTCTTACATTTAGTGATAGTTCATTTTCTAACAATGCACATCTTTGTGGACTTCAGATAAACACAAGTTGTTCCTCTTTTCTTTCTCCAAACTACACTCAAGATGAAGATGTAAGTAAAGAAGAGTGGGATGAAGATGTGTGGTGGGAAGTGGAAATTGGATTGAGCTTTGGAGTTGGGTTTGCACTTATTATTGGAGTATTATGTTTCAATAAAAAATGTCGTTTTAAATGCTTCAAGATCATGGATGAAGTTATTTTCATGCTTGATAAAAATGTTCAAGAAAAATTATTTTAATAAAGTTATTTTCTTCCTCTTCTCATTCCCTTGAAAGAATCCCTCCCCCTCTCTTCTCTAAGAATGGATGTATATGGATTTTAATATTCATTTATTTTGTACTTCTTTATAGAATGTATTCTTTTAAATATCATGTTGTATAGTACCTCAAAGTATAACATGCAATTAAATAGATATTTAAAAGTAATTCAATTGTCTACATTGATTTTTTCTCTTCTTTTGATTGAAGCTAAGAAGTGAACATAATTCCACATAAATATCTATTATGTGACTATTTTTGGAATAGCATTACTATTTACATAAACATAGATGTTCCATTAATAACAAGTCACAATAGCAACCAAATTTTTTGATATACAAAGCAAACAAACTAAAAACATTCAAGTAAATTTAATGACGATAATTAGATTAGAGAATAACATTACTTATTAGTGAAGCCCTTGATGCAATATGAAATATAAAACATTCAATTCCATACTTGGCAAGAATTAATTTGTCTTTTTATGTAGATATCATTGAAATTGTTATTTTCAAACACTTTTTGTTCTATAAATTGATAGATATTTACTAGTTAAATTATAACGCTCCATATTTAACTTCCATATATGAGATGTGTTATTATCAAATATTTATTTAAGTGTCCTTTAATATAAATCATCATGTGTTACACAACATTTAGATTAAGACCTTCCATGAAAGAAGCTTAAGAATGTTAGATTTTCTTATAAACAACAAATCTACCTTTAGACCTAATGTCTATGAACTAATCAAAATCTAAATTGGAAAATATAAACAAGAAGAAGTGCCCTCATCCTCTTTAAACAACAACTCCATGATCCATATGATCACCTGATCTCATGGAAGGGGTTATAGTGCTACTCCTGGAAGGGAATCGTCTGCCACAGGGACACTGGTCACGTGGTTGGTGTGGATCTTAGCACCTTCGGTTATCACATGTTGTTTGCAGTAGTGAGGAATTCAAGAAGTCAAATATTCCCTTCTTTATTCCACTTGCACTATTTGGACTACCTCGAGCTCAGTTATATTGACTTGTCCCCTTTTCCTTTCCCTTCACATCTTCCAAGCCTTAGCAAATTGACACACTTGAGCTTGTTTGATTGTAGGCTTACTGGCCAAATTGTGATCTTGGCAATATGTCTAGCTTGAAATATCTGGACATCTCTTACAATTCTCATCTGGAGTTGAGCCAATCGAGATCATTGATTCTAAATGTGCAAGGCTTGGAGGTGCTCTATATGTATCATGTGAATCTAACAACGGGAGGTGATGGTGTGTAGAGAATATTGCGTCCCTCACCAACCTTACAAGACTTGGCATGTCTGGACTATCAGGTATAATTCTCTCTCCTCTTGTAAACCTCACCTCCCTCTCCCATCTCTACCTATTTGATAGTGACGTCACTCACCAACCCTTTCCCATATGGATTTCAAACCTTACATATTTGGTTTCCCTCGCCCTCTACAACTACAGTCTCCATGGTTCCATCCCTTCTGTTGTGTTGAGTCTTCCTCACTTGAGAAACCTTGACTTGTATTACATCACTGATCTCAAAGTAGACCTCTCCTCCATTATGCAGCATGCTTCCCAGCTCAGTAGCCTTTCTATTGTACAATCAAATGTTGGAGGAGTGATTCTGAATTCCATTGGTAATATGTCCTCATTGACCTACTTGGATATTTCTTATAATTCATTGAGAGGGAACATTCTGTGGAGCTCCTTAGGTGGACTATTAAAGCTGTCAATTCTTCGGCTGGAATCAAATCAATTAAATGGGAGCTTGCCATATAATTTTGGTAATCTCTCGTCCTTGGAAGTCCTTTCTATCAGTGATAACTATTTGAATGGAACTTTCTTACTCTCTCAATTAGAAGGTTTAACAAAGATAGGTAAACTGCAACTTTCCAACAATTTCTTGACGATACAAATGAATTCTAATTGGATCCCTAAATTTTAGCTTTACTATTTGTCTTTGAGTTCTTGTAATATGCATGGTGATTTCCCTACTTTCATATCCACTCAATACAACATAAGGCAAATAGACCTATCCAACAATTATTTGAGTGAAAATATTCCAGAATGGTTGTGGGACCTTACATTCTTGCAGAGACTCAATCTCTCTTATAATCAATTTTGAGGACCATTAACCTCTAAGTTTAGTGCATGTGATGCTCAATATGTGGACTTACATAGAAATAAGTTACAAGGTAGTTTTTTTGTGCCACATCCTAACATGCAGTTTCTGGACATGTCTGATAATCAATTTGAGAGTATTAGTAAAGAAAAAAGGAACAAATATGGCCCCAGTCAACTCATTTATTTGTCACTTGCAAGTAATAGTATCAATGGTGTCTTTCTGCATTCTATTTTTGAATATCCTCCATTGGAGGTTTTAGATGTGTCAAAGAACAAGATTACAGGCAATTTTTTTGCAAGTTTTGGGAATTGCTCATCAACATTAAAGGTGTTGGATCTTGAAAACAATCATTTGGAAGGTGAGATCGGGAACATAGTTTGTCTTCAAACGTTAAAATTAGGAGGTAATAGACTACAAGGGCCAATTACATCATTGCTTCAAAAGTGTACCTCTTTGCAAATTCTAGATTTGGAATATAATAAAATACAAGGAAAAATCCCAAATTGGTTAGACAAGTTGATTGATCTTTGAATTTTAGTACTGGGATGGGTGCAATATCATTACAGTTGGAAAAACTGCAACATCTTCAAGTCTTGATTTTGTCAAATAACAATTTTTCTGGAGTTATTCCAAGTAGCTTGAGTAACTTGAAAGCAATGAAAAATCAAACAGAAAGCTCAAATGTCCTTCAATATTCAAATTCTAGCACAATGTCCTATGTAGATAAAATGGAAATAGTCAACAAAGGCCAATTTCTAGAGTATGCAAAATCTTTGGCAATGGTTCGATGTCTTGATCTCTCTGGCAACAACTTCTCAGGGGATATTCCTCGAGGCATTGGGTTCCTCATTGATCTCAAATTTCTCAATTTATCAAGAAATCATCTCAGTGGCACAATTCCTACTACTTTTGGAAATCTTGTGAAATTGGAGTCACTTGATATTTCAAGGAACAATATTATTGGATATATTCCTGGGGAGCTACAACTTCTCACATATTTGAGTTATTTCAACATATCTTATAATAATTTATCTAGTAGAATACTGATAGGAGGACAATTTCTTACATTCAATGGTGGTTCATTTTCAAACATTGCACATCTTTGTGGACTTCAAATCAACAGAAGTTGTTCCTCTTCTCTTTCTCCAAAATTTACCCAAGATGAAGATGGAAGTGAAGAAGAGTGGGATGAAGACGTTTGGTGGGAAGTGGGAATTGGATTGAGCTTTGGATTTGGGTTTGCAATTTTTATTGGAGTATTATGTTTCAACAAAAAATATCATTTCAAATGTTTCAAGACCATGGATGAATTTATTTTCATTCTTGATCAATATGTTAAAGAAAATAAATTTTAATAAAGTTATTTCCTTCCCCTTCCCCTCCCCTTCAAAGATTCCCTCTCCTTCTCTTCTCTATGTGTGGATGCATATGGACTTTCTTCTTATTTTTATTTTGTACTTATTGATAAAAAGTATTATTTTAAACAGTGCATATTATATAGTACCTCCATGTATGGCATGAAATTAAATAGATATTCAAAAATTAATTCAATTGTATATATTCATTTTGTCTCTTCTTTTGATTGAAGCTTAGTAATGAATATCATTTCACATAAATATACTTTATTTGACCATTTTTTACAGTAACATTATTGTTTACATAAACACAAATGTTTCATTAATTATAAGTCATAGTAATAACCAAAACATTTGATATATAATACAAAGAAACAAAATATTAAAGCATTCGTGTAAATTTAATAGAAATAATTAAAATGCCTAATCATCAATGAATCCCAATGAAATAAGAAATTTGGAACATCCAATTCCTTACTTGGCAAGAATTAATTTGTCTTTTGATATAGATATCATTGAATTGTTAGTTTCAAACTCTTTTTGTTCTATAAGTTGATAGATGTTTACTAGTTAAATTATAATGCTCCATATTTAACTTTCATATATGAAATGTGTTATTATCAATGTTTATTTGATTTAAGTGTTCTTTAATGTAAGTCATAATATGTTACACAAACTAACTTCAAAATCTTCCATGAAGTAAGCTTAAGAATGCTAGGCTTTCTCATAAACAACAAATCTACCTTAAGACCTAATGTCTATGAACAAATTAAAATCTAAATTAGAAAATAAAGATATTCAATATTCATTATTCGGAGCAAAATTGTAAATAATAGAGTACAAATATGCATAAGCCTTTTGGAGGGGAGACAAAAATATCAATGGCAGTTGAACTACCCACCTGCCTCATAAACAAGTCAAAATTTACTTATATTCAATGCACATTGAATGGTGGACAATCTATTTTTGACTGTAACAAAATAATAACTAATAAAATCATTTGTGCAAGCATCAATCATGTATCTAGAATTTTCGGTTTAAAAGTGGCATAGGAGTAGGTGCATTAAAAACAAATTCATTGGTTATACACTCACATGAATAATAGATATGTAGGTGTACAGGGCTTCAAATTAAAGTTCTACAACTAGATCCTCAAATTACAAAAAGTGTTATTTTGACACATGGTTATGCTTCTCCGCCAGTCTTCATGTAGTGTTCATCACATGTTATGGTTTATTCGTCTCCATACATTATTGATTGAGTTTGAGGTGTATAATTTGAGTTACTAACTATTTTACCATTATCTGTGGATGCATACTACTTAAGTGGTTAGAGACTCAGTGATTACCATGATGGGGCTATTTAATACAAAGATCTTTTAATTTCACTAGGAAAAAATCTTAGCACTTAAGGTGTTGTTTATGTGACGGAGTCCTTAATTTATTTATTTTTGATTTCACATTCAAAGTGAATAAAATCTTAATTTCTTTTGTTCATTATTTTGACTTCACAATCAAAATGAATAAAATCTTAATTTCTTTTGTTCAAGCATATTAGCACATTTCAATGATATTCAAACATGAGATTTAATGTTGGGATCTCATTTGAGTTGATGATGTTTTATAAAATAAAGAAGGAAATATCATAATTTTTAAAGGGATTCAAATTTACACAGGATTCAAGACTCCCTAATTGATCCGTTTTTTCTTTTTGAATAATTAATTATTTTATTTTGCATGTTGATTTAGGACTTTTATTTTTAAATGATTTATTTCTAATATATAACTTAATTTGGATGTTCAATCTTAAGTTCTAGAATCTTGATAATGCCTGAAAATAATCTTAGTTTAAGCTCAAAAATTGAATTGTTCAAAAAGTTTGTACATGAGTTTTTTTAGATGTTTAAATTTTTAAGGAAATACATATGAAATTTACTATTGTGGAGTGAATCAAATTTGAGCATATCCCATGTTTATTTCATTCTATTGTATGACATCTCTTTAATGCATTGGGTCAAATAGTACACATACTTTGTTTATCCTTCCACATTTTGCATACATGTCTACAAGGCAATTGTAGCTACAACATCAAATAAAAATCCCCTTCCTCTATGCAAGTTGATAGATTTATTTACCTTGTTCCAAAGCTCTCATTTTGGCATAAGAAGGAATTATGCTACCT
This sequence comes from Cryptomeria japonica, assembly GCF_030272615.1. Lineage (NCBI taxonomy): Eukaryota > Viridiplantae > Streptophyta > Pinopsida > Cupressales > Cupressaceae > Cryptomeria > Cryptomeria japonica. The sequence continues at coordinate 102,846,644 of NC_081407.1, read as the reverse complement.
AAGTTTGTTGAAATTGGATTGACACCTACCAATTATATTTATTTGATTGCTTCCAAAGCCTTTTTAACAAATTAATTATGTGGATATCAAGAAATTATTGTAATTGATGAAACTAAATTTATTTGAACCATTTTTCAAATAATTCATGACTTCAGATCAACACAAGTTGTTCCTCTTCTCTTTCTCCAAAATTCACCCAAGATGAAGATGCAAGTGGAAAAGAGTGGGATTGACCTTAACCTATGTGAGATTGACTTGTCTCCTCTTCCTCTTCCTCTCCCTTCACATTTTCAAAGCCTTGGTAAATTTAAGCTCTCTTGTAGGTTTAATGGTCCAATTCTAAGTGAGCTTGACAACATGTCAAAATTTACGATACTTCAAAGAATTCTATATGCACCATGTGAATCTAACAATAGGAAGTGATGGTGTGATAGAAAATGTAGTATCCGTTACTAACCTTACAACACTTGCCATATCTAGATTGTCAGGTACAATTCTCTCTTCTCTTTTAGACCTCACCTCCCTCTCCCACCTATACCTTACTAATAATGATATCGCTCACCAACCCTTTAACGTCTAGATTTCAAACCTTACATATTTGATTCCCCTTGAACTCCACAACTATACTCTCCATGATTCCATCCCTTATATTATATTTAATCTTCCCCACTTTTGAGTTGTCCTGGGTAAACAAATAATTATTTAGTGAACCATTCTCAACATACTCATAGACTAACAGTCTGTGCTTTGCCTCCACACAGTACCAATCTAACCAAATTCATGTCATTGACTGGAGGAAAACACGTGCTGGCCGAGAATGCAAATACCTCTGTCAGTTGTCAAGAATTTGTATTTATTTTGGATTTATTCTGTTCTTATCAACACAAAGTTAAGGATTTATTCTGTAAGTTCATGGCAGTCTGTTACAGTGGTTCAGTCAGATAAATTTTTGGTTGAAAATACAGATATATTAAGGATTGCAATAATAAAAAATGAATATTTTAGACTCTTGGAACATGAAAATCTTCAACATATAGTTATGCTTGTTTTTTTCCAGTAAGCGAAACCAACAGAGACTAGAGATTTTGTTTCTTTACATGCTATAAGAGATCATTGGCACATACAAGTTTGATGTGCCTTAACAGGGGAAGGGCTACATAATATTCCAAATGAAAATAATCATACATCAATAACAGTGGTAAAATGAGGAAGAAATTTTGTTAGATTGTGTAGCTACAACAGCCTTCGTAGACATGTATACAAAATGTGGAAGAATAGACAATGCAAATAAATATGGTCTCAATATTTACCAACATCTTCAATGACCTGTCTTTTTACATTTTCAGAATTTCTGTCTTTTTTAGGAACCCTATAGATATTTATCCAATTGTTTTCAATGTTTTCATCTAATATATTTCTCTTCCTAATGTATCTTTGAACAGATCTTCTAGATACCTTCATTAATTGAGAAATTGTGTGAACTTGATTTCTAAGAGATAATTTCTTACTAGTAATTATAGTCATCAATGTTCTGCATGCAACACTTAAACCAACACCTCGACTTGTGTTGTCAATACATTTCAATGCTTCTCGCAAATTTTCAATTATAGTTTCTTTTACTAATGTATCAGATGACTTTTTCTTATTATCAGCACCTAACAACTCCAAAATAGGGGTCATTTCTCTTTTCTTAAATAACTTAGCAAATAATTGTGCTCTTCCAATAATAGACTTATTTTCAAAATAATCATGCAATTTTAATGTGCTTTCAGTTATCATATCTTTAGATTGAATTTCATTGAAAATACTATCTTCATACATTTCCATCAAATTTTCCATACTAGAGAAATTTTTTGAACTTGACTCTGTACCAATTTGATCTCGTACCTGAGTAGACGTTTCTTGAACATCAACATGTTGATCTTAAACATCAACGGATTGTTGTTGACTATATTTTGTATGACCTTTCATCTTATCGTCCCTTTTATGATCGTACAACCTTGATCTAGTCCTCTTATTCCCCATTGCAAAAAGTATTCAGATCTTCAATTTCACTTTGAACCTAAAAACACAAATACATATGCCATATATAAGAAAAAAACATAGATGCGTGCATTCAATTTATTTTAAAGGTTATCTATACATATATAGTTATCTAACAATGTTAGAGTGAAATCTATACATAGACTTCATTTGTAAATGCATATATAATTTTTGTTCTAGATAAACTTAAGATTTGTTCTAGTGTATACTATATACAAAAGTTAGAGTTACTTTTCCTTGTTCTTAAGAAAGAGAGTTCTATGATTTGTTCATACTACATTGATTAAATAAAATGTATTTAATTTTGCATTCTTAAACTTGCTACATTGATTAAATGAAGTGTATTTCATCCATTTATCATTTGAAGAACTTCAATTTTTGAAATATAGAAAATGAAAAAATAAAGAAGGAAATATATAAGATAAGGAGTAAGGTTAGGTCTAGTTAGATTCTTTATTTCACCATAATATTTATGAAAGTGACAATATCATTAATTGCTTGAAATCTAGTAGCTAATAGAGAGAAGTTGAGTTGTATAGGTAAATAAAATTATAATTTGTCACAAAATAGTGTCATATACTCAAATTTATTAGTGTTTAATATATTTTACAAATTCACTAAAATTGATTTAGTGTTTTGAGATTAGTACAATAGTTAGTACAACAATTGAGAGACTTATTTTAATAATATTCTTATTTTTTAGTTGGTAATGTTAAAAAAAATTTGATCAATCAAAATAACATTACTACATTCTTTGTATTATTTCATCTTTCATTTTCTAAAAATGATTTGACAACTATTTTGAATGTCTTTTAAACTTTAATAGTTTATTAGTAAATAAAAATGAATCCATGTACATGTAAATAAGAATGAATCCACACACATATATCAACACGTATAAATAAATCCATACACGTAAATAAAAAAGAATTCACATACATGCAAATAAAAAGAGATGGACATACATGTAAATAAAAGTCCACAAAGGCATATAAATGAATCCATATATGTAAATAAAAGGTCCAAGTTAAAATACACGATTGGATCCACAATTAAGGTTTAATATAACATACTTGAAAATAAATGATTGAATCCACAATTAAGGATTAATAAAATAAAGTTTAATAAAATCTAAAAAATATTTAGTTTTGAAAAACCTTTTTACTATTGTATATTTAAACATAATTGAAAAAAAAATAATAATAACATACTTGAAAAAAGTAGAATCCTTCAACCAAAATCTTGAAAAAAATTTGAAATCTTCACCCCTTTATAATCTTTGCCACTTTATAATCTTCGTCACTTTATATCCAAAATGCCGCAAAAAAAAATGATTTAATTAAAAAATCAATTTTATTAATTAACATTGCTTCAAATTCATATTTAAAAACCAAAAAATTAAAATTTATTTGTATGATGTTGAAGGGCGTGGTCGTTCAAATGACTAGGTACGTTGGCCTAAAGTGTTTCGGCTAGAATGTCCTAAGTGGCAGCCACATCACCAAATTTGATAATTTTATGAAATTTCTAACTTCTGCAACAAAATTCAATAGGTAAATTCAATTTATTAAAAATAAAAAATTACCTTTTTGTAGAGATTGAAGTCAAGAATCTACTCATATATTTTTTATGATGTTTTGATTATATTTAATATATATAAATTCAAAAATACTACAAGTAGGTATTCTAATGTTCAGTAAGAGGCTGGTTTGAAAAACAAAAAAAATATTGAATCACCTCAAAAAAATTTGGTTCACTAGAGGATAGAGTCTTCTCCAAAAGGGTTTTTTTTTTATTATCATAAATTTAATAGACAAATTGTGGGGCGAGAAAAAAACTATCAAATTTAGGTATATTCGACTTTAAAATGTTATAACAAATAAAATATACATCAATATTTTTTAATTTTTTTTATGCACTGTATATGTATGTCATATATAAGGGATATCAAAATCAGAAAGAAAATAAGTTGATTTATATTTTCTTTTTTGGTGGGAATTAAACCCCCTGATTTTCAATATTTTTCAGCAATAAAAAAATTGACTTTAAAGGTAAGAAAATAAATCAATTATTGACAAAAAAATTTCAAAAAATAGTAAACTTTAACTTCATCAAATTTTACACATTTTATCAATTTACATCATCTTCAAATTCAAAATACAAATGCCACTTTTATGCCGTCAAAATTGAACAATTATTATTTTGTTAACCTTTTCCTTTGTAAAAGTGTGACACAGGTTTGTACTTTTACTCTTCCATAGCCACCTTTAATTCACCAACCATGAGAGTCATGGCAAGAAAAATGGCACGAATATAAATGTTGACTTTGTATCTATGATTTACCCTGATGAATTCACCACCAAGAACATGATTTACTACATGGAAGAAGAGCTTATGACAATGATTAACCACTTCATAGAGTTGCTTATGAGTTATCAGCCCAAGGAAAGCCATATGTCTTTCTAAAGAAATCAGAGTGATATTAGAGGTATCCATTGGGAAGAAGAAATAAATTCCAAGAAAAATAGAGAGCTTGAGGGTAGACTTGATAAAACCAACAAACCCAACCTACATTTTGAATGAATAGCTTTGAAGGCAGGCTTGTTGGACACACCAATTTCAAAAATCAAAGAAGAGGATCATAAAAGTAATTTGGAAATGAATGGGTGAAATAAGAGAGTGTCAAATCAAAATCCAGCCAAATCTAATATGAATATTATGCTAAAGGGAGAGTCATTAATGCATATGAGATGGCACTTGGAGACAAACTGGAGAAGATTTTCCCAAATTTGAAAGATGGCCAAATTAGAAAAAGCATACCATGACACATACTTATCCCTTACTAAATAATTCATCTCTAAAATAAACTTATCGATCAATATAATAAGTTGAAATCAACTAACTATAAACTTAATGAGGCATCAACAAGTGTGGATAGCCAAGCTGCCAATACAAATAGGTAGCAAAATTAATGAGATAGTTGGGAAAGAAAGTGGGAGTACACCACCTCTACCACTTGCCCACTTTCTAAAATAACAAAACTAATTGCATTCAATCCCTTAAGAAATAGCTAGAACATGGGATAATAAAAATTTAAAGTTCAAAATTGGTGCAGGAGCACCAAAAGGTGAGAAAATACCCTTTTCAATTTTGGCATAAGGATTGGTTCTAGTCCATTAGGTTGTCTGTTTGGAGCTTGGAGTGCATTATTGTCTTCATTTTGAAAGTTTTGCATTTCGGCAAGACTTGCCCCAATGCGACCGTCAGCATGTGGAGTGCAACCATTGGGTATTGGAACGACCGGTTTTACCCTACCCCGATGCCTAGACGAGTATACATAAGACCAAAATGGAGGCATCAGATATCGACAGGAGTGTTTTCTACCTACCCCGATAGCCCGATGAAGTCACCAACGGCTGAAGCAAGTCCAAGTGGAGCCATCGGATATTGGCGGGAGTGTTTTCCCACCTACCCCGATAACCCGATAGGAAAGCCTACGGTTTGGAGCGCACCATCGGCTGTCGGTATAACATGTTACGAGCTTCACCGATAACCCGATGGGAAGGCAAACTATTTGGAGCACATAATCGGCTATCAGCACAACAGGGTTAGAGCTACACTGATACCTGATAAGGAATCATTCTATTGGGAGTGCACCATCGGCCATAGATGTTTGTTGCTACACTGATAACTCGATGAAGAAGTGCGCAATTGGTAAACCGACATCGGACATCAGAGTGAGTGTTTTGAGGCTACTCCGATGAATTGATAGAAAAGCATGCACTTTGTAAATTGTCATCGGTCATCGGAGTGAGTGTTTTTGAGGCTACCCCGATGACCCGATGAAGAAAGGAAAGACAACTTTACTATTAGAAACCAATTGTGTCGAGTTGAATCTCGTCTGTTTGGGATGATTCACGACATGTCTAGGAGGCTATAAAAGACCCAATGAGCATTCTATAATGGGTTTGGATAAGTTAGATAGTGTTGGATGGTTTGATTCCACAAGACTAAAGCATCTTTTGAATAGCAATTTGAGGACCATTTTCTGGTTTTCTCTCTCAGAGTCTGATTTTTGTGGCAAACATGGCTTAAATAATTAAGTGATAATGCAGATAGGGTAGATGTTGTTTTTCTATGTCTTGTGAGTTCCAGTGTGAATTCGTGCCAAGTTCAGCTCTATAAATAGAGTTGTTGATTTGTTTTTTGTTTTTCTATTGGCATCAAGCTTTTATGAACATGGCTCTATCTTGACACTCCATCATGGGATCCACATGACCATTGGAGGTTCTCAAGAAGAGTCAGTCATTTATAGTAGAGTTCCATTTGTAGATGACCAGGGAATGGCATTGGTCGTTTCAGCAAACTGGCCCTAGGCGAGCTTCATGATAGCTCGGCTAGGTATTAGTGACCAAGAGGAATCATTTGCAGGGTAGACCTGAGTCTAGGCTATCAACCTTAGACTAGAGGAAGATGGGATCAAATGGAGAGAAGATCCAAGCATGAGGAGAAAACAACTTAGGAGAAGTTGTAGGTTTAATTAATGGTAGAACAAACCCTGCAAGGTGTCTGGTGAGATACAGTGGAAAAGTGAGTCGGTGTATGTACGAAAGTGAATTCACAAAGAGAAGAGTAACAAAACCTCGGTAGTGAGGGCCTAGAGTGGATTAGGGGAATAGAGAGGAGCATTCCTGGTTTAGGACTAGGAAAAAGTCCTTGGAGTGAGTCAAGCTGACTCAAGCAATCTAGGATTCTCTCTATCAAAAATTTAACCACTCATGGAGAAATTAAGAATAAACATATATTCCTAGATTATCAAATCAATGTCATCTACCCCTAAGAAAGCTTACCCACTTCAACCCCCAACAAATGGCTAGAACATAGAACAATAAGAATTTAGAATTCAAAATTGATTGCTCATGGAGAAATTGAGAACAAACATATACTTCTAGATTATGAATTCAATTCCATCTGCCCCTGAGAATTCTTACTCTTTCCAATGGTTATACCATAGACAATTAAAGTACAAATTTCAAATTTAACCACCCATAGATAGATCAAGAGTTACCTCATCGATCCTAAAATTTTGAATTCAGGTTCCATTTGCTCCTAAGTTTTCCAAACAATCTACTAAAAAATTGGCCTCTTTGTAGATATGATTTAAGACTACTACTTCAAAGGAATTAACCACCTTAATCACTTTCCCAAGCGATGAATTGAGCCTCAAATTTGGAGTAGATCCTGCCATCAAGACATTGATTATTATGGTAGAATCCCCTTCTATATTCAAAATCTTTATGTTTAACTCTATGAAGAGAAGGACCCTTTCTAGTAGAGATTTGAGTTCAACTATATTATTTGTGTCATCTTTTCAGTGTTTTTCCAACTTAGCTAAAACTGAACTATCACATGCATGAACTAGACAACCATCTCTAGAGGTTCCAGGATTACCTTGAGAAGCCCCATCAAAATTCAATTTAACCCAACCTATCTTAGGAGGGGACCAAACACAATTCTCTCTTTTTGTTATACTCACTTGATCCCCATTGCCAACATAAGGAGGGAGCTTCAAGCCAAACCATTTTATTCTAATAGATCCATCACAATTTGAAAATTGAACTTCCTTTTTCATTTGACATTTAATTCTTATATTCATCACTTCCACTATAGTAGCCACCTTATTAATGAATGACTCTCAAATCATCTTCTTTCCTTGGAAAATTATTTGATTTCTCTCCTTTCATAATTCCCATAAGATAATTGAGGGACAAATAATTCATGGACGTCCATAATTACATGTTTTGCTCAACACTGGCCAAGTTTTCCACATAACCATCTACAACATTTTTGGGCAAAGGGACATCCTAAAAGGATATGATTAACTAGCTCATCATGGTGTTCACATAAAACACATCTAGATGGACCTTCAAAGCCTATTCTCCTAAACCATTAGCTCTATGTATTTCTTCAAAAAGTAAACAAATTAAAAGAATCTAAACTTTTATTTTCATTCAAAATAAAAATATGTCAAGATTCTTATATTCAACAACTATTAAATTTCTTATCTAAAAGAAAAACATATTTGACCAATTATATTAGATTACTTATATTCAATAGTAGTCACATTTCTTATCTAAAAGAGAGTTGTATTTGACCAACTATATTAAATTTCATATATTCAACAATGATCACATTTCTAATCTAAAAGAGAGTTTTATTTGACCAACTATATTAAATTTCATAAAGAGAGTTGTATTTGACCATCTTAAATTTTATATATTAAACAATGATCACATTTCTAATCTAAAAGAGAGTTTTATCTAAGCAACTATATTAAATTTCATATTTCAAGAATGATCACATTTATTATCTAAAAGAGAGTTGTATTTGACTAACTATATTAAATTTCATATATTCAACAATGATCACATTTCTAATCTAAAAAAGAGTCGTATTTGACCAGCTATATTAAATTTCTTATATTCAATAATGGTTACATTTCTTATCTAAAAGAGAGTCGTATTTGATCAGCTATATTAAATTTCTTATATTCAACAACAATCACATTTCTTACCAACTATATTAAATGTTTTATATTCAAGAGTCAAAATTCTTTTCAAGAAAATAGATCTATTGAACTAATTATATTAAACAATTGTCAAATTTATTATCTAAAAGACAAACATACCTTACCAACTATATTAACGTATAAGAAGGAATAATTATACATCTTAAACACGATTTTAATAAAAAGTAAATAAATTTCAATTAAATTCTTTACAAATATATTAATTAAAATTTTATATACCTAATTTATTCAAAATTATAAATTTCATATTTCAAGAATGATCACATTTATTATCTAAAAGAGAGTTGTATTTGACTAACTATATTAAATTTCATATATTCAACAATGATCACATTTCTAATCTAAAAAAGAGTCTTATTTGACCAACTATATTAAATTTCTTATATTCAATAGTGGTTACATTTCTTATCTAAAAGAGAGTCGTATTTGATCAGCTATATTAAATTTCTTATATTCAACAACAATCACATTTCTTACCAACTATATTAAATGTTTTATATTCAAGAGTCAAAATTCTTTTCAAGAAAATAGATCTATTGAACTAATTATATTAAACAATTGTCAAATTTATTATCTAAAAGACAAACATACCTTACCAACTATATTAACCTATAAGAAAGAATAATTATACATCTTAAACACAATAAAAAGTAAATAAATTTCAATTAAATTATTTACAAATATATTAATTAAAATTTTATATACCTAATTTATTCAAAATTATAAATTTCATCTTTCAAGAATATTAAATTTCATATTTCAAGAATGATCACATTTATTATCTAAAAGAGAGTTGTATTTGACTAACTATATTAAATTTCATATATTCAACAATGATCACATTTCTAATCTAAAAAAGAGTCGTATTTGAGCAGCTATATTAAATTTCTTATATTCAATAGTGGTTACATTTCTTATCTAAAAGAGAGTCGTATTTGATCAGCTATATTAAATTTCTTATATTCAACAACAATCACATTTCTCACCAACTATATTAAATGTTTTATATTCAAGAGTCAAAATTCTTTTCAAGAAAATAGATCTATTGAACTAATTATATTAAACAATTGTCAAATTTATTATCTAAAAGACAAACATACCTTACCAACTATATTAACCTATAAGAAAGAATAATTGTACATCTTAAACACGATTTTAATAAAAAGTAAATAAATTTCAATTAAATTCTTTACAAATATATTAATTAAAATTTTATATACCTAATTTATTCAAAATTATAAATTTCATATTTCAAGAATGATCACATTTATTATCTAAAAGAGAGTTGTATTTGACTAACTATATTAAATTTCATATATTCAACAATGATCACATTTCTAATCTAAAAAAGAGTCGTATTTGACCAGCTATATTAAATTTCTTATATTCAATAGTGGTTACATTTCTTATCTAAAAGAGTGTCGTATTTGATCAGCTATATTAAATTTCTTATATTCAACAACAATCACATTTCTTACCAACTATATTAAATGTTTTATATTCAAGAGTCAAAATTCTTTTCAAGAAAATAGATCTATTGAACTAATTATATTAAACAATTGTCAAATTTATTATCTAGAAGACAAACATACCTTACCAACTATATTAACCTATAAGAAAGAATAATTATACATCTTAAACACGATTTTAATAAAAAGTAAATAAATTTCAATTAAATTCTTTACAAATATATTAATTAAAATTTTATATACCTAATTTATTCAAAATTATAAATTTCATATTTCAAGAATATTAAATTTCATATTTCAAGAATGATCACATTTATTATCTAAAAGAGAGTTGTATTTGACTAACTATATTAAATTTCATATATTCAACAATGATCACATTTCTAATCTAAAAAAGAGTCGTATTTGAGCAGCTATATTAAATTTCTTATATTCAATAGTGGTTACATTTCTTATCTAAAAGAGAGTCGTATTTGATCAGCTATATTAAATTTCTTATATTCAACAACAATCACATTTCTTACCAACTATATTAAATGTTTTATATTCAAGAGTCAAAATTCTTTTCAAGAAAATAGATCTATTGAACTAATTATATTAAACAATTGTCCCTTGAAAGTGTGATAAGAATTTGGAGTATTGGGAAGGGTGTTTGTCCCTTGAAAGTGTGACTGTCCCAAGCATACATTTTTGTCTTAATAGGATAGTGTTGCAATAGTATGATACTTTGTGACCTTTAGGGTGGTTGGTAGGGTAAAGCAGGGTGTTTGGCTATGAAAAAGAGCTCCCTTGAAGTTATCATGCAGTACCTTGGAGTGATATGCACCCATTAGGCATTGGGAGTTGTGTCTAAGAGCCATTAGAAGTCCTAATTGGATTTGGACTTGTGTGAGTAAGGTTTGAGAGTTTGGGTGTGATTTAGGAGTTGGAAGGACTTAAGTTGGCCATGGGAAACTTGAATAAGCCTAGACTAATGTATTCTACTAGTGGGATGTGGGTTGAGAAGCATGAGTCTTCTTTTGGGGTGTTCAAGCCATGTGAGCACTCAGTAACCTTGTGAGGTTCATGTACCTCTATGAAGAGTAATCACCTATTTGAGTAGGTGAGTTTGAGAAAGATATCCACTAGTTGGTTGTGTGTGTGGATGCTTTGCATCATAATCATATGCTTGGGATCAAGGAAATGAGCTCATAAGGCCATGAACAATATAAATCTTAAAAATACCCAGGGTCGTGATCCTATAAACACCTACATTATTTAGAAGAATGAAAAAAACTAACAAGAATCCATGGTGTTTTCAAGTTTCTAATAGTTCCTAACAATAATTTTCTTACATTATTTAGAATAATGAAAAAAACTAACAAGAATCCATGGTGTTTTCAAGAATCCATGGTGCATGGGAATGGATAGTTACTTTCCTTTTAGACTAACTTGGGTCTATGACTCTCAATGGTGTTCATCCCAAAAGTATATGTAATATCATTCACTTGCCCCCAAGGTGTGACTGAGAATTTTCTCTTACTTCTCACTGATTTGGACACTATTGAGAGGATCCTATAAGGATGACTATCACCATACTTTGAATGACTTCACAACATTGATAATGAATTCACATTAGACACTCATGGATTACACTATGTTGAAGGGAGTGTCATGTTGTCTTTGTAAGGGTTGTTGAGTTGTGAGAAGTTTTATATGTAGAGGCAAGGGTAGAACTCAGTATTTCATATTAGGATAGAAACCACATTGATTAGGCAAGTCAAACAAGGTATATCTAATGTTTAGGATACATAAGGGAAGCCTTAGTCATGTAAGTATGCATGAGCATGGGAATGGATAGTTACTTTCCTTTTAGACTGATTTGGACAATATTGAGAGGATCCTATAAGGATGACTATCACCATACTCTCGATGATTTCACAAAATTGATAATGAATTCACATTAGACACTCATGGATTACCCCAATTAGACATTAGTCAAATTAAGATATGATACAAGGATTGCATTCCACAAAGCCATTAGCATATCACCTGCTCTAAATCACCACAAAGCCATTAGATATGTTTTGAGATGAAAAAGAAGAGTTAAATGGTTTTGGTTCAATTTGCATAATTTCTATGTTCAAGTAATTTAATTTTGTATATTATACTGAAACGTGATTTCATAACTAACATTTCAACTTCTATATAACTAGTTCTATAACCCGATTTTTTTGCGTGTGAAGAAAAACCATGTCAGACAATATCAGTGAACAACAAAATAAGGAGACCATTGCTAGATTGTGGTCTAACTTGAAAAGAAAAGGTGATGGAAAATTTTATTGTCCTTGCAAAATTTGTAAGGGGTTAAAGACTAGAAGACTTCTAATAAAAAAAACTAAGAAACATTGTAGGTTGCATGGTCACATTGAAGAGGGACACGATTGTCATCCATTGGTAAGTTTTTCATTATATTGTTTTAACAATTTATATACATAAGAAATCACTTGATGATGAGATCATGATCATGGTTTGTTTATGTTTATCAATTTTATATAGGTCGAGCACCCTGGTGGGAACATGGAGGTGTGAATATCAAAGCTGAAGATAATAATCCCATGGAAGATGGTGATCATGAGCCACAAAACACAATTGAAGATTATGGTACAAATACATTGATCCATGACACATTTAGTATTGGCGCAACTGATCATGACGATGGAGATGACCTTGATGTTGCTCATGATGTCCCTCTACTTGAGAAGGCATGTGAGGCCCTTTACGAAGGCTCCCAGACAACTCTTCTCTCCATTGTATTGTTGTTGGTGAACTTGAAGGTTATGAATAGTTTATCCAACATAACAATCTCACGTATGTTAAGGTATGTCATATATGTCATTATAGTTAATAAATGGTGAATTATGTACCATTAATATTCTTTATATTAAAAAATTATATTTTTTTGTTGTGGATTGACAGGTGAGTTTTTGTTACCACCATCAAATATTCTACCTCGCTCATATGGAGAATTATCTACCATTATGAAAGATATTGGAATGGAGTATCAAGCAATAGATGCTTGTCCCAATGATCATATTATGTATCACAAACAACATGAATTTCGAACTGAATGCCCAAAATGTCATATCAATAGATATCGAACATATCAAATAACAAAAAGGGTGCCTCACAAGGTTCTTCGTTATATTCCCAGTATTCCATGTATGAATGATTATTCAAGAGCACTAGCTTGGCACAATTTATGGATTACCATGCATGCAATAAAAGTCAAGATGACATTATTCGAATGCCTGTGGACGGTTCATCATTTATGGACATAGAGGAAAAGTGGCCACACTTTAAAGAAGAACCTTGTAATCTCAGGCTTTCATTGGCAATAGACGGTGTCAATCCATTTGGAGAGATGAGATCTGTTTAGTCAGTGTGGCCTGTTTTTGTTATCAATAATAACATTCCTCCATGGATGGCAATAAAGAGGGAGCACATAATGTTGGCAATAATTGTTCCAGGTATTTTATCATTTAATAGTCATCTACATTTAATTATAAATATTATAGTAAAATAGTCATAATAATTATGTAATGTTTTTGTCCATTCGATTAGGTAAGTACCAAGTTAAAGATATGAATGTATATATTGAGCCTCTTATCGATGAGTTGCTGGAGTTATAGAATGGTATCACTATGTATGAGTTCTCTAGACCAATAGGACAAAGATAATTTAAATTCCATGCAATGCTTGTATGGACAATACACGATGCCCCAGGGCTAACACATTTTTGTGGTACGTTATAGTGTTCAAGTTGCGCATGATAATTATAATTAGGAAAATGATCATATTTAATCCAATTATACATGATCTTGTAGGTCTTCAAACAAAGGGAAATTTGCATGTCCAGTTTGTGGTCCAAAGATGAAATCTCGTCATTCAAAAATTTTAGGAAAGCAGGTGTTTGATGAGTATAGGCACTTTCTCCACAAAATCATAAGTATCGAAATACTAAAAAACATCTTTTCAATGGCAAAGAAGAGAATACATCAAATCCACGAAGAATGACACCTCACCTATGGAAGTTGGAATATAATAGAATTAATCATCAAGGTAATGCAATTCCATCTAATGGATTATGTCATAAAACATCTTTTCTAATGTGTTTTGTTTACTGATGATGTGATTGATGATCATGAAGGTCATCAAGGCATTAATGACCACCTTCCTAAGGGACTAAAAAGTTATCCCCGATAATTTAGTAGGTTTCCCTACTATGAGCAGTTACAAATTGTGCATTTGTTTGATACTACGCATATTGGAAAGAATAATATAGACATTATCAAAAAATTTGGGTGGAAGGCGTGACAAAGAAAAAATTGTCATAATTAATAGTGACATTCAGGAATCCAATCATGCAATGAAAAATGTCATTCAATCAAATAGTCATGGAGACCAGATTAATATAAGTGATCTTCCTTGGTTATTAATGGACCAGCAAAGCAATGCTATAAAAGAAGTCATACGAAAAATTCAATTTCCCACAGGATTTGCTGCGAACATAAACAATCTCATATCAAAGAAAAGTGAATTTGGGCCAGGGATGAAAACACATGATTGACATACCTTCATTAAGGTAATTCATGTTCTTGTGTTTTTACTATATATTTGTATACTACGCATGTACTTATCATTGTATTATCTTAGAAAAATATGAAAAGATAATTTTATAATTGTTGTAGTACGTTCTACCTCTATCTCTCCCAGACAACTTCGACAATAATGTCGACAAAGTCATTTATGATCTTGGAAATACATGAGGTAAGTAATGATATTTATTCAATGTGTTGTATAGATATTATATTTGTGATTTGTTTTACTTGTTATGTAATATATTTATTTGTGTCTTGAATATCTTGTAGGTGGTTGTCATGTAAATAAATCCATAAAGAAGATATTAAATATTGGAAGAGAAAAATTCCTTATCTAATGTGTGAAATGAAAAAGTGTCTACCTTTAGCGTTTTTCAATGCACAAGAACACTACCTCATACACCAAGTTGAGGAGATTGAATTGTGTGGACCTATACACACTAGGTAAATGTGGATGGTTGAGAGGAACTTGAAAATTTTGAAGGCTTTGGTTTGACAAAGAGCACATCCAGAGGGTTCTATGGTGGAGTGATATATGGTATACTAGACTATGGTGTACATTTCTAAATATCTTCCTAAGTTTGCAGCAAAGATCTATGTGGATCGCATTTGGGATCCCAACCCCATTAACAAATTCAAAGGGGAGTACTTGATGGGGAAAGGAAGATTGATGAAAGTGAGAGGTAATTATAAGATATTATTGTAGTTAATTAATTCTTAATCTTTAAAATAAATCAGTTGTAAGATGTCTGTTTATTTTTTGTACAGTTGGTCGAGAGTGGGGTGCACTACATTTGTATATTGCAAACAATCTTGATTGGATGACGGTATGGATTGAACATTGTCAACATTATGGTCACACATTAACATGGGAAGGTGTGGCTTCATTGGTTAAAGAAGCTCATCGTAATGGAGATTCCAATTTATGCAAAGGGAAATTGATTTAGCATATGGTTTAAGAGATAAATAGGTACGCATAAATTTATTAATCACCCATATGTTTATCAACTCATGATGCAATAATTTTTACATGTTTGACATATCATAGGTCAAACACCACAACACTATGTGCTGCAATGGTCATAAATTTTGCATAAAAAAGTTGGATGACACGAAGAAAACTTGTGATTCTAGCATCACTGTAGTCTTTGAGGTGACAAATATTTCATCGAGAAATGAAATACATCCTCAAGAGTCTCAAAATTGATACTATGGCATTTTGGATGATATACTTTAGCGTGACTTTAATTCCTTCAAATTAGTTTTACTCGTTGTCAAATGGTATAGGCTACGATTGAATAAAAATGATCCTGAGAGAATTGTTATTGAACATGATAATGGTTTTACAATGGTTAATACAAGGTCATTTGAATGAGTTGGGGATGAGCCCTATGTTCTTCCAAGCCAATGTGAGCAGGTATTTTACTTAGAGGTTCCACATAAATCGAGTTGGTCATTTGTTGTTAGACATGATCCAAGAGGAAGGCCAATAAAGTATAATGTGATGGAAGAAGAAGATACTGAAGAAGTAGAAGATGATGTAGATGATGACCATGATCGATAGTTACTTGATGATGATCAAGAAGAAGAAGTTGATGGTGATGGTGATGGTGATGGTGATGGTGATGGTGATGGTGATGATGATGGTGATGATGGTCATGATGGTCATAATGATGAATGAAATGTATTGTTGGGAAAAATGGTGTCTCAACCTTGCATTTATGCGAGGTTACTATTTATAGTAAGTTTTCATTTGAGCATGAAATGGTGCGAAACTCTCCCTGAAGCTTCTAGTTGGCTAGATAAGCATTCCGGTAAAGTTGCGTCGCAAGGTCACAACTAGTTTTGAAGATATTAAAGTTTTCGTCTTGGAGGGGTGCGATAAAATGTTTAAACTTAATTTTGGGGGCTTTAGAGGCTCTAAAATTCCTTGAAAAGTGGTCATAACTAGCACAGCAGGTTATGAGGTGATAGAGAACTTCACGAGCTTTCCGACGCTTCAAACGGTTCGTCAATCGGACACCCGGTTCTCAAGTTATGGCCTCCAGAAGTTTGTACTCCTGAAATAGGAAAAATAATTTGTATCGGATACATAAATGAGCTGTAAAAAGGAGCGACATGTGTTGATGTGTTCTTTAACATGTTATAGGGCATCTAGAAGGGAGATAAGGTCGGCTACACCTTATTGGGTGGTTTTAGCCCATGGTTTTGTAATACCGTTTGACGGTTTCTTGTATTGTATCTCGTATTTATGAGGTGTGTGAGATAGAGGTTGGGTGTAAGAGTCTTATGGCTATTGAGTTGCCTCTGAATCTTTGATTAGTGGTACTCCTGCGAAGAGCTTGCTCTGCAAGTATGTTGTAATCCGTTTTTGGTTGCTGAATAAAATATTGAGCTGCTTTTGGAGTGTGGGGTTTTTCTCCCGAAAGGGTTTTCCCCACGTAAATTACTGTGTTGTGGTATGAATGCTATTATATCTATTTCTATTTTCTGTAACTGTTGTAACGATCTAAAAAAGTTTTGCATTACCCTCCTCTCAAGGTTAGTGTAGGAAGTTGTTTCCGCTACTTAACTTCCTTACAAGTGGTATCAGAGCCTGATCACCTTTGGTTTCAATTGTAGGCAGTTGGGTTTTTTGAACTAATCCAGATTTGAGTGGGAGCTTGTGTAGAAGACACTTTTTGATCTTGTTGCAGGAATATTTAGATGGCGAGTTCGTCAGGGAGAATAGAGGTGGAGAAATTTAATGGAAGTAATTTTGAGATGTGGAAGCTGAAGATGGAAGATCTGCTAATAGATCGAGATCTTTGGGATGCTGTTGATGCGAATGTCCAAAGGCCCTCAGATCCTACTGTGGCAGCTCAGTATGATGTTATGGACCGAAAAGCCAAGGGTCTAATCAGACTGTGCTTGGCAGACTCTGTTCTAATCAATGTCCATGAAGAAAACTTTGCAAAGAAGCTATGGACTAAGCTTGGTGAGATGTATCAAGTGAAATCTTTATTAAATCAAATTTTCTTAAGAAAGAAATTGTATTCCTTGAAGATGGAAGAGGGTGGATGAATTGCAGACCACCTGGAAGCATTCAATATGTTGGTGGCTCAATTAGTATCTGTCAGTGTTAAGATGGACGAGGAGGAGAAATGTTAGATCTTGCTTTGTTCTTTGCCTGATTCGTGGGATTCTCTTGTTATGGCTATCGGTAGTACTTCTGTTGTTTTGAAATCTGAAGACGTGGTGGGTGCCCTACTCGGTGAAGAGATGTGAAGGAAGGTATCCATCAGTTCAAAGGAAGCCCTAACCGTTCGTGGAAGACCTAAGGAGAAAGGCAAGAAGAATGAGAAGCGCGACAAGTCCAAATCCAAAGGGAGATCGAAATCTCCTGGAAAGTCCAAAGTCATTTGCTGGAATTGTGGTAAATCGGGTCACATCCGTAAGGACTGCAAAGAAGAAAAGAAGAAGAAGAAAAAGAAAAAGTTTGATTCTGATTCTGAGTCCGACAAGGAAGATGGCGATGCATTTATTGCGGCTTTGGCGACTCATGCAGGTAATGATGCCTGGCTAATTGACTCAGGTGCATCTTTTCATATGACTTCCAATAGAGATTGGTTTTCTGAATATGAAGGATTTAATGGAGGTAAGGTGTACTTGGGTGATGATTCACCTCTAGACATTGTTGGTTGAGGTAAAGTTAGAATCAGGTTTTCTGATGGTAGAATAAAAAGGATTAATGGTGTGTTGCATATCTCTGGATTAAAATGAAACCTGTTATCTATGAGCAAACTGATAGATGCAGGTGTGCAGGTAGTCTTTTCTGAAGCAGGATGTAGGATGATTAAGGGTGCTATGGTAGTTGCTAGAGGTGTCAGGTTTGACACTTTGTATAAGCTTGAAGCATACATTGTTGAGTGTAATAGCACTTCTGTAAAAAGTAAATCTGTGGATACTTCACTGGAAGATTTGAAGGTTTCACCTTCAGCAGATGGAAATGGTTTTTGGGTACCTAAGGGTGCTCTTTCGTCTGAAGCAAAGTTACCTGCAGAGAAGACTATGTTATGGCACCAGAGACTTGGCCACATTGGAGAAAAGGGTCTAAGGACCTTGAAAAATAAAAACCTTGTTGAAGGTTTGAATGATTGTAATCTTGACTTTGATTTCTGTGAGCATTGCATTTATGGAAAACAAAACCGCATTCAGTTTTACTTGAGTTCTCATAAAACTTGTGGTGTTTTGGATCTTATCCATTCTGATGTGTTTGGTCCAGTAGATGTCTCTTCGATTGGAAAATCCACATATTATGTTTCATTTATTGATGATTTTAGTAGAAGGACATGGGTATATTTTCTAAAGAATAAATCTGAAGTTTTTAGTCGTTTTAAAGAATTTAAAGCAATGGTTGAGTTGCAGACTGGAAAGAAAATAAAATGTTTGGGAACTGATAATGGCGGTGAGTTTTGCTCTAATGATTTTGATAGATTCTGTAAAGACTGTGGAATTAACAGGCAGAAGACAACTCCGTATTCTCCACAGCAGAATGGAGTTGTAGAAAGAATGAACAGGACACTGATGGAGAAGGCTAGGAGTATGTTGAGTGGTGCTGGTCTTGAACAAAAGTTTTGGGCTGAAGCTGTTGCCACTGCTTGCTACCTGATTAACAGGTCTCCTACATCAGCTCTTGTTGATAAAACGCCTATGGAAGCATGGTCAGGTCACAAGCCTTCATTGAGACATCTTAGAGTTTTTGGTTGCAAGGCATATGCACATGTGTCAAAGGAGAAGTGAACAAAGTTGGAGAACAAGGCTGTGAAATGTATCTTCATCGGGTATAGTTATGGTGTGAAAGGATACAAGCTTTGGGACCCTGTTGCACAAAAGGTAATTCACAGTAGAAGTGTTATTTTTAGAGAAATTAAGTCTCCTTCTATTACATTGCAGCCAGAACAGACTAAAAAAGAAGATGTGATTCAACTTCCTTCTACACCTGAAAGAGTTGAATCGAGACCCCTAGATAGGCAAGAAGTTGAGGAGAGCTCGTCTATCTCTGAATCTTCAGAAGAGGAGGAAGGACCTCCAACTCAGCTTGTTCGAAGGTCTACAAGACATAGACAACCACCTAAAAGGTATTCACTTGATGATTGGAGATGTATTTTTGCTCTGAATACTAGTGTGGATGAACCAAAATCTGTAGAAGAGGCATTAGGTATGAATGATGCAGAATCCTGGAAGATTGCTATGGAGGAAGAAATGGCAGCTTTGAAAAAGAATGATACATGGGATCTTGTACCATTGCCTGAAGGAAGAAAACCTGTTGGTTGTAAATGGGTGTTCAAGAAAAAGATTGGTTCAGATGGAAGCATTGAGAAGTATAAAGCAGGGTTGGTTACAAAAGGCTACTCTCAGGTTGAGGGTGTTGATTACGGTGAGATATTTTCTCCTGTTGCAAAAATGACGTCCATTAGATTTTTGCTTTCTATTGCTACTGCTTATGATTTAGAGGTTGAGCAAATGGATGTGAAAACTGCTTTCTTTCATGGTGATTTGGAGGAAGATATTTATATGACATAGCCGGAGCACTATGTGGTGAAAGGCAAAAGTAATTTGGTTTGTAAATTGAAGAAATCTTTGTATGGCCTCAAACAAAGTCCTAGGATGTGGTACCAGAAATTTGATACATATGTGTTGATTTTGGGATTTGAACGTTCTAAATCAGATCACTATGTTTATTATAAATCTGATGGTGATCATTTCTTATTCATTGCATTGTATGTTGATGATATGTTATTCATTGGTAAAGGGAAAGGTATGATTTCAGAACTGAAGTCTCAGCTCGCTGCTAAATTTGAAATGAAAGATCTTGGTGCAGCAAAGCACATTCTTGGGATGGAAATTAGAAGAGATAGGGTGAACAGAAAGCTCTGGCTAGGCCAAAGTAAGTATGTGAATTCAGTGTTATAGAGGTTCAACATGCAAAATTGTAGACCATTGAGTGTTCCTTTTACAGTTGGAATGAAACTATCTGTTTCAAATTGTCCTACATCCCCATTGGAGATGGAAGACATGAGCAGAGTGCCTTACCAGAGTGTGGTTGGAAGCTTGATGTATGCTATGGTCTGTACTAGACCAGACATTGCCCAAGCAGTGGGAGTACTTTCTAGATATATGTCTAATCCTGGTAGAGTTCATTGGGATGCAGTCAAAAGAGTCTTCAGATATTTGAAGGGTACTTCAGAGTATTCTTTGTGTTATCATGGTAATTCAGTTGGAGACATGACTTCCCTTGATATCCATGGTTATGTGGATTCAGATTGGGCAGGTGATATTGATAGCAGAAGATCCACCAGTGCTTATGTGTTTACTTTGTTTGGTGGTGCAATTAGTTGGATGAGTAAGCAACAGGCTGTGGTTGCTTTATCCACTACTGAAGCAGAGTATATGGCAGCTACTCATGCTTGTAAAGAGGCCATTTGGCTTAAGAGACTGTGTTCCGATATTGGAATAAAACAAGGTATAGTGACAGTTTACTGTGATAGTCAAAGTGCAATTAGCCTAGCTAAGAACCTGACACTTCATGCCCGGACCAAACATATTGATGTTCAGTATCATTTTGTTAGAGATATGGTCGAAGATGGTAGGGTGAAGCTGGTTAAGGTGGAAACTTTGATGAATGTTGTAGATGCTTTAACTAAGGCTGTGAGCACAAAGAAGTTCAGATGGTGTTCAGAGTCTATGGGCCTTATGGCCATTAGCAATTGATTCATTGTGTTGACATTCCCTTCCGCTCCTGCAAGGTGTTCGACAAGTGGGAGATTTGTTGGGAAAAATGGTGTCTCAACCTTGCATTTATGCAAGGTTACTATTTATAGTAAGTTTTTATTTGAGCATGAAATGGTGCAAAACTCTCCCTGAAGCTTCTGGTTGGCTAGATAAGCATTCCGGTAAAGTTGCGTCGCAAGGTCACAGCTAGTTTTGAAGATATTAAAGTTTTTGTCTTGGAGGGGTACGATAAAATGTTTAAACTTAATTTTGAGGGCTTTAGAGGCTCCAAAATGCCCTGAAAAGTGGTCATAATTGGCACAACAAGTTACGAGGTGATAGAGCACTTCGCAAGCTTTCCGACGCTTCAAACGGTTCATCAATTAGACACCCGGTTCTCAAGTTATGGCCTCCAGAAGTTTGTACTCCTGAAATAGGAAAAATAATTTGTATCGGATACATAAATGAGCTGTAAAAAGGAGCGACACGTGTTGATGTGTTCTTTAACATGTCATAGGGCATCTAGAAGGGAGATAAGGTCGGCTACACCTTATTGGGTGGTTTTAGCCCATGGTTTTGTAATACCGTTTGACGGTTTCTTGTATTGTATCTCGTATTTATGAGGTGTGTGAGATAGAGGTTGGGTGTAAGAGTCTTATGGCTATTGAGTTGCCTCTGAATCTCTGATTAGTGGTACTCCTGCGAAGAGCTTGCTCTGCAAGTATGTTGTAATATGTTTTTGATTGCTGAATAAAATATTAAGCTGCTTTTGGAGTGTGGGGTTTTTCTCCCGAAAGGGTTTTCCCCACGTAAATTACTGTGTTGTGGTATGAATGCTATTATATCTATTTCTATTTTCTGTAACTGTTGTAACGATCTAAAAAAGTTTTGCATTACCCTCCTCTCAAGGTTAGTGTAGGAAGTTGTTTCCGCTACTTAACTTCCTTACATGTATGAGGTATGCAACTAGTATATTATCTATTTAATATTGATTTATTGATAGAAATTTATTTGACTTATATGGTTACATAATTAATTCAATATGTTTTGAATTCTAATGCCATTACATAATTAATTCATGATGCACCTTTTAATGTTTTTAATTCATGTTCCACCTTTAGCAAGTCCTAATAGTAGAACTATGCCACCCTGAGGAGATGGAGATAGGGAGAGTGACTATTTATGTGATATTTTTTAACTTTGTGTTTATTTATGGAATTTGGATTGTTTATTAGCTATGTGATGGATGTTAATTTTAAATACATATGTGATGGATTACATATTTATGATGATACATGATATTTTTTGAACTTTGTGTTTATTTATAGAATATGTATTGTTTATTACCTATGTGATGGATGGTGATTTATGATACATATGTGATGGATTACATGTTTATGATGACAAAATATGTGATGCTTATGATGCTCAATTACATATATGATGATACATATGTGATTCTTATAATGCTTATGATACATATATGTATTTATTGTTTATCAACTTACAAATGTAATTCTTATGATGCTCAATTGATGGTGTTGATTTCATGTATATATTTTGTGTGATGTTGTCACCCTTGGTGGGAACAGGTCATTGACTACAAACATTGTCAACCCTTTAGTTGAGGATCTTGCATAGTCTACATAAAGTAAAGGTAAGGAATTAAAAAAATTACAATGATTGTGATGACAGCATCTTTTTTTTATTTAATACTCTTTTTTTCTACAAAGTTCATGTTGTGTACTATGTAATTTTTAGCTAACATAAGATAATTGAATTACATGTGTAGGAACTTGAACCCCTTTGATGAGGATCGTGCACAGTCTCATGGATCGACAGATATAAGTCAATACACCCTATAGAAACAATTTATTTTTTTAAAATTACTTGGAAAACAAACTTCCTCAGTTTTTCAAACCTTGACATTAGCAGCAAATATAATACATTAATCAACACTTCAGGCCCTAGTTGGATTTATTCAAATTTTAATCTCAACATCATCTTTAGGGCCGACTTCTTCATCAACATTACCCTCATTTGCAAAATATCTCTCTCATTACCAACTAACTCTCTCATTTGATAGAGTGCATGTACCACCCAATAGGTATTTGTCAAATGTGTCTTCCTCGAGTGAGGGAAATGCAGGAATAGAAAACAAAAGTGAGAAATGTAGTAGGTCTACAATAGGGATATCAACTAGAGGTCAAAATATTAGAAGAAAATTCAATAAACGCATGAAATTTTTCCTTTCTCAAGGGGGGTCATGTTCTTATGATGATGAGACCAAAGGTGACATTGAGGTGCCCTTGAGGTACAAACTGTTGGCAATTGACACTCATTCGATTATTTTTGTTGTCATTGATGGCAACAACATCATATGGAAGTCATATACTAGCACTAGGAGGCATATACTGACAGATACCGACTATGGAGCATTCAAGGCTTCACCGGCACTGACATCAACACTTCATTGGAAGCTGACATCAAGGAGGATTTATTTTGTAAATCATTTTGTAATTATTGTCAAGGCTGACATTGAATATCTTTTGTAAATGTATTGTAAGCTGACATAAGGCATATTATTTGTAATTGGTATATAGGTCAGTCTGCTAGGTCATTTTTTTATATGATATGATAGGAGAGTGACATGATATGGACATAGGAGAATATAGCATAACTATATAATGTGAAGTATATGTATGAAGATAATTTTGTATGATGATCTGTAGATAGATTGGAAAGCATTATTGGAGGAGAAGGGATACCAGTAGTAGTTCAGGGTTTATGAACTGGTATAGAGCAGAGCTAGAACAGGAACTCTATTTGGCATAGAAAATGCATTCTTGAGTTCATTCTTCAGTATTTTATTTAGTAGAAAGCTTGTAGTCAATGAGGCTCTTTAGTTATGTGCAGTATGCTTTAGGAAGTGTGCCTTCCTGCAAGTGCAAACCCCCATTATATGTAATATCTTTTCATATGGCCAGTGAAATGATATTGTGGGTCACAAATTCCACCGTGGTTTTTCCTCTTTGAGGTTTTACATGTATAAATTATATGTGTTATGATGTTCATTTATGTGGATGGTGTATTTTCGTCTTCTTATATGCTTATTTGTTTACTGGTTTATATGTGTATGGTATAAAAGGATAAAATCTGTTCATATTGGCAGAACACTGATTCACCCACCCTCTCAATGTTCTTGGATCCTAACAATTGGTATTAGAGCCTAGTACCTCGGAAGAAGTTTAACATCTTGAGGAATATCTTGAAACTAGAATCTTTGAACATGGCTATGGAGACACAACTTGAGATGGCTCTTGAAGCTTATGATGCTAAAAGGATGAAGAAGTTGAAATTTCAAGAAGAATTGAATTCTGCAAATGAATTCATTTTTATCCTGCAAGAAAGGTTATCATCTGCTCAAGCCAAGATAAAAGAACTTTTGCAAAACTAGGATGATGAGAAGAAGAATGCACTTAAGGAACAATGTCAGAAACTAAGTCAAGCAAACATGCTCATGAAGAATGAAATGCAAGATCTAACTATGAGGTTATCAAAAGATATTGAGGACATAAAGAAAAAGAAAGATAATCTTGTTATATCTATGAAGAACAAATTTGATGAATATGGCAGATTGACTCATGAGAATAATCTGTTGAGAACTGATTTGGCACACTCCCGAAACAATGAACAAGAACTTGAAAGATAAATAACTACTTTGAGAGATGATCTGACTACTGCAAGTGAGTATAAAGAAAAGTTTAGGATCAGTTTTGCACAACTGGATGACTTATTGAAAAGACAAAGATGTATTGATGATTCAAGAGGACTTGAATTTGTACAAGGTGAAATCTCTAGTACTGCAAATGAAGATCAGACAACTAGTATGCAGAACTCATCAGAACAGAGGAAACTGGTAAGGCAATCTAATGCTTATAAATTCAATGGTATATGTTTTGTTTGCAACAAATTTGGGCATATGGCTAAACAATGTAGAAATAAAGTAAATCAAAACTACAATTTCATTCCCAGTCAATGCACAAATTGCAAGAAATATGGTCATAGATCAGAAGACTACAGAATGAATGTTAAATGTCATGCATGTGGAAAGTTTGGACATTTTTCTAATCATTCTAGGTCAAGAAATGATATTGGATATGTCAAAGAAATTCACAAGAACAATGTTACATGTTATGCATGCAAAAAAATAGGTCATATTGCTAAGTATTGCAGAAGCAAGACTCAACCGGTTAGTAATGATAATGAAAAAAGAAAGTAGAAGGTAGATGAAATACAACAAGATCACA
The DNA here is from genome assembly GCF_030272615.1 of Cryptomeria japonica. Classification (NCBI taxonomy): domain Eukaryota; kingdom Viridiplantae; phylum Streptophyta; class Pinopsida; order Cupressales; family Cupressaceae; genus Cryptomeria; species Cryptomeria japonica. The sequence continues at coordinate 102,820,840 of NC_081407.1, read as the reverse complement.
CCAAGAGATGTGTTAGATAATCTGAAGAACCAAGTGGAGATGGATCTACACTGGTAACTCCACTAGTAGAACAGGGTATTCCTCCTTCGACAAGAAACTCCATCGGTAATTGATGCATATGCCTTAGGGGTTGCCAAATTAATTGCAAAATCTTGCATATTACGTCGAAAGAGATCTGAGGAGATTTGGAGAGTTGTGTTCATCATCGATGAAGGTTCACCTAGCATAAGACGATGAAACTGACATTCATAGGGTTGTTGGTGAAGCATTTATTATAGAAAATTAGGGTTTTATTTGCTGATAAAAGGGGGTAAGTGAATTCATTTTCACTCACCAAACATTCAAGCATTCAGAGAAAAGAAAAGACGAGTTAAGAGTGAGCAAAAGAATTGTGAAAGGATTTCGAGCAGTTATTTGAAGCACTCAGCCTTCCACCAATGTTCACTTTCAGGTATTCTTTGAAATGGCATATGGATATTTAGCTCCCACTTTCATTGTTAATCCCACCATTGTCAAATTCAAAGATAGGTTAAGGATAGTATTCAAGGACATTCCCGGAATTGCTGAAAAGGAAGACTCTATGAGAGTATTTTCTGGGGTTCCTGATGGCATGATAAATGTTGAAGATGTGAGGGCATACATTCACTACACCCTGGAGGATTTAGGCACAAAGGAAATTAAAAGCATGTATCAATCCATGATACTGTGAGACTCTGGAACCATCAAACCATAATACAAAGCAATTGAGGATCTAGGGTTAACCGACATTCTGTACATACCAAAATTCAAAGATGAGGTTATTAGATACGCTTTGAGCAGGGTTCACAATGAATTTATCTAGATAGCTAGGCCTTACATGATCACAAAGGAGGCTATTCAAGCAGTCACCAACTTACCCAAGGTCAGACAGGAACCTGGCAAGAAAATTTCCAACAATGAGGTCAAAAAACTCACCGGTGCAACTTCTAATAGTAGATCAATGAGGATAAGCACAATTACTAACACTTATGTAAATTTTGCAAGAATGTTAATAGGTTACAAGGTAGCTCAATCCAACCAATTAAATTTTGTTGCTAGTTCATGCATTCATGTTGCATATCAGATGCTGAGGAATAATGTTAAGTATGATTTATGTGAATGGATGAGGAGTGAATTAATTTTGAACCTTGGAAAGATTAAGGGAGTCAAGAAAGGCACTTTTAGATATGGAAATTTGATTGTTTGTTTAATGCTTTACTTTTTGAATGAGCTACCTGGTCTAGGGAAGAAGCATTAGGCTCATGACATATCGGTAGGTATGCATATCAAGGAAGCAATCACCGATCTTGGTACCGATAGAGATGAGAAACTTTGGGGGTATTTCAAAACATTCCAAGAAAACATGAGGCAAAGAGAGAAAATATCAAAGAACATTGTGAAGAAGTATTCCACTTATATTTGTTTTATGGTAAAAACTAATGAAACTCTTATGGAAGGAGTTGAACCAAGGACAATATGGGCTATAGAGCTTGGATATGAGGTAGATGACAACATTTTTTAACTCTATGCAAAAATGTTGTTAGATGCCCCATTAGATGGCAAAACAGGGCATTTTGGTACAGCAGTAGAGAACGCTCTTGAAGTAAAAACCAGTTTTAATAGGAAGAGAAGAGAGAAGAAAATAAAAAATATGTCTACATGTACAAGATGTAATTCATAAGATAGATACTCAACTAGGATCTGGATCCAAGCAGACAACTAAGCCGATAGAGGTTGGTACTGCAGAAGTGAAGAAGCCACAAGTTTGCATTTCCCCTATCACTTCTAATTCTGACCCTAAGGATAATGAACCTTTGTCTTTCAGAAGGGTACAAATGAAGAAAGTGGTACAACCACTAGTAGAGAAGAAGAAGGTAAAGCCTAGGAGGAGACTTGTTAGAAAGGCAACTAAGCCTACTACATCTTCACCATCAGCAAGGAAGCCTATGCAAAAGAGGAAACCAGTCACATCTACACCGACAACCACAAGCAAAAAGAAGAAAGGTGATGATACTAAAATCGATAAGACCACAATGACCTGTACTGAGCTTATTGATGAAATCACAAAAGATGGAATATTGAAAAATGTATCAAAATATTATGAAGATTTAGTAGAGAATGAGCAAAATGAAATAGAAGAGGCTATTTTGTAGTATATAGACATTTATAAGAAAACCTTAGTTGAAATTTTGAAGGAGATACCTCTATCCTTGTATGATAAACGTGGGGCTATAAGACTTGAAGCTGTCAAGAGAGATAGAGAGATTAAGGAAGTAGTACTTTTGGAATTGTGTGGTGTTGTAAACAATGAGCAAATGAAAAGATGCATAGATACTACAAATAGGACAGTTTTGAGTAGCAAATCCTGGCAAATAAGTCTTATGATGGGGAGAGTAAATGAGGTGATAAATGAGACTAGTAAGGGTTGGACCAAATTCTTTCAGAAAAAACCCATATTTTCTCACGTCTCAAGAAGAATTTGCAAGGGCAACAACTTCCACCATTCCTGACAAATCAAACGGGAAAGGTATTTTGGGTAGTTCAACTCCAATTTTGACACAACCGGTAGTAACTATAGATATTTAGACTCAATCGGCAATAAAAGAGAATGTACAGTCTATACTAGCACAAACCATTTTTGAGCAAGGCAATGTACAAGACACTGTAAATATTGTGGATGATACTCCAACGACAGTAACTGACACTACACCAAGTGGTGAAGCCACTGATGCAAAAAGGTTGAGATGGACAATGTAAAAGCAACTGGGTCCATACTGGTAGTCAATATCGACTCACCGGAAAAGGTTTTGGTAATTGACACTTCTCAGGTTGAGAATAAATCAGTCTCTGAGTTGAGTCCAACCGAATTGATAATGGTGGCTACTCAGAAATTACTGAAGGAAGGTACTACATATAAAGGAATAATTGATCAATCGGTCACAATGTTGCATAGATTAATACCTGACTGTCAGATTGAAGATGGAGCAAGCCCTTCTGGTAAGCTCAAGACTCTAACAAAGCATACCTCTAACAATTTTCAATCTTTGAGATAGATTGCAGACCGACAGGCTTTGGATATATTCACAATAGCTAAGAGAATAGCTTTTGATCATATTATAAATACAAAGAAGAAGAAAATTAAGGAAAATCTTTTTCCTATTGAGGTTTGTTTAAAACAATGTACAAATATCTATAGAGTATGTCGTAACATAGAAATTCTTACCACTAGTGTAGATGACAAGCTGAAGGAATTATATGATAATATAGCTAACATTGCTAATTATTTTGATGGAATAACTACACTAACCACATCTGTTGATGGACAAATTTTTTTCTTGGAGAACTAAATTTTTGCTTTGGAGAAAGAAAAAGACAAGATCATTCACAAGGCAAGAAGTCTTAGAGGACTGGTAAGTCCTAGATTAAATTCTTTGGGTGTTCATAAGAGGGAGTGCTTGGACATGATTGCTAAACCCACATCGATAGATGTCAAAGAGAAGGAAACACTAGCACACTTACTAAGTGGACTAGTATCCATCTCTGAAACATTCAAAACTGGCTGGGATACAGATCTTGAGTTGTTGGATAAGGCATACCCTAAAATTCTGAGGATAGTCAAGCTACAGTGAAAATTGATTGTATTCATTCATTTGTTCTAAACTATTTCAATTCTTTCATCGGTCTTTGGCATTAGTGTCAAAGGGGGAGTATGTATATATGTGAAAAATATCAGAGAATACGAGATAAAAACACATGGGAAGGATATTAGTATATCAGAAGGAATGTATTGCTCAAGGGGAGTATACTAGCAGCTACTAATGCATTTGGCCTAAAATTCCAATGGAGGTTTCCAATGGAGAAGGTATATTGTGAACAAATTTGATTTTTTTTTGAAAAATTACACGCATTTGTTGGAATTTCGATGATCATTCAATATCTGTTTTCGATAGAGAAGGAATTGGCAATGAAGTTTGTGCATTTTTACAAAAAGTGCCCGCGTTCGTCGAAATTTTGACGACAATAGGCATTACTTAAAAAAAAAAGACCAAGACATTTCAAACATCATTTTCGCAACCTCTTCCAATTCTCACGTTGTTGCCCTAGTAGTGTACTCCCACCTAGAGTAAGCGTCTTCCAGGTTTTGGATGAGGCACGTGAACCATTTTGACTAATTAATGCCAGCTCCAAGCAATGTCGGCTCATGGAATAAGGCAGGTGTAAATCTCTGTCAACATCCCCCAGCCTATGCGAAAATGGGAGCAATGTCAGATCATGGAATAGGGGCATGCTCCCGAGGGCTAAAGACCAATAGACTTCATTCCACTTCTTTCATTCATTAGTATCAGTCACCCATCTATTTTGCACCTGCAAATAGTGATGTTTCTATTAATACATTTGGACTAGATTTTTGACTGAGGTTTCCAATGGAGAAGGTATATTGTGGCTAAATTTGATTTTTTTTGAAAAAATGCCTGCATTCGTCATAATTCGGACGGAAATTACCCATTTGGTTTCGATGAAGAAGGCATTAGCAATGATAAATTTCCTTTTTTTCAAAAAAGTGCTCGAGTTCGTCATAATTTATGATGACAACGGCCATTACAAAATTAAAAAAGAGGCGGGCAATTCATTTGTGAATTGCAATCCTGCATAGGCATCTGTGGAGACTTCAACCCCCAAGAACATCAAACCCGCATCAAAGGCAATCCCACGCAGGAGGTAGATTCAAATTGCCCTAGTTTTTAGTTTCATGTTGCAAAAAATATACATGTAGTGGTTAATTGTCCTAGTTTAATCTTGTAAAACCATAGAACTATGATTGAGGAGTGAGTGTTCAATTTTGTATTAGCAATCCCTTCCTCCCGTATACGCGCATGTTGATTGTTCACATGAGATCACCTCTCTTTGCGGCATCGTATCAAACAATTCACGAGCCTTGTCCATGTTTCCACATTTTGCATTCATGTCAAGTAGGGCATTTGCAAGTACAAAACCTAACAAAATTCCTCTATCCGTTATGCTTTGATGGATGTCCATACCCTGTTCCAAAGATCCCATTTTTGCATAGGCAGGGAGGATTTTGGCAAAGGTTGTGGAATTTGGCTTTATGCCTTCCAATGTCATTTGCTTGAAAGTGTCTAAAGCCTTTTCGACAAATCCATTGTGTGCATACCCAACAATCATTGCAGTCCACGAGACAACATTTCTTTCAGGCATTCTATCAAAGAGTTCACGTGCCCTGTCTATGCTTCCATATTTTGAATACATGTCTACCAAGGCAGTTACAACTACAACATCTAACAAAATTTCTCTATCCTTTATGCTTCGATGAATGTCCATACCCTATTCCAAATCTCCCATTTTGGCACAGGCAGGGAGGATAGTAGCAATGGTCGTGGAATTTGGCTTTACACTTGCCGATTGCATTTGCTTGAAAGTTTCTAAAGCCTTCTCAACAAATCCATTTTGTGCAGTTGCAACTACATCTGACAAAATTCCTCTATATTTTATGCTTTGATGGATTTCCATACCCTGTTCCAAAGCTCCCATTTTGGCATAGGCTGGGAGTAGGCTGGCAAACATAACTAAAGAAATGCAATGATCAGCTCCAAAGACATCAAACCACTACTAACAAAACTGAGAGTCTAAAATATGATAGGGAATAGTGTGAGCTGTCCTGAAATAAAATATTTTATTTTCAATTTCAACTAAAACATAATTACTCAGCCATTTAATGTTATTAATAAGTGTTTAATTTATGAAAGAGATAAATGGTTGGCCACAAGTACATGAGTTACTAAATGGACACAAATAAGTGAATTTGATATTCAAAACTATCTACAATGAATTCAATTCTTGTCCATTAGTCATTATGTTTGCAATAAGCATCTTTCTTTGTTTTTCTTAATCTTTATTCATAGTTATGTGCATATTTCACATTCTATAATTAGGATATCAATTGCTATGGCTGAACACTAGCATGATGTTTGTGTTGTGGTATAGATGCGAGGAAACATAATTATGGGATTGTTATATTATAGAGATCATAAATCTAGATATCGCATATTAGTTATAGCTCTTCTTGGATTGAGTCTAAAGTTGACATACAGTCATAAAGCCATTATTAGCAGATCTATCCATTTCTAGTAAAGACAATTGAGAAAGTCATTTTGATATTGAGAGTTTCTGATCTGTTTACCTATTGATCATTATTAAGCCATCATATTTAGGTCTATTTATCTCTCTTGCAAAACCTCTGTAAGTATCCTAGATTGTCCCTACTACTCACTCTTCAATTCAAAAAAATGGAGTTCTAAAGATTTGTTGCACAAGATGGTGTTGAACGTATCAACAAGGCTAGCATGGAAGGCATGTTCAAGCTTCCACTTGTACAACTTACAACAAATGATTTGTTGATAGAAGAAATTCTTGAAATAGGGATACAATCAAAAGACAAGTAAGTACATACAAACCTCCTCAATTGAAACTAAAATCTCTGTATAAAAAGAGTACATTGAATCCAAATCCATAAACACAATAGAGATACCGATGGAGACTTAATTGGATGTAGCATGTCACACCAAAGTTGTTAGAGTATGCTAAGCTAGTACATAATGTTTCATAAAGCCACATTAGTATTTTACCTAGATCATTATCTACCAAAACTAACTATAGTAATCCTTTTGAGGATTAATTTCATGGTGCTAGATATTCATTTAGTTCCACTTCTTGTTGGAGAAAAGAACAGTTATTTCTTGAGGTAGATGAATATCCCATCAACAAAGGACAAGACCCTTTCTAGAATATAACAAATTCTACTCCAACAAAAGATCATGGGGGTTTCACTAGAGATATTGACTAAGAGATAGACTTCTACTGCTCATTAAAAGCATTGGCATGTTCTTCATTTATTGTTGTAAACTCTTTGTGATGCCACCACAACCAACAAAGGTGTAAAAAGTTGTTTGCAATACATGGACTTTTAGGATTGTCCTTTGAGAAAATAGAATTAAAGTATGGAAGCAGGATCTACCAGCTCCAGAGGGAAAGACCATGCCAGACAATAATTTCTATTTTCTTGCCTGTGAAGAAAGACCATGTCAGACAATATCAATGAACAACAAAATAAGGAGACAATTGCTAGATTATGGTCTAACTTGAAAAGAAAAGGTGATGGAAAATGTCATTGTCCGTGCAAAATTTGTAAGGGGTTAAAGACTAGAAGACTTCTAATCAAAACAACAAAGAAACATTGTAGGCTACATGGTCACATTGAAGGTGGACATGATTATCATCCATTGGTAGGTTTTTCATTATATCGTTTTGACAATTTATATACATAATAAATCACGTGATGATGAGATCATGATCACGGTTTATTTATGTATATCAATTTTATATAGGTCGAGCACCCCAGAGCACATGGTATGGATCAACACAACCTTGAGAATATGGTTTTCAAAGTGGACGAACATGGAGGTATGAATATCAAAGTTGAAGATAATGATCCCATGGAAGATGACAATCATGAGCCAGAAAACACAATTGAAGATGATGGTACAAATACATTGATCCATGAATCATTTAGTACTCGTCCAGCTGATCATGATGATGAAGATGACCTTGATGTTTTTCATGATGTCCCTCTACTTGAGAAGGCATCTAAGGCCCTTTATGAAGGCTCGCAGGCAACTCTTCTCTCTATTGTATTGTTGTTGGTGAACTTGAAGGTTATGAATGGTTTATCCAACATAACAATGTCACGTATGTTAAGGCATGTCATATATGTCATAATAAATTGTGAATCATGCTATACCATTAATATTCTTTATTATAACAAATTATATTTTGTTGTTGTAGATTGATAGGTGAGTTTTTATTACCACCATCAAATATTCCACCTTGCTCATACCGAGAATTATCTGCCATTATGAAAGATATTGGAATGGAATATCAAGAAATAGAAGGTTGTCCCAATGATCATATTATATATCACAAACAACATGAATTTCAAACTGAATGCCTTGAATGTCATATCAGTAGATATCGCAAGGTTCTTCGCTATATTCCAATTATTCCACGTATGCAACGATTATTCAAGTGCACTAGCTTGACACAATTTATGGATTACCATGCACACAATAGAAGTCAAGATGACATTATTTGAATGCCTGCGGATGGTTTAGCATTTATCGACATAGAGGAAAAGTGGCCACACTTTAAAGAAGAACCTCGTAATCTCAGGCTTTCATTGGTAGCAGACGGTGTCAATCCATTTGGAGAGATGAGATCTGTTTACTTAGTGTGGCCTATTTTTGTTATCAACAATAACATTCCTCCATCGATGTCAATAAAGAGGGAGCATATAATGTTGGAAATGATTGTTCTAGGTATTTAATCATTTAAATATAGTCATCTAAATTTAATTATAAATATTGTAGTAAAATGGTCATAATAATTATGTAATGTTTTTGTTCATTCGATTAGGTAAGTACCAAGTTAAAGATATGAATGTATATATTGAGCCTCTTATCGGCAAGTTGCTGGAGTTATGGAATGGTGTCACTATGTATGATGTCTCTAGACCAATAGGACAAAGACAATTTCAATTCCATGCAATGCTTCTATGGACAATACATGATGCCCCGGGGCTAACACATTTTTGTGGTATGTTATAGTGTTTAAGTTGTGCATGAACATTATAATTCAAAAAATTATCATATTTAATCCAATTATACATTATCTTGTAGGTCTTCAAACAAAGGGAAAATTTGCATGTCCTGTTTGTGGTCCAAAGATGAAATCTTGTCATTCAAAAAGTTTAGGAAAGCAGGTGTTTGATGAGTATAGGCACTTTCTCCACAAAAATCATAAGTAATGAAATACTGAAAAACATCTTTTCAATGGGAAAGAAGAGAATACATCAAAGCCATGAAGAATGAAACCTCACCTGTGGTAGTTGGAATATAATAGAATTAATCGTTAAGGTAATGTCATTCCATCTATTGGTTTGTCATAAAACATCTTTTCTATTTTGTTTTGTTTACTGATGATGTGATTGATGATCATGAAGGTTGTGAAGGCATAAATGACCACCTTCCTAAGGGAATAAAAAGTTATCCCCGACAATTTAGTAGGTTGCCCTACTACGAGCAGTTACAAATTGTTTATTTGTTTGATAGTATGCATATTGGAAAGAATATAACAGAGACATTATGGAAAATATTGGATGGAAGGCGTGACAAAGAAAAAATTGTCAAAATATGTAGTGACATTTAGGATTCCAATCATGCAATGATAAATGTCATTCAATCAAATAGCTATGGAGACCATATTAATATAAGTGAGCTTCCCTGGTTATTAATATACCAGCAAAGCAATGCTATAAAAATAGTCATACGAAAATTTGATTTCCCACAGGATTTGTTGCGAACATAAACAATCTCATATCAAAGAAAAGTGAATTTGGGCTAGGGATGAAAATGCATGATTGGCATACCTTCATTAAGGTAATTCATATTCTTGTGTTTTTAGTATGTATTTAAGTACTGAGCGTACGTGTACTTTTCATTATGTTACAAAAAAATGAAAAGATAATTTTATAATTGTTGCAGTACATTCTACCTCTATCTCTCCCAGACGACTTTGACAATAATGTCAAGCAAGTCTTGTATGATCTTGGAAAATACATAAGGTAAGTAGTGATATTTGTTTAGTTTGTTGTATAGATACTATATTTGCGATTTGTTTTACTTCTTATGTAATATATTTTTTTGTGTCTTGAATACCTTGTAGGTGGTTGTCATGTAAAGAAATCCATAAAGACAATATAAAATATTGGAAGAGAAAAATTCCTCATTTAATGTGTGAAATGCAAAAGTGTCTACCTGCAGCTTTTTTCAATCCACAAGAACACTACCTCATACACCAAGTTGAGGAGATTGAACTGTGTGGACCTGTACACACTAGGTCAATGTGGATGGTTGAGAGGCACTTGAAATTTTTGAAGGCTTTGGTTTGACAAAGAGTACATCCTGAGGGTTCTATAGTGGAGGGATATATGGTATACCAGACTATGGTGTACATTTATGAATATCTTCCTAAGTTTGCAACAAAGATCCACGTGGATCACATTTGGGATCCCAACACCATTAACAAATTCGAAGGGGAGTACTTGACGGGGAAAGGTAGATTGAGGAAAGTGAGAGGTAATTATAAGATGTTATTGTAGTTAATTAATTCTTAATCTTCAAAATAAATCGATTGTAAGACATCTATTTATTTTTTGTATAGTTGGTGGAGAGTGGGATGCACTACATTTGTATATTGCAAACAATCTTGATTAGATGACAGTATGGATTGAATATTGTCAACATTCTGGATGCACGTTAACATGGGAAGGTGTGGCTTCATTCGTCAAAGAAGCACATCGTAATGGAGATTCCAATGTTACGCAAAGGGAAATTGATTTAGCATATGGTTTAAGAGATAAACAAGTACGTATAAATTTATTAATCACCCTTATGTTTATCAACTCACAATGCAATAAATTTTACATGTTTGACATATCGCAGGTCAAACACCACAACACTATGTGCTGCAATGGTCATAAATTTTGCATAAAAAAGTTGGATGACACGAAGAAAACTTGTGATTCTAGCATCACTGTAGTCTTTGAGGTGACAAATATTTCATTGAGAAATGAAATACATCCTCAAGAGTCTCAAAATTGATACTATGGCATTTTGGATGATATACTTGAGTGTGACTTTAATTCCTTCAAATTAGTTTTGTTCATCGTCAAATGGTACAGGCTACAATTGAATAAAAATGACCCTGATAGAACTGTTATTGAACATGATAATGGTTTTATAATGCTAAATACAAGGTCATTTGAACCAGTTGGGAATGACCCCTATGTTCTTCCAAGCCAATGTGAGCAAGTATTTTACTCAGAGGTTCCACATAAACTGGGTTGGTCATTTATTGTTAGACATGATCCAAGAGGAAGGTCGATAAAGTATAATGTGATGGAAGAGGAAGATACCAAAGAAGAAGATACCGAAGAAGTAGAAGATGAAGTGGATGATGATCACGATCGACAGTTTCACAATGACGATGAAGAAGAACAAGAAGAAGAACAAGAAGAAGAAGAAGAAGAAGATGATGATGATGATGATGATGATGATGATGATGATGATGATGATGATGGTGGTGACGGTGATGGTGATGATGGTGATGATGACGGCGACGATGTTGATGATGATGATGATGATGATGACGATGATGACGATGATGATGATGATGACAATGATGATGATGATGATGATGATGATGATGATGATGATGATGATGATGATGATGATGATGATGATGGTGGCAATGATGACCTTGATGTTCATGATGATGTAGAATGAAATGTATGAGGAATGCGATTAGTATATTATCTATTTAATGTTGACTTCTTGATAGAATTTTTTTTACATAATTAATTCATTATGTTTTGAATTCTAATGCCATTACATAATTAATTCATGACGCACCTTTTAATATGGAGACGGAGATAGGGAGTGTGACTATTTATGTGACAATTTTTAAACTATGTTTATTTATGGAAATTGGATTGTCTATTAGCTATGTGACTATTTATGTGACCATTTAGTTGAGGATCCTACATAGTCTACATAAAGTAAAGGTAAGGAATTAAAAAATTTACAATGATTTTGATGACAACATCTTTTTAATATTTAATACTCTTTTGTCTACAAAGTTCATGTTGTTCATGTTATGTATGATGTAATTTTGCTAACATTTTTTATATTTTTTCTTTGTCACAGGCTGACATGGATCCATCATATATCGCAGACAGAGATGTACCTTGCGACACTTCTACCAAGCAGGTAAACCTCATTGTAATTGTACAAATTAGGTAGAAGAAAACTGTTACATTATTATGTTCTTTTTTTTAGTGATTTATACTAATTTTGTAATTGTTAATGATATTCTTGACATAGACAGATGTTCGGGGAAAGGGAAAGGGAGTTGCAGTACTTGAGCACCTTTCTATGGATGTGGAATCATTGGGGTTAAGCAATGATGACCTTGAAGATCCCACGGACCTTGTGAAATTCTTTAAAATGCCTCTTATAAAAATTAGAAAAGAGATTGTTGCTTTGGCAGCTGTGCATCCTACCACTAATGAGATATGACAGAGGGTGGAATTATTGTATAAGACACCAAAAAAATTGCAAGTAAGCAGTAATGAAAGCTTTAATTATAACAAAAGTTCAATAATGGTTTATATTTTATTCTCTTTTTATGTCATTAACTAAAATATGTACGTATTATTTTTACAGCAATTTATCTGCCCTCATGAAAGTCATTCCTACGATCAGGGTGTTGCAGGATCAGGTGATGATGATTTTCTTGTATTATCACTTGCTTGGCTTATCACTCTGAGTACCCAAAATACATCATACTTCATACTGTCAATTTTCAAACTAAAGGTTCATCCTTGTTTACAATTCTTGCACTTTTCATATATTTAATGTTTGATATATTTAATGTATTATTCTTTAGGTGTTGTCAATGTTACTGTGCAAATGTCGATGCCGCCTCATCAGAGGTCACCCTCACCTATATTGCCAAATGCAATTTCGGCAACATGTAGAATGCAAACATCCTCTAGTGCACATCATATTGGCCCACCCACTGTTGGTAGATCCCTCTTTTGCTCTATCTTCTGTCATCTGTTTATTTCCCTTCAAGCATTCTTTCTTGAATTGTAATGCCATTTCATAGTGGATTCATTTTTTGGAGGAGGAGATGCACATGAGGATGTGCCACAAGTGAATACAACTGATAACATAGCATCGTTTCCTGTATCTTCTCGTATTTCTAGCATGAGAACATTGCAGGCCACATTTGTGGTGAGCGACGAAGAAATGCTTCCCTTAAAGATACAAAAGGTTCCATGTACTTTAAAATTATTATTATATATACTCTAATTATAATTTACTTTATGATCACTCATTTTGGACTAATCATCCCATGAATTTTTTGCAGGCAATGATATTTTCTATAAACATCTTAGTGACATTGCATTGCAGATATTTGGGCCCACCATATGTAAAAGGTGGTACATCATATATGAACTAACCCTTATCCACTTTTGATTTCATAGCATTGCTAGAATACTTTTCCTTTGATCCATTTCTTGAAGTGTAATAAATGTAGCTTCAATTCATTTCTAAAGCTAACAAGTTTGTTTTTGCTTTAAAAGGTGGAATGACCAAGAAAAAAGGTTAAAAGGTGAATTGAAAAACCAAATGGTTGAGTGCTTTGGAAATGACACCTTTGACAAAACCAAGCTCCTTGAAAAAGATGGCACATATCTAAAGTATGTGAGGGACCAATACAGGACCCATTTGGAGAGGAACCTAAAGTACGAGCGTCCCCCCATGATTCCAGAGAGGGAGTGGAAGGACCTGTTTTTGGATGCCAAGGAGAGAATTGAAAGAAAAAAAGGCAATACACCAGTAGATGCCAAAAGAAGGTACGAGATACTATTAAGAATGTAATTATGTACTAATTAATTACTCTTTATATTTATATAATCTAACATATTTCAAACTTTTTATAGACTGAGTGACACGTCAAAGGCAACCAAGGCAAGGCAAGAAAAGCATGGGCAACACAAACTCGGCTCTGGTGGTTACATGAAACTTGCTGCATGAATTATAAGTATCTCATGTAAACTCCCATATTGTCTCAAAATATTAATAAATTGCAAATGTACCAGACAATAACTTGTCTCAAACAATGCAAGCAAAATTCACGGTACCAAGCAAAAATGTAGGGCTTTGAATTCAATAGAGCACCCACAGAAGATGACAAGAGAATTACCTACCAGCAAGGCTATTCAGCCATGGCTGAATAGCTACGAGAATTGAGTGGGCATACACAACATTCGAGTGCATCCGTCACATAGGTAAATATGCTAAATGGAAGTTGTTTCAAATTGAATACTTTACCAATAATCTAATTGATGTTGAGTTCCAACATAAAGTGACTATATTTGTTTTAAATAAGCAAGCAATGATAACAATGTGCATGTCATTGGAATGCAGCCTACTAATTGTGAAACACCACCTACACATGAATGTCCGGATGTGCATCCCAGTAGTGGAGGTATTCATTTTCTATTCAAATTTATTTATTTAGCTATTAATACAATTAAACATCTTAATTTGTAATTAAAGTAGTAATTAATGTAACCTTTCTTGTTAATATTTTAGAGGATGTAGTCGGTGGTGAAAAAGTGGAGCATGATCTGGGTACACAACCTCAAGAACGTGATGTTCCCCACTCAAGTAAAGAGGACCACTGTTATTGCTTCAAACAAATATAATTACAATTGGTGTTCAACATGTTGAGGTTGAGGCTACACAAAATGATGTGGCCCCATCAAGTAAAGAGCACAATAATTATGTTCTCTAAATTAATGAAATACTTGTAACAATAATACTTTTTTTTTTTTAATTTAACCCATTTCTTTGTTATTGTAGAGGACCCCCCTTCACTTCAGTGTCCTCATCCTCAATATAGGACGAGGCATACATTGAGATCATGAGCAGTTGGTGGAACATCTGCAAAGGGGGGAAATGATGAAGACACCGATGTTCCACTTAGTCTTTTCATAGCTTCAAAGAAAAACCAAAGAAAGAAATGATTGTAATCTAACTTATTTGATAATGACTGATTTTTATGTGTATGTGAATGTAATTATGTGCTAATTAATAGTTATTGATGATATGTGTTAATTAATATTGATGAATTTTGTGTGTTAATCAATGTTAATCAATGTTATGTGTTAATGAACATTATGTGATATTAATGAATGAATGCTATATTTTATTAATGGTAGAAAGAATTAATGAATGAATGTTATAAGATGTTAACGGTGAATTTAGAGTGATGTTGTGGGGGGGGAGAGGCCAAATGAGCTTCCACCTTCACGTGGTTGGCCTTGTTAAGTAGAGAATATTAAACTATTCTTGAAACCAAGCGAAGCTCAACAAGGTAACACACTTTTCAATATTTCATTATGTTGCACAGTTAATCTTATTGAATAATGTATATTAAATCTTAATTGCAGGGTCCAATAGATATGAGTTGCTTCTAGTGTGGATATCCAAGGTGGGACTACAAAAGTTATGAATATGCCTCATCCTTGTAAGTTTTTTTATTACAACTCCTAATGCTTGAGACTAAACTTTTTGTTCTTGATGTTTTTCACTAGTTGTCATAACCTCTAACTTTGATGCTTGTGCCTTAATAGAACTAGATGTTTCTTGTATGCATACCAGTGCCTTATCCAAGCCACAGAGTAATCTAAGTTTAAACAATACTCCCACAATCAAATATCTCCACACATCCCATCACCTCGGCTTCTATAAAACCCCACATATGCCTGGCATACAAAAGAATTTACCCTTATCAAACTAGACTGCATTCATCAAATTCAAAATCTCCCACAAGGAATTTACTAATAGAAATGCTTCATACATATTTAATTTCCCTCCTGGAAAGAAAAGCTAAGAAACACCTCTATTTAAGATTGCCTTACAATCCATACTCAAATGAATAACCCTAGATTATTCATGTTTAAAACAGTAAATATTTGCAAGTAGACCAGAAGACAACACAAAATTTAGGCTCGAAAGTTGATAGTCTGTATATTGATATTAATTTTGAGAAAATATTACAATACTCAGAGTATTCTCCATAAGACTAGAAAAAAGCTCAAATAAATTTTTGCAGTGTTTTCTTACAATTACTTGCAATCATTTATTTAGGAGTCTTGGTATCCATTTATAATAGTATGGATCCATACAAGCTTTGGACCCTTCAAAAGAAAGTTTGTTACAAACAACCGGTCATTTTCAAGAAGCGGTTATAAGTCTTTTTCATCATCTGCAGCTTCCTCTGCTTGTTGTTCTATTGCAACCCCCTGTAACTGCTCCCGAGCATCTTCTTGTTGTCCCATATACTTATCTTTCCACTCTTGATACACATCATCACTAGGCCAAGTAAAACTAGCAATCTTCTGTTTCATATCTTCTAGCCGCTTCCAAGTGACTCGTACATGACCAATCTCTGTTTCTATGAAACCATAATGAGATTTCATTTTTTCAATTTCCTCAATTGTTTAGACAAATAAGGACGTGTCATCAATACTAATAATCTGATTGATCCTTAGGGACAAATTGTGGTCCACCTCCTTTAACCAAGTCTTCTCTTCCTTTAGCTGGACAGGACCAATGAAACCTCCTGGAAACATTTCAAATTTATGATTTGAATATTCTTTCCTATAAAGTTGGGCTTTTCTTTTTATACCTTCTCTTTCCACTGAAAGAATATTCATCTCTTTTATAAACTCACATGTGGACCTTAGATTGTCATTCTTTTCTGCATCTGCATGGGAAGAACACATGAGCTCTAACTCTTTACCTCTAGGCACCCACTTATTCAGGATTGGTTCCAAAGTGGCTTCTTCTTCTCTGAATTTGATCAAAATCTCAAGAATCCTCTTCATATTTATGTATACATTGGAGGTTTTGACTGAGTCAGCAAACTTCAAGATGGTAGCTTTCACCTTCTCCTCGTATTTGTTCGCATACAATGTCTAAGCTTGTTTCAATTTTTCCAACTCATGTTCGACATTTTCAGGTAATTAGGAACTAGAAGGCATAGAAGAAAGGGGATATTCAATGATGGGACTAGTAGGAGGGGGTCTTGCTGGAGAGGAGGCTATCATGAGTGTAGAAGATTCACCAGGATGATATTGACCTGCCAGTTGACTCTAGAGTCTAGCAATTGTGTTGTCTCTGTTGGCTATTCCTTCTTTAGCATCATTGTAAGCTTTTAAAATAGTCTCCAACTTCAATTGGAGATTAGCCTTTTCTTGTGCCTCTTTCTTTGCCACCGCAACACTGAATTTTGTAGTCTCTAGGAATGTTCTTGTAGCTTCCACTACCCCTGTGTCTTGGACTCTTTTAACTATCATGCCTCCTAAGAGGCTAGAATCTGATGCATCCTTCCTTCTTTTGTTTTCATCCTTCTTTAAAGACCACATGACAAGAGCAAAATTATCCTTTCTGAATGTCACTCCTTCCATAGGCTTTGTTTCTTTGCTCACTGCATCAAGCACTAAGGCATCAACTATATCCCATTCAGGGAGAATCAACACACCAGCCTTTGCTACCATTTCTCTTCCTTTCTCAGGGGTGATTGCTTTGAACTCCTCCATCATTTTTTTCTTAACCTCTTCTTCTACCTGAGTTGTATTTTTAAGAGGTTGTTCACTTTTCCTCTATTCACATCTAGTCTTGAATTGATCAATATTTTGCTTCCATAGAAACTATATAAAAGCTCCTAATGTGACAAAATTACTGTCACTTAGGAATTCTTCACTAGATTGCTTAATAGTAAGGTCCATTTCTTGGCCCTTTAACTCACCATCAGTGAAATCCATTTCAGCATTAGGTGGCTCTTCGGGCATCCCCTCTTGGGTCTCCTCATAGGTATATGCAATCTCACCTAGAGTCCCTAACTGCAATAATTGTTCAGCCATAGCTTGTTCATCTCCAATGTGGATAGGAGACTGAGATGGAGAATATTGAGGCTCATCAGTTCCAATTTCCTTTCCCACTCTTTGCTTCTTAGGGGAATCCTGGATGTCAATGACATCTTCAATTTTCCTCTTCCCTTTTAAAGTGGAAGGCTCACCTGTCACTGGCATTACCATAGTGTACTTTGACCTTTTGTGCATTACATAGTCACCAGGTGGGATATCTCTAGCAAAGGCAAGCTTAGAAAACACCATCTTAGCCTTATCAAGCTCATTTTGCATTATGGCCTCCCTCTTTTCTTTTAAGATCTGCATGAGATCTTCAAAATAAAGAATCGGGAATTTTATTTTCTCCTCAAATGGATTGAAGCTAGAAAGGGGGTCATAGCTAGTGTGAAATTGATGGATAAAATCAAGGGCTTTCTTATATGCCACCCACTTCTCCTTCCTCAATTTTTGCTCATCTAAGCTAAATTCATTTCTAATCAGATCTTCTAGGAACTGAAATTGATGTGGCCTACCTCTGCACACTGCTCTTTTTCTGAACATGCCATTGAAAAAATCCTTAGGGTTTGCACATCTTGACACTACAGTAGACATCCAAATGGCTTAAAGAATTCTTCAAAAAATCTCCATCCACCCTTACTGATCACAAAATGGTGAGCCATGGTAATAATTGGGAAAATAGTCCCTTTACCTCTATTGGTTAGCTCTGCTTCTTTTACTCTCCCAATTTGTCTCAGGACTTCTGCTATCCCTATCTTCAATGGGACCTGATAGGGTAGTAAAAAGGGGGTGCCTCTAAATCCAAACACTCTAAAAATAGTAGACACAACGTATAAATATGTCTCCCCAATTGTGAACAATCTTGATATCATCTGCAAACTCCTTTGGTCTGAGAAACTCCAAAAGAGCCTTAGGAATTCTAGGGTTTTCTCTGCATAGAAGAATCCTAATTTTAGATACAAAGCATCTATCAAACTTTAAATAAATTGCATCTTCAATATCCCAAGATAGAACAGTACTCCACAATTGCACTGGCATCTCCTCTTTATCCTTGACCTTAATCAGGTCCATCTCCTTTCCAAAATAATCAGCCCCTTTGAACAGAAACATATGCATTAACATGGAGTACCATCCAAATGGCCTATCCACCTTACCATTTTTTATTCCTACTAGCCCTTTATGAATTGCATCACCAAGGTATGAGGCATAATCAAATGTTATTGTTATGGAGGGGTTTTGAATTTTTGCAATCATTAACATATAATGGGTTGGCATATTCTTTTCAGCATCCTCTCCAAAAATCTGGCATAATGCCCAATACATACCCTTAGCTCTCAGAGTGAATAGGTTGAGAGAGAATGGTTCCATTATGCTAGGGCCTACAACTGTTAACCCCCCTATCTTTACAAAGAATTCTTTCAATGGGCCACTTCTAAGATGATCCCTTTGTGTGTTGTAAACCTAGGCTAACGACTCAAAGTCAATAGGTTCTAACAAATTGGAGGACTCATTGAGTTTAAACACTTTCCTGAATTCATCTTCATTTATCTCAATCAAGACTGATCCCTTTGTGCTCCTGATGCATCTTGCCACAGAGTCATAATTATGTGCAATCAGGGCTAACAGATCTACATCCATAAAAACACCTGGGACCACAAGCTTTCCTACATCCTGCTCCCGTATGCCATTGAAAGGAGCTGGAGAATTCCTCTACCCAAAACTGACTTTGAAGAGTCCTAAGCTTGACAATCCTATTTCAAGGTCCCTCAACCAATTACCCTTATCATAAAGGCCATCTCCAATTTTTAGATGAGGGTTCTTAGGTACTAGCTCTTTGGCCTTAGCCCCAACATTGGTGGACATGGTTAATTGCTCTAAAAAATCATCACAGATATTTCAGTCCTGGTAATTCACCTTCCCTATCAATTCTCTTCTGGGTGCCATTTTGGTCAAACAATTATACCACTAGCAACTAGCATAGACCTCTAATGAAGTAATTCACATAGCAGTATTTGAGAACAAACCAAGAGTTATCAAGAAAAGCACAAGAAACCTAATTATTTGCCTAAAGAAAATCACTCTGCAACAATTTGCCCTACAACAAACTTCGGTGAAACAATACTTAGCAATCAAGTTGATGCGGACTCAAAAAGGATAAGTTGGCATTTAAGTTTTAGAAATTAACTCTGCATGCTTCGGCTTTCTTTTCAGAATTGAATTCGCCAAATCGAATTCAAAACTGGCTCCAATGGGTCATAATTCCTCTAAGTCTTTCTTCTGTTTCGCTCTTTCGCTATTTCGCAGAACATAAAACCTATGCTCTTTTCTTTCATGAAACAATGCCGGCCCTTGGATCATGAGAACTTGCATCACCTTTATCTTCATTTGATCTGTTTTCTTTAGTGTTGGGCCCTACCTCCTTTTCGACACTTCGTGGACTTTAATAGTCATTCACTTTTCCTTTACGAGGCCACGCCAAGCGTTAGATCAAACTCAAATCACCCAGCCTTTAAATCCAACTGGGACCGTCAATCCTTTTAATTAACCATGCCTCATCTTGACAACTAATGGTTTTCACCATTTCATTGAGGTTAAGTTGTGGGTATCTTAGGGCCACGAAACAACGAGAAGTGTTGGATCAATCTTGAGATGAATGCCTTTTAAGTGGGCCCTTTACCTGGGAATTACTTACCCCACTTGTTCTTCGGTTAATAAACTCCACATGGCACTCAGCCATTAGCCCTGGAAACTCCTTTTATTTCCACCCTTAATCCGCCATGTGTTCCCTTTTACTATTCCCACATAACTACTGGTTACACCTTAGACAGGACCTCAACCACTTTTAGAGCCAGGTGGCATTCAACACATCGCTATCGAGCTCTACAAAGAAAATGAAAATGATGATTTCTTCCAAAGAGAGATGGCTTCTATCGATGAAACCATGTGTATCGGAGACATGCCTTTTAGTCTCCCCGAAACTCATTCTCATCGAAATCTTTTTGCTGTCTGTCAGGTTTCATGTCAAAGAGACTTTGGACTTCAGTGACTTCTTTTGTCCTCCCATCAAAACTCATATCCTTATCGATATCATTCATTGATGTAGTTTTCTTCTATTTTATCGATATCACTTTTTCGATGAGAATACTTCTTTCGGTGAATCTTCTTTATCTTGCATTGATGATATTGTTTCTTCAAAAGCCTTTTCTCATCAGTGGGGGCCACCTTTTCTTTCTTCGATACCTTTTGTTGGTGGGACCATCTTTTTCGGTGAGTCTTTTTGCATTGATAGTTCTATATCCTCAAAGACCTTTTCTTGTCGATGAGAACCATCTCCACTTTCCTCGATATCTTTTATCGATGGAGTTACTATCTTCGATGAGTCCTTTCTGAAGTTCATCGGCATTTGCTTTCTTCGATGCCCCTTTTATATCAATGAGACATCACTGGGTCTCATCGATACTGTTTGTATCTTAGATACTTTGATAGAATGATTTTAGCCAAGAAAGAAGTCCTTATCGCTGGGTCCTGCCAAACCTTTTCACTACTATGCGATAGGTAACTTTCAGGCATGTTGAGTTCACGAATCCACACAGGCCATTCGATTGACTGAGAGTTGTGCGACAATTACAAGGCCCGACAGTCATTAGAAAAGGCAATTTAAAGGTGAATAAAAATTAAAACATTTAAAAGGACCGCCTAGGTAAAAAACAATGGGGGGAACACTTTGCATGACAAAAGGACCCATTACTTAAGTGAATAAAGTAACACGAAAATAGAATTATAAGGGTTTTTTCTCAGACATTTTGAAAGTGATTAAACCTAAACCCTAAACCCTCTTTAGGACCCAAAGCAATAGAAGTCACAAGGCCATACCAGACCCAAGAACTTCATAGACTTAGCCAATTATGGAAAAGAATACCCATTTTTTAAACAATGATAACAGTAAACTCTGAACCTTTATCTCTTCCCTCAAAAATGAAACTTGCCATTTGAATTCCTTTCTCATATTGATTAGCTTAATAATATTTGTTCAATGTTTTTTATCGTTAAAAGATTACCTTCCTTTTAGATAAATTAGTTAGATTCTTATTATGTTGTAGAACATTTAGTTAGTTTTCTCCTTCAACTGAAGTAGTTATGTTTTATTTTGAAATGCTCAATTTTTTATCTTAATATAGATCACAATTTATTTTCTTTAAGTATAGAATTAATGGAATATTACATATGGTATCAAAGCAACCAAGTTTGACATTGAACATCAGGCTTTCCACCTATAAACAAAACTATAAACATATGCAGGTACACCATGGTTGAGATAATATGCATGCGCACTATATACAAAACTATATTCGCAAGTAAATCTTTTATTCAAATCCACAATATGAAACACAGTTTTACTAGAAGAACACAAGTAACCTTATCTCCTTTAGATAATATCACAAGCAACTGCCTACAGAAAGATGTAGTAATCCACAACATATACACAAAGGAAAGACAACTGATTATATTATGTATGTTCACAAAATGGTACAATAGTAAACCTGAGGCTATATTCTACTTCTTTTCTAATGATCCTTATTGCTACAAAAATTCCCTCATTTATATGAGGGTATACATTATCACCAAGCATCGTGGCTTTTCAACACATAACTATTAATTAGCACTTTTGTTAACAAACTGGAAGATAAACAAGTTTAGCATTCCTATGTGTTCAATGTACTTATCATCTTTATACATTAGAATGTCATTGTTTAGTGTCCTCATGTCGCTTTCTATCTAGAAATGATTGGATAGAATATTGCTAACACAAAGTGACAAATCTTTGTCCCAATCCAACTCTACTACTGCTCAATTCTTCTCATCATTGAACTCTTGTTTCCACTGTTCCAACGATACTAACTCACCATTACTGTAAAAAGAGGGCACCCTAGGGGTATTCCCATCATCCAGCCTCTAATGCTCTTTCCTTAATTGATTTGCCAATTCATCATGGGACTTCAAGTGAGCCTCGGCTTCAATTTTCTCACTTGGATTCATCAGACTGTTGTCATTCATCAAGCCTTCCAACCGAGACCTGAGCCCTTCATGCTCTTTCATAGCTTTGACTGTTCCAATATATGTCTTCCAATAGATTTCTGCAACCTGCATCATACTTTTGAATCTATGGTCAACAACCTCAAGAACTAACTTATCCATCTTTTGTTGTTCCTTTTTTAGTTGCTGAGATGTCTTTTCGGCCCTATTCCTCCAATACATAGCGTCTATCAAGGCATCCATGGCATCTCTGTCAACATCATATGTCATCCTTGTTTGATTGGTACTTGTATCAATCTGAAGCAATCTTGCTTGCAGCCTCTGTTTTTCTTCATCGATTTTCTCATATAGGCTTTTGTATGTACAATTTTCTCAGACCAGAAATTGTATCTGATCTTGGTTCAGTCTAGCGACATCCAAATTTAGTTTGGCAGTTGTTCTAGGGTCAGTCTTTCCAACCTGCTGCACCATCAAATGTCCAAAAGCTTCTTCTGTATCAACCAATATAGCTCTTTTATCTTTGGGATAGATAGCCCACTATAGAAGAGCCTTTCGATCTAGATCATATCCCGATCCTCTAAAGAGTTTATCAATCTCTTTTGGCATCATTTGCCTACTTGGGTCCTATTTCTTGAGGAATCCATCAAACAACAAGGCAGAGTTCATGTCCCATCCAGAGTATAATAGCACACCAGCTTCCTTAAGCAACTATCTTCCCTTCTCAGGTGTCATTTCTCTCATCACAAGATCCATCTCCTCTTGTAACTTTTGAAGCTGCTGCTCTTCTTCACTATTTCTCATGTTATTCCTAATTTGAGATCCTTTATGTTGATAGAGGAATGTGGTGAAATCCTTGGAAGCAATGAAGACACTATCAGCAATGAAATCCTCATGCTCTAGGAATCTGATGTTAGCCACTTCTCAGACATTCAGTTGTCCCATTGCCAAGTCTATCAATGTATCCTTTGCATAACCAAGGGGTTAATCCTCTCAAGGAGTGAATGGAATGATGCTAGATGGGGAAGAAGGAGACATATGAGCCAAAGGCTCTATATTCCTAATAGTATCAATGTAATCCCTAAAAACATGAGGCAGAACTCCCTCAAGTATTTCCAATTCATGCTCCACAAGTTTGTTGGCAAACTCCAAGGGGTCTTCAATCTTTTGTAGCACGTTCTCATCCATTTTCCTTCTATAAAGCTTCCATTTATAAGCCTGCATTGCTTTCTCAAACTTTATTCGCTTCACTTTGGCCTCTTCTTTGCCAATGTTCTTAATGAGGTCATCCGGTAGGTAAGATTTATGCTCTCCAGCCTTCAGCTTTTGTGATGAACGGGCTATCCTTATGTATCCTTCAGGATCGAAATTGGGCCTTGGATCCCCCATAGCCATGCCATAATAATCCAATTTTGTCTACAACAGGCCATAACTCTCTGAACTTTTCACAATAAAATCTGAAAATACTAACAACCCAGGTACAATTTATTGTTTTCCATGGCTTGTCAGATGTTCTATACTCAGTATTGACAGTTGCCTCACAATTTCCAGACAAGCCACTTTGTTAGGGACTGTAAGTGGTAATAAGTATGGTCTCCCTTCGAACCCGTATACCTTGACTTGTGTGTGGTCTAAAAAACAATACCAATCTCCCCAATTATGTTCAATTGAGGGATCTTCAGTGAAATCTTTTGGTCTTAGGAATCTTTGAACCTCTGGTGCAAGGGCATGATCACACGGGCATCCCAATAGTCTATATAATGACTTGACAAAGAACTCCTCAAAATGCAAATATTGATTATTCACATACCTTTGGTCCCATGAAGAAACCCATAGTTGCACTGGTTTTCTCATCCCAACATTGTCATATGTCCTAACACATAACTCTTTTGGCCATAACCCTTCATCTTGGCCCACATACAATAGCAAATGCATAAGTAAGGAATAATGCTTGAAATGAACATTGATGACATCCCCCTTTAACTTTTCTAACCCATGATTCAAAACCTCAACCAAATAAGCAAAAAAATCAAAGAAGCGGGGGTCCTTAGACTTCAAATCGGCACAAATGACCATGGCTGCAATATCCATCAAAGGATGGGCTTTATTCCCTAGCACTTGGGCAACACAGTAATAGGTATACTTGAAATATGGATGGAAAGAGTTGACATCATAGGGAGCTTTGTCATCCTGACCTAGTGGCACTAAGGACCCTGCATTCCTAGGTCTATGTATAGGGAGTCTCCACGTTTTTTAAATGTGCTCTAGGTTAAAATATTCACTTGTTAACTTCTTGAGGTCAATCAATTCTTCAAATCCCAAATCCAACTCGAACACGGTGTCAATAACCTCCTTTGTGATTGCAAGAATTGGCTCACCCATGTAGTTATATATGGTCCTGGTTTTAGGGTCATAATTGTTTTCCAATGCCTTCATGAGCTCCACATTCATGAATACATTAGCCATAGCTAACCTTCCTAATTTCAATCACCATAAATTGTTGATAGGTTGAGGGGAAACTCTTCTATTGTACCCATGATATATGAATAATTAATACCCTCTCAACTCTATCCATATGTCTCCAAGATCCTCAAACTAGTCCTCCAGGCCTTCATCATCAGCTCTAATCTTCTTGGACCTCAAACTGGATGATGGGCATTGGTCAATTAGGTATTGGGCCAAAGAATGCCCTTCCCTGTTCTGTCTTTTAGGTTTTTCTTCTACAGTGATAGGTTCTTTTCCCTTTCTGGTCTTATTAGTTTTAGATGATGATTCCATTTGAAATTTGAAAAAGAGGTCTATGTGCAAACAACTTACTTGGAATTACTGAGCTTTATCTGTGAATTCGCCCAATTCCTATTTTTCAGTTCATCACCTGTGAATTCCTTAATGTTGTGCCCTTTGATGGTTGATCCACTACTTATGGCGTATTTAATCAATTAGTATTGGCACTTTGGACAATGGTCACTCAGGCACACGTTTGAATTTAATGGCGATGTGACGTTCCCTAGGATTTGTTTATGATTTTCATGACAATCAATAATCATTTCGATGAGGATATGTCTTTCGATCATTTGTTTCTTTAGTCCATCGATCTCTTTGTTTCTATCGACAATACTTTTGTTTCAAATATTACTTCGATCAAGTATTTTTTCCCTTCATCGAAATACTGTATTCGGTCAGTATGGCTATCTCCTCATTGAAACATATCTGATATCCATCGGGTCTTATGTCAAAGAAACCTTGGGCTTTGGTGTCCTCCTTTATTTTTCCATCAAAATACTTCTTTCATTGATATCACTATGCCCCGTCGATGAATGAGTCTATTATCTCACCGAAGCTTTTCTTTATTTTCCTTTATCGTTCTTCACCGATAAAGTTACGTCAGCAAAACCACACATATCAAGAACATGCCTTTTAACCTCCTCGAAAACTATATCCTCATCGATATCTTTTATCGATGTAGCTTCCTTTTGTCTGATCAATATTATTCTTTCGATGAAAACGCTCCTTTCGGTGGGTCCTTTTTATGTTGCACCGATAGTATTATTTCCTCGAGAACTTTTCCCATCGATGAAGACCCTCTTTTCTTTCTTTGATATCTTTTGTCGATGAAGTTTAACCTCCTCGAAATCTATATCCTCATCGATATATTTTATCGATGTAGCTTCTTTTTGTTTGATCGATATTATTCTTTTGATGAAAACGCTCCTTTTGGTGGATCCTTTTTATGTTGCACCGATAATATTATTTCCTCGAGAACTTTTCCAGTCGATGAAGACCCTCTCTACTTTCTTCGATATCTTTTGTTGATGAAGTTATTATCTTCGGTGAGTCCTTTCAGCATTTCCTTCCTTCGATGGCTCTTTAATATCGATGATAATTATTTTTTTTTTATAAAAATGATCATCGTCGGAATTACGATGAATACCAAGCTTTCGACCGATGACTTCTTTGATTGTCGGTAGAGTCCATTGGATTGTCAAATTTCCAATGGGCATGGCATCGTCAACCAATCTGATGCAGAGTTTTTGACAATGGATTTTGTCGACACTCCGATGAAAATTCGTCGAAAATCCAACAAACGGCCGTCGGAAATCAGCGCTGAATGTACTAGTGTTCTAATTTTTCATTGGTCTAGGCACATGTGTAAAGCTCTGTCAACATCCCCTAGCCTGTGCAAAAATGGGATCTTTGAAATGGCACACTCACTATTTGACAGACTGCCTCAGAGAAATTGGAAGTTTTGGAACAAGGTATGAACATCTATCATAGAATAAATAATAGAGGAATTTTGTCACATGTTGTAACTGCAATTGCCAGGGTACATGTTTTAAAGATGTTTTATATCATAGAATCAACATTCCAATGTCTATTTATTTTTTAAAATTTGGATATCATATTCCCAACTGATGTCAATTTTCATGAAGCTATTCCTTTAGGCAAGAAAATTTGTTGTTCTCTATATGAATTATGGGGTTTGAAATCTATTTAGTATGATTGTGTAATATCCCTTGTCCAATGATGAGTGGAAAACAAGAAATATTCATTGTCAAATATGTGTGTTATGTTGTTCGCTACTATTGCGTGTTATGCAGATTGTTGTCTCAGAAGTTTTCAGTTTGGTATAGAGGTGAACCATCACATATTTCAAATAAAAATACAACTACAATTGACTGCAAGTGAAAGAATGATAGCCAAGAATGCATATACAATCAAATTATGATGATCTAACACCAAATTAGATTCAAAATCAGAATGTTTAGCTTGCTAACATTATCTCAAAAAATTGGCAAGAGTCCTTAGAAAATGGGCGTATGATGATGCAACCTCAAATTCCTCTTATTTCATATCTAAAAATGATGAAAATCATTTGTGTCTTAAATAATGAGATCAACAACTAATTATTGGAAAATAATATCCTAATTACAACTCCCTAATTAGTATAAGATACTATTTCCAATATTATACTAAGGATAAATATTCAAAAAGTATAATAATTACACTAATACATATATCACTCTCATGCCTTACTTAATTTGATATAAGGTCCCTCTATCCAAATATGAAGTCTCAAGGAAGTTTTATGTGTCAATTATTCAAGCTTCTTCTAAATCTATTCCAACCCCTTCTTCCAACACATGTCTTGATGATGGTTGAGGATCTTTAAACTTTGAAAATATGAATGAACACACTCCTCTAGACATGATTTAAATACCACATTTAATTATAAACATGGATGCAATGGACATGATTTAGGATGTGTGCAATGAAGTGTGGAGGTTCATGAGAAATATACATTACATTTTTCTAAAGAAGATTTAGGTTTCTATCCTCCTCCTTTGTTGACATCCCCTCCCTTGTCGTCTAATATATCTATGACTTTTCCAACAACTTTTAATCACAACAAGAGATAATTTTGTATGAGTTTCTTAAAGCCAACTTTATTACTCTCCCCTTGAAAAATTGAAGAAAAAAACATAAACAAAATGAGGACAAAATTACCTATTAGGGGCTCATTGTCATTCATGGTACTACGTACGATTTCATGTGCAATCATACTCGGGAGGCAATGTAGTAGCCTAGTTCTTCTTGTCTCTACATTATGGAGCAAGAATAATAGTTGTCAATTGTTCCTCTTTTTTAAGGATTCACTTTACCTTTGTTGATTTTTATCTTTTATAACTTGATATCATTTCTTGCATAGAATTGTCCTCAATCCAAATTCTCTCCTTGCTTGGACATGTGTGTTCCTTGATTAGGACCTCTTTCTTTGTTGAAATAGTATGTATTTTATGAATGATCTCTCCTTAGTGATAGAAAGTGTGCAATCCTTCATCAAGGATACCATTTCCTAGCAATATGGAAGTTTTGTATTCTTAATCTCTTGCCCATTTCTTAATTTAAAAGATGATATCTTTATTAAATATCTCCTCTATTTTTGGAGGTAGACATCTTTAGGAAAAGATCTCTTGCTCCCTATTTAAAATGATCCCTTTACACTTGTTGAAAAACATCTCTTTTACAACTATCTCTTCCTTTCTTATAGCAATGAGGCATGTACAAGGATCTTTCTTCCTAGCTTGGAATGCATGCATGTTTATTAAGGGTATCTTCTTGGTGTTGAAGGTGCTTATCCTTGCTCGCTATCTACCTTAAGATATCAACCTAGAGGTATGTTGACATCTTAAGGGGAGGCATATGAGCTCTCCTTTTTTCTTGTGTTAATTCATTTATGTTATATCCTCAAACTAGAAGTGTTGTGTTACATAGCACCCCCTAGGGCATGGTTATCATTTTTTTGAGATTCGTTAAAGGTTACTTGGAATAGCATGGATTTCTAGTGTGATCATTGTTGTTGTTTACACCTTTGAAAGTGTTGGTTATTATTGTTGTTTGTGTTTTGTGTCACTACAACAACCATTTTGTAGTAGATTTTTTGGATTGTCTTGCGAACAAATGGTTTTGTTTGTTAATCTTCTCTATCATGGATCACCTAGCATAACACAACTTGCTAGCCAATGAAATCCATGATGTAACATGAATCACCCAACATTACACAACTTGTTAGCTAGTAGTATTCATGTTTCTTCTCTTTTCTCTTATCATATGACTAATAGTAAGCATCTCCTTAGTAGACTTAGAAGTCATATCTCTTCTCCTATGACTGAGTGTTCAAGTAGAATTGTTGGGACTAGGAGGTGCGGATCAACCAAATCCTCCACCTGTCAGATGTTTACAACTATCTCTTCCTTTCTTATAGCAATGAGGCACGTATACGGATCTTTCTTCCTAGCTTGGAATGCATGTATGTTTATTAAGGGTAACTTCTTTTTGTTGAAGGTGCTTATCCTTGATTGCTATCTACCTTAAGATATCAACCTAGAGGTATGTTGACATCTTAAGGGGAGGCATATGAGCTCTCCTTTTTTCTCATGTTAATTTATTTATGTTATAGCCTCAAACTAGAAGTGTTGTGTTGCATAGCGCCCCCTAGGGCATGGTTATCATTTTTTTGAGATTCGTTAAAGGTTACTTGGAATAGCATGGATTGCTAGTGTGATCATTGTTGTTGTTTACACCTTTGAAAGTGTTGGTTATTATTGTTTTTTGTATTTTGTGTCACTACAACAACCATTTTGTAGTAGAGTTTATGGATTGTCTTGCGAACAAATGGTTTTGTTTGTTAATATTCGGTATCATGGATCACCTAGCATAACACAACTTGCTAGCCAATGAAATCCATGATGTCGCATGAATCACCCAACATTACATAGCTTTTTAGCTAGTAGTATTCACATTTCTTCTCTTTTCTCTTATCATATGACTAATAGTAAGCATCTCCTTAGTAGACCTAGAAGTCATATCTCTTCTCATGTCATTGAGTGTTCAAGTAGAATTGTTAGGACTAGGAGGTGCAGATCAACCAGATCCTCCACCCGTCGGATGTAGAAAAAATGAATTCTTTTTGGATTAGGATGGTACATAGAATATATAATCAAAAGGTTGTCAAACATTCTTGGGACTAGGAGGTGTGAACTGGCCTAGTCTTCTGCTTTTCATGCCATCAAAATTTGAGTTTGATTTTCATCATTTACTTTGCCAAATTCTTCACGCGTAACTCCTGAATCAATTTCCTACACACAAAATGATGAAAATAGGTTTTTTGATGGGGGATTTCCTAGGTCAAACCTTGGGTTGTGAATTAACCTTGAAGTATAATGTTTTCCTTTTGACAGAAAGGATAGATCTAATCTAAAAATGCTTGAAATTGAACATGATACCTTGATGAATCTTTCTTGAATCTTCACACAAGGTTTTAGGATGTCATGTAGAATGTTGATCATGAATGTTGTGCTTTAACTTGAATTCTCCTTCAATGCTTGATGAATGCTTGATTTCTTGTTCACTTGTAATTGAATTGATTTTATAATTAAGGGATCACTTGAGTTGTAGGTAGACCCCTTCAAATGTTTAAATTTTTGGAGCTGACTGACATGAAGCTAATTTTTTTTTCTCACACATGAGGCAAGAAATGAGGGGTCCTATTTTGGGTCCCAATCACGAGTACCAGGGCACCTAAGGCATCGTAGTCTTGTCAATGAGGACTTAAAATTGAACAGAGGTTGAGGAAGGAGTTGAAAATGCAGATTTCAAGATGATGTGAGTAGAATCAAAGTTTCCATCAATGACAAAGGGGGAGATGTTTTAAATATGATTTTGTGTTGTCATTGATTTTTTCATACTCATCTAGATAACATAAGTCAATAACCTCTTGATGCAGAGAGTCTTGGAGCCTTTTTTGTTTTAGTTTCTTGAGCGACTTGTCCTACTCAACCCTACAACTACTCAAGTCCTTCCTATGGCACTTGGCAGGGGTTATGACAATGAGACCTCCAAGGTCTGAACCTTCTTGACTTGCCTCCTAGGTATATCCAATGGTTTCTAGAAAAATAAACTCCACCACTTGAGGTTGTCACCTCAGTTACTCACACTCTCATCTCCTAGGCTCCAACCACTCCTGCAAGGATCTTAACACACAATCTCTTCTTATGGTTTCCCAATGCATTAATAAGGTGTCTTCAATGTTTTTTTAAGTTTTAGACTCACCAAATACATTACCTTGGTCTCTCAAGCCTTCTAGGTCTCTACCGGCACCTAAATAGGCCTAATTGCATTAGCCCTCCCTAGGCAGTTTTAGGGGTTTAATTTGAAAATGTCCCAAACAAGCCTAGGAATAAATCATGGATTTGAGTACCCTTTTAGAAGTCATAGAAAATAATGGAAAAGTGTATCTGGTTTATCCATACAAGTATGTTTTCCAATGCTACACTATTTTGTGGGGTTTTAGGCCTAATCGGTGGATTGACAAAATTGGTCTAGAACCCTTCACCATTCAAATATCCTTCTCTAAAAACCTTGGGAAACTCAAATGGAAATCAAAGGGATTTCCATTCATATGCCACTTGGGCCTGCACCAATCTCCATGTGCTCACAAATCACACTTTACTTGTTGTCCTAACTCATCTACTCCCAACGGTGAGCCTAGGCCTTCATTATTTCTCCTCCTCTTGGACTTGCAACATCAAAAAACCTATTCAAAACCTATGTGCAAACCCTAAACTATCATTCTTAGTGATTTCAACAGGTGCCATCAAAGAATGCCTAGGCTAGAGCCATTTCTTGCTCTTAAACCCTACTTGCAAGGGTTTTGCTCCTAGTTGCAAAGATTGAGAGAAATCTCTACAAGATAGAACAATAAAACCTAAAAATCAACCTTATTGAAATAAACTACAATGGAAATACAAATATGGCAATGATTTGACACCATCTAGTCCATACTGGACCGTACAAGCAAGGAAATCAAGACAAAATTGTAAAAAACTAGTGGAAACAAGATTGCTTCACAAACCAAAAACTTGCTCTTGCATTTACAATCCTCCAACCCCTACAATGAAGTGAAATTTGGATTATATCCGCTTGTTTTATTTGGTTCGACCAACCTCCTAACTCCCATAACAAAATGTAGTCACATAAATCTGTCCACTTAATTAAATGAATAATTAGTATTTATTTGATTATTTAACCATCAATTAATAATTAATTAAATTAATATTTAATTAATTCATCTTAACCCTATTCTCCTATTAATTAAATAAATTATTCAATTTATTTGATTTAATTCACTTAACCAAATTCAGACCATTAATTAAATAAATAAATCATATTTATTTAATTAAATCTTCTCTCACATTTAAATAAATTAATATTTATTTAAAACCCCCAAAATCCCACCTCTCACATTTAAATAAATAAATCATTTATTTAAATCACCTTTATCCTCCACCCACTTGTATTTTCCTACAAAAGCAAGTTGCACAACTATTTTAAATAAATTATTTATTTAAAATCCTATTTATCCTCACCCACTTGAAACCTTTAATGGTTTCCCTTAAAGTATTCAAACTTGATGGCTTCCTTCTATAGTCTTCTTAAGACTTTAATGGTTTTCCTTAAAGTCTTCAAGCCTTTAATGGTTTCCCTCAAAGTCTTCAAGCATTTTAATGCTTTATCTTCATTTTTCTCATTTAAATAAATTAATATTTATTTGAATATTTATCCAAATGCAAATTACACCATTTAATTGAAATAAATGATTTTATTTTAATTGAAAATACCAAAATTTCTCCCACTTGCATTTTCCTACAAAATCCACTTGTATGCCTAAACCCCTTCTAGATTCTTCTAAACCCTTCCTAATTAGCCTAATCCATCCCCTAAATATTGTCACATTCCTAGGCAAATTGGAGTCACTTCTCAAAGACTCCAAAGTCTTTGAAAAGTAATTAATGCTTTGTGTGTTCAACAAATTAACCCTCAAAGTCTTTGATAACCATTGAAGGCTTTCAACCTTCAACCACTTAATCCCCAAAGTCTCCAATAACCATTAATGGTTACCTCAAACCCTCCCACATGGTTAAAACATTTGTTTTGACTCAACCTCTACCCAACCCAAAGGTCTCATCAGGCCTTTAATGCTTTGACCATGATTATCTCTTAATCATTTGCACAAAGCTTTATCCTTGGATTAACTCTTAATCCAATGGGTAATCTTAATTTAGATTTGACCCTTAGCCTTTAGATAACCATGAGGTCTTCTCAAGCCTTTAATGCCTCCAACCTCTTCTTTTAACCCAACCCTATGTTGACACTTGTCACCATTTTATTGGTGCAAATTGTGCACATGGATCCCCAACTTTCAAGCTTGACCCTTGATTAAACCCTTCAATCTTGGCCATCCATTGCTCCATTTTTCCTATAAATAGAGCCCATTCCTTCATAATCCAGATCCTAAAAACTTGTATGCATCTAAGCTATAGACATTTTAGAGAGCATTTTAGCATAAGCAATCTAACATCTTATTATTTTGGTTAAAATACATCATTTTAGCATAATATTAGCTTTTCATTTCATATTGGGAGCTGTACTACAAATCTCAATCCTCCATAAGCATCCATAGTGCAAAAAGCTGCTGAGAGCTACACTATTTTGGAACTTGGAGAGGAGAGGAACAAGGGAGAAGAAGCTAAGGCCATGCTAAGAGGCAGTTGGAGATGTCTCATGATCTTTGTTCTACTTATTAGATATATTAGCATGTCTCTTTGTGTCTCTTTTGGTATGCCTTCATATGTTTAGTTTTAGATTGACTAATGCTAATGTTTTGTATGTTTTTGTGTTCTTTGATCTTAGACTAACCTTGTGCCATTTAGGAGGGCATCATTTGGTGAACCCGACGTGAATCGGAACACTTCAACAAACAATTATTTTTTTGACAACTAACATATTTTGCTTGTTGAAAGTGCCACACAGGTCGCGCTTCGGCACTAATGAACACGTTTTAGCGCTATCGAAACAATTTTTTTTAGCGCTATTGTCCCTAAAATAGCG
Organism: Cryptomeria japonica; assembly: GCF_030272615.1. Classification (NCBI taxonomy): domain Eukaryota; kingdom Viridiplantae; phylum Streptophyta; class Pinopsida; order Cupressales; family Cupressaceae; genus Cryptomeria; species Cryptomeria japonica. The sequence continues at coordinate 102,786,705 of NC_081407.1, read as the reverse complement.
CTATTGAAAAAGTTTCAGCGCTATTGACAACATTCTGGTGCTTTTGTCACAATTCTGGCGCTATTGAAACACTTCTGGCGCTTTTGACCTCTCGGATTTTTCTATTCTTTCAGTGCTACGGTGTAAATTAGCGCTTCTATAAGCACAGACTAGCGCTATTGTATAAATTAGCGCTTCTGTCTAAAAAGAAGACTAGCGCTATTGCGATAGAGTGTTGTCCAAGTCGCTTTGTAACCAAAATATTGAGTATCTTAGGCTTGTGGAAGCCCCCTTTGAACATTGATTTTTACTAACTTGTTTTTGTTCATGCAGGTTAACAACCCAACATAAAAATCACAAAATTGTCATTTAGTGCTTAAAAAGAACTTGAAAAACACAAAAAAATATTCATTGTTTTCTAGTTAGGACCCATTTTCTTTTGGTGCTTAAAATCAACAACACAAATTTGATTTCATTGCATCAATTTGGACCTAAAATTTACAATCCACACTTCAAAATTTTGGTGCAAATAAAATACACAATCCACTTGTTTTGAGTTTTGCAAACAAATTTTACTTCAAGTAAAAAAACGTGTTTTTCATTAAGTTGACCAGGATTTCCAAATTTTTAGATTACAACACATTTTGCCATTGAAGTTAAAACGAACACCATGACTGTTGGAGCAACATCTCCAAATAGTTAGATAATATTTGCAATGATGGATTAAAAAGAACAAGTGAATTTCGTGTTTGGCACACTTGTACACAAAAGTCAGTCGAGTGGACCTACCTCTAACACACACTATCCTCTCCCTTGGCTCTCGTGGTCCTAGGTGTAAGAGAAAAGTGTTAGTAACACTCAAAATTTTATCTTTTTAAGAGAGGCCTGCCAAGGGATCGATACTCTTGGGCACGACCTCGAGCGGTAAATCCTTCGAGCCGCTATAGAAATTAGGTGAGAGCGAAAGCTGTAACCTTGGGTATAGCTGTTCCTACAGTGTAACTGGCCGAAAGGACAAATGGGCCCCACCACCAGTTACAAGGCTCTTAAGTGAGTCACTGCAGAATGAACTTATGTCCAAAGCCATCGAACATGACTAAACACCTTTAAGTAGTAGCCCACCCATTCTATTGATTGAGGATATTTGAGATATAATTTAGTGCAAGAGCATAGATGGTTTTGCTCCCAAGATACTCACCATACATATTTCCTTGAGTAGAAACATAGCTTTTTGAAAAGTCACTTGTGGCTTGATAAAAGTGGTGGCTCCCCCATCATAGGGATCATCCATTTGTTATGTTCGTGCAAGACTTAGTATATCACATCCTTACCTGCCACGGCGGGATTCATAAGGTATGTAGTACCAAAGTTGAAGAAATATCAAGATGTGGGCTAAATTTATCACAACTGGCCATTTGACCTTAGGGATAAAAAGTGTTTGAAGTGTGTTCGTTTTACAGACCTAGTGCAAATAGAGCCGACTTCAGGCTTTGGAAATACACCTTAAAATACATCTAAAGGAAGGGTCATATACAAGTCCAAGGATTGGGTTGATCTAGACCCATACTCATTTGTGCCTTTTAGGCAACATTCTTGTGTTTGTATGCTTGCTTTGTTTTCTTGTCAAAGAAAAATCAGAAAATCAATCCCAAAAACAAAGTATTCATCCAACATTTCTCAAAAACAACCAAAAATACCAAAAACAAAGTGCAAAACAACAAAGAGACAAATTTTATGACCATTCTTCACATCTTGCGAAAGAAGAAGTATCATCAGAATATCACCTTGAAAAGGAGACCACTAAGCTCAAAGGCTTTGATCAAAAGGAGGAAATTCTTCTATCTCAATAGACAAATTTTTGTCTCACATAGAGTCTTTCTACATCACATGCGTCTATACCTTCAAGGAAAAACAAACGAGTTTGATTCAAAATCATTGAACCACAGAGCTTTTATGCAATATAGGGCTCTGAGTTATCACAAAAATCAAGGAGGAAAGATTAATCCCAACTTCTTCCCAAACGTCTGTATCACCTACAACACAGCTCGAGAAGTGTCACCAACGCCTGAAAGGGAAGAGGTAGAGTTTGTTCCATTTGTAACACAAAGTTTTTATTGAAGTTGAAAAACAAAACATCCATCATCTCACTCATACATCATCACTCCATCATCCATCCATCCCAACTCTCAAAACATTAAGAGGTTCTTGTCCCAAGATTCCTTTTTAGATATTGCTTGAAATCAAACACATCACATCACTTTTTAGATTGTTTCTACATCTAGGATAAGCTCATCCTAAGAGACACATCTACGCAGGTTAAAACTAGTTCATGAGTGAATCCTCTCATTGCTAGGTAGTCAAAATCTGTAACACATCTCAGATTTCTCTACACCTTATCACATCCAAAATCTATCAAAACAAGCAAGCAATTCAAAGAAGGAATTTCGGTTACATCTATCTTAAAGTGCTAGAGATCTACATACAAACACAAATCACCAACCATCAATCTTTCATTTCATCAACAACTCATCATCATCTTCAATCAACTTCAAACCAAACTTGTAAACAAAATGGCTCAAACCCAATCGCAATCAAGGCAACGAGAAATAGAAATTGAGGAAGAAGAGGACAACCTCAATGAATTTCAAGAAGCACTTGGAGGAAATGTGAATGATGAAAACCCAAGTACTCCCACTCCTTCAACAATCGAAAGGGTTCAGCATAACCCTCATTTTAACAGATTGTTTGATGAAATACTCAGGAGCAATGCGGATGCTCACTTCTTAAAACTCGCTCAAGAAGGAGCCAAACTCCCCTCTGACTTTGATCTTGCCCAATTAAGACAAGCATCAGAAAGACAAAGTTGCCATGAGGAGGAAAGAGGTAGAGATCCCATCAGATATAACATTCCTCGAGGTAACCCACCACCTCCTCCTCCAAATGAAATGGAGATGTTGCAACAACAAGTCGAGAATCTTGCCCAACAACTTCATAGTGGTGTTAAGACCAATCCATTCTCACTTAATGACATCTATCCCTATCCGTTTGATAGGAATCTTTATATGCCACCCTTTCCACGTGGGTTCGAAACACCCAAATTTGAAAAATATAGAGGAAAGGGGGATCCCCGTGATCATGTCCGAGAATTTCATTCTGCTTGTCTCGAAGTAGCATATGAAGACACATACCTAATGCGCCCTTTTCCCCAAAGCTTGGGAGGAACAACCACATCATGGTTTTCCCGACTACCAGGTGGCATTAGAACATTTGAGGAACTCATCCAGAAGTTCCTATCTCATTACTCTTATAATATTGAACGCGACATCACCATGGCTGATCTATGCAGCACCAAACAAAAACCAGGTCAATTATTCTCAGTATTCCTGCAATGATGGCACCAAATATCTAGCAGACGTTCTCTTCAGTTACCTAAATGAGAACTAGTGGAAATATTCATTTCCAACTTAAATGAAGAAATGGAGTTTCACCTAGATGTCAAAGACACAGACTCCTTTAACGATATGATCACCAAGGGTTTAAAATGTGAAAGGGCACTCATCAAGAAAGGACTCATCAAAATCTTTAATGAACCAAAAGATGGTCCTCGCCCGCGCTTCAATAGTGATAAACCAAACTTTTGGAACAAGAATAAGAATATCGTCAACGATGGGGTTGTGGATGCTCGAACTATCCAAAATGCACAACCTGTGGTTCGGTTTGCAGGACAAAATCCTCCACCTCAGAATAACACAAATGTTCCTCCTAATCAAGGTCGCATCACATCTCATGATGAACCAAGACCTCGTCCACAAAAACAAAAACGCACATACACTCCCTTAGGGGAACCCATTGAAACAGTGTTGCAACAACTCCTTTCTCAGAATTTGGTCACTCTACCTAAGCTATCAAACTATGAGCCTCAGGTCAAACTGGCATGGTGGAGAGATACTGAACACTGTGAGTTCCATCAAGGACGAGGACACAAGACAAGTAATTGTCACCGATTGAAAGATCTCATTCAAGATCTTATTGATCGAGGAGAAATTGAGATTGAAGGACATGATCCAAAAATGACAAATAATGATCATCAGATGTTCAAGAATCCACTTCCATCACAAGATCAAAGGGGTCCTTCCACTTCCCGGCGAGGCACTGATACCACTGATTATACGCAGGCTGCGTATAACTACACTGTAAATCACCTATCTGATGCCAGTGAACAAGTTGCAACTATAACCTTCAAAAATCCCAACTCCAATTGCAATGTTGTTACGCGTCGCGGCAAAGTTACCATAAAGGCAGCTCCACAAGGCACCACCTCCATCCCAAAGCAATACAATCTTGTGGAACAATTAGACAAAACCCCTGCGCTCATATCCATTTTAGAGCTATTACGCCTATCACCATCTCATAAAACAATCTTGGATCAAGCACTCCAAGAGGCGTCAGTCCCTGCAAACCTGAATACGGACCAGTTTCAAGCCATGGTTGGAAATCTAAAGACATCACCTTGTCTCACTTTTTCCGAAAGTGACAACTCTTTGTTCCAACAACCTCATAATGCTTTGCTACACATTGAAGGCTTTATCAACCAACACAGGATCAAGTGAGTCTTGATAGATAATGGAGCAGGCCTAAACATTTGTACACTACAGTTGGTCACAGCATTGGGATATGCAATAGAATCAGTGGATCCTCACAAGAAGATCACCATCAAGGCCTATGATGATGCAGAGTGGTCATCCAAAGGAGCTGTGGTACTACCAATCTGAGTGGGCCCTGTGGTAAAGCACATCATCTGTCAAGTTCTGGACCTTCCTCTGCCATATAATCTATTATTAGGGAGACCTTGGATACATGCCATGCAAGCTATTCCATCTACCTACCATCAATGTATCAAATTCCCACATAACGGTACTGAGATCACAATCCTGGGTGATGCAAATCCCTTTGCTTTTTGCCATAATATCAACCATCAACCAGAGATTACTGTTCCTAATAATAGGGAAGCCATTTCCTCCACATCATATGTAAATCTCGCCTCTCTTGCCAGTTCGAACACCCCTATACCCAAGCAAGAAAAGCTTAAGATGAAAGTCGCAGAGGAAGGTCCCGAGGAATACAATTTGAGTCAACTCTTTTGTGTTGGACAGATGCCCACTTCCCCTAGAACATATGGTAAACCACAGCAGTTACTCCAGCAACCATTAATCACGCCTGCATGTGCCTTGACGCCTTTCATCCTTGGAAAAAGTCAAGAGGAAGAGACACAAGATGAGGACCTAGCGGAATGGATCTATAAGGATCCCATCACCACTGATAAACCGCAAGTTACACTTCCTACATAACAGTATGGCAAAGGCCTCCTCATTATGCAAAGAATGGGATATGATGGTCAAAGTGCTTTGGGATACTGCAAACAAGGACGGCATGAACCTCTGCTACCAGAATTCAAGCCCAAAGGTAATACCAGCTTAGGCTTTGAAAAAGAGATCCTTCCTAAACTCAGATTCAAAGGCAAACTCGGCAAACCATTTTTCCCACCTACTGCAAAGAGGACACCTTTTATAATCAAAGCACCATCAAGCACTATCCCCACTGCCCCATCGAGGCTCACGACTCCACCGCAACCATCACCAGTGCCAAACATCCCACCAATCAAACTAGTAATCCCATCCACAGCAGTCATCACATCAATAAAACCATTCATAGTAGCAACTATATCAGAACCCGCAGCAGCATCTATGGCACCAGCCATTCCAACAAAAGCCACTAAGTCAACACTGCCGATACTTTCAGCAACAAAACCTTTAATCCCCATCACAGTTCCTGTAGCACCAGTCACTACAAAGGTACATAAACCAATCACGCGTGCAGTATTCAACTCCAGCGACATCCCAGTATGGTATAGCAATCGCATGCTGGAAAGTGATTCAGAGACCGACTCACATGAGTGGGAATTTGATTTTGTACAGCTTAACACTTCAGATGAGGAAGACACATCACCACCTCCACCACGCAAAGACATCCCTGTTTACGGAGAAGCACAGATAAAGACCACTTGGGTACCTGAGCTGGAAACATCTTCCACAGACCCTACGTCTCATCCTACGCCTGATTCTGACAGGGAAAGTACCATCAACGACCTTCACCACACTGTCTTAACCCTCACTAATACATCTAACAAACTTAACCTAATTGATGAAGTAATGCCCATTATCCACCCTGAACTCATCGAATGGAACCAATGAAATCCTCCATGTCTTGACCTCTTCCAAAATGATGAGGCTATCATTGACTTTTTGGAATTAAGGGATAATCTACCAAGCGGGGATCACAAAGCTGGATTCGCCATTGAACTTAATAGCGCAGCATACTTCGGGGTGGATGCCAAACCCTTCAGTTGCAAAAATATAACAATAAAAAATGGATCTTCTAGTGAAAACCACACTGTGGCACTGTTTTATCCGACAAAAGTAAAAAGAAAGAGCGTATCCAATGGTGAAAACCTCTCTGAGGCGCCTAAGGATGAAGGGTTTGACATTCTCCCAGCTAGTACACAACAGGAATGATCAACGATCCTCATTGAGGAGACCAAAGAATACAATGTGGGGACTCCTGAAAATCCTCATATTATACATCTGGCATCTCTTCTCACTCTAAAGGAACAGCCTAAATTTATAGAGTTCTTCCAGAAGCGTCAGATCAACTTTGCATGGTCATATGCAGACATGCCTGGGCTTGATCCTGATTTAGTTATGCATCATCTCATAGTAGCAAAAGGAGCCAAACCTGTCAAGCAGAAGCTTCGTAAGATGCATCCTCAGATTGCCATGCTAGTCAAAACAGAACTCAAGAAACTCCTAGATGTTGGTTTCATTAGACCAATTGATTATGTAGAATAGATCTCCAACATTGTGCCAGTTGGCAAACCAAAAGGGGGCATCCGCATTTGTACTGACTTTAGAGATCTGAATAAGGCGTGTCCTAAGGATGACTTCCCTCTACCAAATATCGACATCATAGTAGATTTGACAGCAGGACATGCCATGCTTTCACTCATGGATGGCTTTTCAGGATACAATCAAATAAAGATCACACCAGAGGACCAACATAAGACAGCCTTCACATGTCCATGGGGCACATACTGCTGGAATGTAATGCCTTTCGGTCTAAAGAATGCTGGAGTGACCTATCAATGAGCAATGACCACCATCTTCCATGACATGATGCATACTATGATGGAAGATTATGTGGATGATTTACTAGCAAAATCACTTACTAGAGAAGGACATCTTCACATCTTACATAAAATCTTTGATAGACTGGAACAATACCATGTTCGACTCAACCCAAAGAAATGTGTCTTTGGAGTGACCTCCGGGAAGCTTCTAGGATACATTGTCTCAAGCAAAGGCGTTGAGGTCGATCCAGCAAATGTTAAGGCAATAATGGACATGCCACCACCAAAGAATATCAGTCAGCTAAGGACACTACAAGGATGGCTTCAATCCATCTGCAGATTCATTGCACAATTGGCTGATAAGTGTCACCCATTCACACACCTGCTACACAAGAACATCCGCTTTCAGTGGGATGACAGATGCCAGCAAGCATTTCAGGCACTTAAAGACTATCTCATGAATCCACCATTGCTGATGCCACCAGATCCAAGTAGACTGTTGTTACTTTATATCTCAGCAACAAGTACAGCATTGGGTGTACTACTGGCACAACATAATACAGAAGGAAAAGAGTGTGATGTTTACTATATCTCTCGCACACTGGTGGGCTATGAACTCAATTACACACCTATTGAGCGAGCTTGCCTAGCAGTAATCCTGGCAGCCACTAAATTGCGGCATTATCTGTTGATGCACAAGGTACAACTCATTGCAAAGATTGATCCACTCAAGTATTTACTCAGCAAAGCAGCATTGACAGGTCGCTTGGCCAAATGGGTGATGATTCTAAGTGAATTTGACATTGAGTATGTGGACTGTAAAGCTATCAAAGGTCAAGTCATTGCAGATCAGTTGGCCAATGCACCACTCATAGGCGATCATCCTCTCATTTCCAATTTTCTAGATGAAGAGATATTCATGATCACAACAGCACAACCATGGAAACTATACTTTGATGGTTCATACACTAGACATGGCTCGGGGGCAGGCATTCTGTTTATCACACCTCAAGGTGACAGCATCCCGAAGTCTTACAGGCTCACATTTCCATGTACAAACAACATAGCAAAGTATGAGGCCTTGATCACAGGACTCAGGTTAGCCATACAATGGAAATTACAAGAACTGCAAGTATATGGCGACTCACAACTGGTCATTTGACAAGCAACTGATGAGTATCAGACCAAGGATAATAAACTCTTGCCATATAAGCAAATGGTGGACAATCTAAAGACATCATTTACTACTATCACTTTTGAGCAGATACCAAGAGATCAGAATCGAGCTGCTGACGCCATGGCTACCATCGCATCTCTCTTAGATCTTCCACAGAATTCAACACACTACGAGTTCTTGGTAGAACAGCTTTGGATCCCCGCTTATGATATCCCCGAATCCGAAATGATATGTCGCCTTGTCGGTTCTAAATCCCCATGGTATGGTGAATTCTACACCTACCTCCGCGATCACACCCTTCCTCCCGACCAATCAAATAACCAACAAAAAACCTTCATTCGCCAAACTGCTCGATATACCATTATTGCCGAAACCCTATACCGACGCAGTCTTGATGATACTCTCCTTCGATGTCTAGAACAAGATGAGATAACAAAGTCTTTGGAAGAGGTCCATGAAGGAATTTGCGGGACTCACTCAAGTGGTCCATCACTAGCCAAGAAACTCATGCGAGCTGGATACTATTGGCCATCTATGGAAAAGGATTCCTACTACTTTGTCAGGAAATGCAAGAAATGTCAAGTTCACGGCGACCTGATACATGCACTAGCACAAGAACTGCAACCAATCACAACACCATGGCCTTTTTGTCAATGGGGCCTTGACCTTGTGGGTAAGATTCATCCATCTTCATCCAACGGCCATAAATTCATTATTACCGCCACCGAATACTTCACCAAGTGGATCGAAGCTATTCCACTTACCCAAGTCACCGGCAAGCAGATCGCCTCATTCATCCTCAACTACATCATCTGCCGGTATGGTGTGCCCATGTCCATTGTCACAGATAATGGTCTTCCTTTCAAAAATCAGGATGTCCATGAGCTTTGTGAGAAATTTCATATCCAACACCGCTTTTCCACTCCCTATTACCCACAAGGCAATGGTCAGGCTGAAGCATCCAATAAAAACATACTAAGGATCCTAAAGAAGATAGTCAATGATGCTAGCCATGATTGGCATGTTCAACTAAATCCAGCACTATGGGCATATCGAACTAGCATTCGAACCCCTACAGGTGCAACTCCTTATTCATTGGTCTATGGTGCAGAAGCTATCTTGCCTATTGAGGTCAAGATACCATCATTACGAGTTTAATTGCACAATCTCATCAATGATGAAACATACAGAGTATCCCGTCTTCAGGACTTAGAGTTACTAGATGAGAAGCGACAAGCTGCATACAATCACCTCAAAGCCTATCAGCAGCGCATGAGTAGAAGCTACAATCACCGAGTTCGATCTCGTACATTTGAGGTAGGTGATCTTGTTCTTCGAGAGAATCCTCGCAACCAACCAAACCGAGAACATCAGGGAAAGTTTGAATCAAACTGGCTGGGCCCATATGTTGTCATTGCTGTATTCGGGTCCGGGGCATATCAGTTGGCTACTTTAGAAGGAGAACCACTTGCAGATCCAATCAATAGCATGCACCTCAAAAGGTTTTATACCTAAGGTGTACAGAGCATCAGGCTCCCCTGCATATCAGAAAATACCAAAAACATTCAAAAAATGTCCTGAAGAAAATACAAAAACATTCAAAAAATTCAAGAAAAATCATACATCCAAACGGTGAACAACCACTCTGATGGCACCTTGGGTAAGCACGATACTGAAAACCTGGCAAACAGACGCCACTCATAAAGGCAATAGCTCCAGTATCTTTCAGGCTCATTGCAATCACATTCATACACACATCCATCCATCCATCCAACCATGGCTTGTTATTTGATCTGCAATTAAGATAGTACTCCATGCATTTCGTATCCCACTTTTTCATAGTCAGGTCTAACCCTGGGGGCAATACCCTTACCCTAGTGATGGAAGTGGATTCTACATTGTCTTATGTTTCATTACGCTCTTCATTCAGGCTCCCTTGCATATCAGAAAATACAAAAACATTCAAAAATGTCTCGCAAAATCCAAAAACATTCAAAAATGTCTCGCAAAATCCAAAAACATTGGAAAAACCATCAAAAATCACCCAAAAACATGACAACACCTTGTACATATTCATCCGATCAGATACAAAACAAACATTGACAAAATACTCACACAAATGACCACTTATCACTCAACCAACACAATCAACATCAACATCCAAATTGTCTTTAAAACAAGGATGCATCCTTCCTTACCAAAACAAAGACAAGATGACATTTTCTTTGACAAGAAAATTCTGTTAGGCTATCAAATACTTGGTTGATTTGTGAGTACAATCGTTTGTGTATCTATATCAGCATCTTTTAGCATTGTTTTGTATCATTTGCACATTGTTTCCGATGAAGTTCTGGGGCATGTACTAATGGTGTCTACGTCGGAAGTTCACTAAGCTACATGATCTTATGCAAAATTCAGTCATAGATAACTACGGCTTGCTGACTAGAGCGTATACCTCGACCATATGAGCATGAACCATTACCAAGGATCCATATTCTTTATTCTTTATGTATATACTGTTTGTTTGCAGGTACAATGCTTTTTCTTTGGTTCCTCCTACCTCATCCAAACTGGATAAAGGTTTTATCTCTTATTACGGTATGCACTTGTCTCAGGATATGATCAGTCTAAGATCAAGGAGGACGATCCAAGTCATGCATGAAAGGAGATAATCCTTGCCTGTTCCGCAAGCAATACTCAGGTCAACTTGATCCATTATATCAAGTTGCTTGTATTAACTTGCTATATCAAAACCATGTAAGAAATACTCTGGTCATCTTGAATCTTTATGTCAAGTTGCTTGTATTTTCTTACAACATTTTAAAGCTCAATGATGAAAATAGAGCACTATGGATCGTCATTCCATCTCATCTGTATATACTGCATTTCGTTGCATTCCAACCATCCATACATTCATAATAGCTGCATATCATGCATACATAGTCATAATAATGCATACTCTATTTTCCTCTTCTTCCATAGGAATGAGTCATAGGTCCTCCATTTCTTCTAACATCGAACCCCCCCAACCCTCCCCATCTCGATAATCAACATCACATACCCTTCATTGTTTCTCATCAGCCCAATCAAGCCACGTTCATCACCATCCATCTCTAATAGGAGGCATTATGTTTCTCATCCTCATTCATTCACACAATCAAGCAAGTTACTCTGTCTACACAGATACATCGACTCACACACACCTAGACTATCAATAGATACTTTGATCAAGTATCTTCGGGTCTCCACAGGTAATCGATCATGGTAATCCTAGACTACATCAGGCATTTATCATAATGACCTAGTCTCAACGGGGTTGCCATGATTCCCCACAACCATCCATCACACGCACATACATATCAATTGATCAACCAATCAAACACAATCCATCGGACAATTACATCAATTGTCTATGTCTCAACGAGTATTTTGCTTCATATACCTTGACTTCATCGGGCAATTACATCAATTGTCTAAGTCACCATCAGGTCACTTTGATTCACTTACTCAGACTTTATCTTGTCCAAAGCGACCAACTGACATCAACTGTCACGCTTTGACTTGACCGGGGCAATTCAACCGATTGCACCAGATTGTCCAACCAATTTTGATCAATTGTATAGCATCAATCCAAACCCCACACTACATCTGCTATGTATCTCTTGCATGACCTCAGGGTACTCGCTGGCTTGTTGTTTCTTCATATTCACTCCATTTTCTCCCATTCTTTCATCATTAGTTCTAATTTCTTCTATTCTACCTCCCCTCCACTTTTCATTCTTTTTCGAGAGATCGCCCGATTTTTCAAAAAAAAAATTTGGCCCATCTCTCGAGGGGGCATACCACCCATTAAATTTACATTTTATGGGGCATTTCTTCACACCTATTTTTCTTTCTTTGAAACGACGCGATAAAACCGCACCGTCTCAAAGAGGGGCAAATGTAGTCACATAAATCTGTCCACTTAATTAAATGAATACTTAGTATTTATTTGATTATTTAACCATCAATTAATAATTAATTAAATTAATATTTAATTAATTCATCTTAACCCTATTCTCCTATTAATTAAATAAATTATTCAATTTATTTGATTTAATTCACTTAACCAAATTCAGACCATTAATTAAATAAATAAATCATATTTATTTAATTAAATCTTCTCTCACATTTAAATAAATTAATATTTATTTAAAACCCCCAAAATCCCACCTCTCACATTTAAATAAATAAATCATTTATTTAAATCACATTTATCCTCCACCCACTTGTATTTTCCTACAAAAGCAAGTTGCACAACTATTTTAAATAAATTATTTATTTAAAATCCTATTTATCCTCACCCACTTGAAACCTTTAATGGTTTCCCTTAAAGTATTCAAACTTGATGGCTTTAAAGTCTTCAAACTTGATGGCTTCCTTCTATAGTCTTCTTAAGACTTTAATGGTTTTCCTTAAAGTCTTCAAGCCTTTAATGGTTTCCCTCAAAGTCTTCAAGCATTTTAATGCTTTATCTTCATTTTTCTCATTTAAATAAATTAATATTTATTTGAATATTTCTCCAAATGCAAATTACACCATTTAATTGAAATAAATGATTTTATTTTAATTGAAAATACCAAAATTTCTCCCACTTGCATTTTCCTACAAAATCCACTTGTATGCCTAAACCCCTTCTAGATTCTTCTAAACCCTTCCTAATTAGCCTAATCCATCCCCTAAATATTGTCACATTCCTAAGCAAATTGGAGTCACTTCTCAAAGACTCCAAAGTCTTTGAAAAGCAATTAATGCTTTGTGTGTTCAACAAATTAACCCTCAAAGTCTTTGATAGCCATTGAAGGCTTTCAACCTTCAACCACTTAATCCCCAAAGTCTCCAATAACCATTAATGGTTACCTCAAACCCTTCCACATGGTTAAAACATTTGTTATGACTCAACCTCTACCCAACCCAAAGGTCTCATCAGGCTTTTAATGCTTTGACCATGATTATCTCTTAATCATTTGCACAAAGCTTTATCCTTGGATTAACTCTTAATCCAATGGGTAATCTTAATTTAGATTTGACCCTTAGCCTTTAGATAACCATGAGGTCTTCTCAGGCCTTTAATGCCTCCAACCTCTTCTTTTAACCCAACCCTATGTTGACACTTGTCACCATTTTATTGGTGCAAATTGTGCACATGGATCCCCAACTTTCAAGCTTGACCCTTGATTAAACCCTTCAATCCTGGCCATCCATTGGTCCATTTTTCCTATAAATAGAGCCCATTCCTTCATAATCCAGATCCTGAAAACTTGTATGCATCTAAGCTATAGACATTTTAGCGAGCATTTTAGCATAAGCAATCTAACATCTTATTATTTTGGTTAAAATACATCATTTTAGCATAATATTAGCTTTTCATTTCATATTGGGAGCTATACTACAAATCTCAATCCTCCATAAGCATCCATAGTGCAAAAAGCTGCTGAGAGCTACACTATTTTGGAACTTGGAGAGGAGAGGAACAAGGGAGAAGAAGCTAAGGCCATGCTAAGAGGCAGTTGGAGATGTCTCATGATCTTTGTTCTACTTATTAGATATATTAGCATGTCTCTTTGTGTCTCTTTTGGTATGCCTTCATATGTTTAGTTTTAGATTGACTAATGCTAATGTTTTGTATGTTTTTGTGTTCTTTGATATTAGACTAACCTTGTGCCATTTAGGAGGGCATCACAAAAAATGCAACTTTTGCAAGAAATTGCAAAATGTTGCTCAACAACTTTTGACAACTTTTGCTCCAAGATGCAATTTTGCATTCTATTGCATTGTAAGACTCTTGAAGGTCCTCAAACACCCTAGAAAAACTAAACACAACTTATTTGACTCCTAAATCATGAATAAATTCATCTAGAGTATTTTGCTTATGAACTACCTAAGCATCTCACTTCTCAGGCTAACAGCATCCTGAGCACAATTGACTCAACCCAAAATTTGGACAGCTCAACTATGGCTCTACTGAGTCCTCAATGGTTGGTCCATTATTAAATAAAAAATTAACACACACAATAAAAATTAGACAAAGATTACATTCTTGGAGTGCTAGGTGCCCTGCACCACCTCTCTTCTTGTTGATCGATGTGAGTTGTCCTACTAGTCTCATTGGGCATCGAGATAGCTTAAACTGTGTTCAGACAATGGGAATAGAGGTTGAATACCTAGTGGATTGTAATGTGGTATAGTGAATTCAAGATTTTGAAATTATTGAGTTTTTATTTATCCCTTGCTATCTATGATTTTTTTGGTTATGGTTGTATTTTCACTATTTTATGGTTTATTGGTTTGTAATGGTAATTTAATGTTCTTTCATATTTGTGTATAGATACTTTATAATAGCCTATTATGGTGATTTGTTCTACTATGGATAATGTTGTGGGTCAAACAGCTTGGTTGTCAGTGCATGAGTTCTACTTTTAAAAATTACATGAAATATTTTTAATTTATTTGATTCAGTGTTATTTGAAAAAAAGATTATCAATGATGTTTCCTTTGTCCAAGAATTGGATCTGGGATCTTTCTGTTAGATAATATGTAACATCCAATGACTAAATCTTTTCTTTACAAATGCTTATTTTATTTAATTATCATCTGAGCATGAATTATAATTTATATCTATGTGGAAGCATAAGACTCGTGTGCAAGTAAATTTCATAAAAGAAAGCAAGCAGGCATTATCTTGAATGACATGGAAACAAGCTCATCAGCTGCCTAGAAGAGAGAAATTGGAGAAAAGAAAAGGAAACTGTTAAAGGGTGATAAATACATAGAAAGTATGCAATACAAACAAACAGTGTTTGGAGTGTGTGATGTGATGTCTCTAATTTATGTCCGAAGGGACTAACTAGTTTTGGAATTCCTGGGAAACCTATTGGGCCACGCTTGGAGGAAATCAATGTGTTCATGCAAGGGCCACCTTTTTTCTATTATGAGAATGATGCTTTTGCACTAAAGGATATTTGGAAGGCAATATCCAAAAATTTCTATAGTACATGGAACCAGAGTTGGTGGACTCAAAGTACTTTTCGGCTTCTAGAAGACCAATAGGTTATGTACACAATCTCCCAATAGAAAGGTGATTTCAAGCATTATCTCTCCCCCCCATAACTATTCAGGAATCACTTCCTCAGACAAAGGACTATTGGCCTCCATGGGATCAAAGAAAAATTTCATAGACTCTAGACGATGTGGTGGTGTCCTTTGTGAAGAAATTTGCACTATAATTGAAAATTCACAAGGGAAACTACAAGAAAGTGAACAGAAATACATTCTTGAAAAGTGCAAAGAATGGAACTTGGTTTGGGTGGGGCTAGGTCAGGTGGCTCCTCTAGAGGTTGATGAGATAGAAATTATATTAGGATTTGAAAAATATCACACTCGTGGAGCTTCGTGTGCGAATGATTGATTGCGTTGTTTGGGTAATGCATTCCAAATAGATACAGTTGCATACCATTTATCTATCTTGAAAGCATTTTATCTTGATGGCATTAAATTAAAGTACTTTCTCTATTTTCTGGTATTGGTGGATCAGAGGTTGCATTGCATCGACCTCGGATACATATTTTCACAGATACAACACAACTTAAATGTATCCCAAGTCGATGCAAAGCAACCTCTACTCTAGAGATCACTAGAAGATAGAGTAATTTAATTTAATGCCATCAGGATAAAATACTTTCAAGATAGATAAATGGTATGCAACTGTATCTATTTGGAATGCATTACCCAAACAACGTAATCGATCAGTCGCACACAAAGTTCCATGAGTGTGATCTTTTTCAAATCCTAATAATTTCTATCTCATCAACCTCTAGAGGAACCACCTAACCTAGCCCCACCCAAACCAAGTTCCATTCTTCGCACTTTTCAAGAATGTATTTCTATTCACTATCTTGCAATTTCCCTCATGAATTTTCAATTATAGTGTAGAGTTCTTCACGAAGGACACCACCACATCATCTAGAGTCTATGCTTCAATTTTTTTCTTTGATCCCATGGAGGCCAATAGTTCTTTGTCTGAGGAAGTGCTTCCTAAATAGTCATGGTGGGGGAGGTAATTTGTTGAAATTGTCCTTCTATTGGGAGATTGTGTACATAACCTCTTGGTCTTCTAGAAGCCAAAAAGTACTTCGAGCCCACCAACTCTGGTTCCATGCACTATAGAAATTTTTGGATATTACCTTCCAAATATCCTTTGGTGCAAAAGCATCACTCTCATAATAGAAAAAAGGTGGCCCTTGCATGAACAAATTGATTTCCTAGAAGTGTGTCCCAATAGGTTTCCCAAGAATTCCAAAACCAATTAGTCTCTTCGGACATAAATTAGAGACGTCACATCACACACTCCAGACATTGTTTGTTTGTATTGCACACTCTCTATGTATTTATCACCCTTTAACACTTTCCTATGCTTTTCTCCAATTGCTCTCTTGTAGGCAGCTAATGAGCTTGTTTTCATGTCACTCAAGATAATGTTTGCTTTCTTTCTTTTACAAAATTTACTTGCACACAAGTCTTCAACTTGTATCTTCTTCTTTCGCATAGATATAAATTATAATTCACACTCAGATGAGAATTAAATAAAATAAGCATTTGTAAAGAAAAGATTTAGTCATTGGATGTTACATATTATTTTATGGAAAGATCCTAAACAATTCTTGGAGAAAGGAAACATCATTGATAAAATTTTTTTGCAAATAACACTAAATGAAATAAATTAAAAATGCTCTATGCAATTTTTAAAAGTAGCTAAACTCATGCAATGCTTTCATGCACCGACGACCAAGTTGTCTGACCCACAACATCTGATACCGTTCGAATTCCAGTGGAAACTATAGAAACATCCGACAAGGATGTTGTATGTCCGACGTCAAATCTTTGTCGGTCAGTCGTTGATTCATGGTAGTGGGGGAGTGTCGGATTTCCGACCATAATCTGATGACATTTCTGGTCGGAGGAGAAAACATAGAAGTCATTGGAAGAGTTCATAATGTCATCAGACTGTCGACGCAAATGGCATCATCAAGAAGACCAATGCTGATTTTTTTACAGTTACATTTGTCGAAAATCTGATGTGTTGTCGTTGGACTTTTGACAATTAGCCATCAAAAATAAGCCAAAATGTACTAGTGAGGGAATCCATTTTTCACATGAGTGTTGTCATCAATGCAAAAGGGAGAGATTGTTGGCAATTGACACTCATTGGATTCTTTTTGTTTTCATTGATGGCAACAAGATCAGATGGAAGACATATACCGGCAATAGGAGGCATATACCAGGAGATACCGACTTTGGAGCATTCAGGGCTACACTGGCACCGACATCAACACTTCATTGGAAGCTGACATTGAGGAGGATTTATTTTGTAAATCATTTTATAATTATTGTCGAGGCCAACATTGAATATCTTTTGTAAATGTATTGTAAGACGACATGAGGCATATTATTTGTAATGGGTATATAGGTCAGTCTGCTAGGTCATTTTTATATATGATTGATAAGAGAGAGTGACATGGTATGGACATAGGAGAATATAACAAAACTATATAATGTGAATTATATGTATGAAGATCATTTTGTATGATGATCTATAGATATATTGGAAAGCATTCTTGGAGGAGAAGGGATACCGGTAGTAGTTCAAGGTTTATGAACTGGTATAGAGCAGAGCTAGAACCGAAACTCTATTTGTCATAGAAGATACATTCTTGAGTTTATTCTTCAATATTTTATTTAGTAGAAAGCTTGTAGTCAGTGAGGCTCTTTAGTGATGAGCAGTATGCTCTAGGCAATGTGCCTTCCTGCAAGTGTAGGCCCCCATTAGATGTAATATCTTTTCATATGACCAATGAACTGATATTGTGGGTCACAAATTCCACCATGGTTTTTCCTCTTTGAGGTTTTCCATGTATAAATTATGTGTGTTATGGTGTTCATTTATGTGGATGATGCATTTGCTTCTTGTTATATGCTTATTTGTTTACCAGTTTATATGTGTATTGTATAAAAGGATAAATCTGTTCACACCGGCAAAACACTAATTCACCCCCCCTCCTCTCAGTTTTCTTAGATCCCAACACAAACATCTACAGAAACAATGGCTACCCAAGACACTTCCTCCAATAAAAACTTATTTTTGTGTTAAGGATAGGATATATCACATAGCACCTTTTTCGTTACATGGTTTGGGCCTATTTTTCATGGACGACATAAAGGTCTATTACAACAAAGTTGTTGAATTGATGGAGTTTGTCAGACCTTGTTACAATTACAATAATTGGATGTAGATTGTTCAATATAAAAGAATTATGTGTAGGTATGCACTGTCAACAAATTATATAAAACAGAAAGATATTGATCAAAGTAATGAGTGGTTGTATACATTGATGGAAGGCCAAAAGCAATAGGGGATATTGCAGGTTTTATAAATAGTACGTGACCTGGGTCAACTAATAAACAACCCAATTGCATATTTGAGGCATGCAAGGGAAATCATGTAATCGTATGTACGATAAAATCAATAAGTGCAGGGGAAGAGCTGCTAATTGATTACAATTTGAAACATATAGATACAGAAAAAGTTCCTATCATGGGGGTGGTACGTACTATATACCATTTAAATTAACCAACCTCCAATTAATGACTCCAATATGCCATTTTATGATGAAGTTTTTTTGCTAAGTTTATTGGTTTCATTTCGCTAACGTTTTTATATTTTTTCTTTGTCACAAGGCAACATAGATCCATCACATAGCACAAATAGGGATGTAGGTCACGACACTTCTACCGAGTAGGTAAACCTCATTGTAATTTTATAGATTAGACAGAAGAAAATTGTTACATTATTATGTTCTTTTTTTGAGTGTTTTAGATTAATTTTGTAATTGTTAACGATATTCTTGTCACAGACGGATGTTTGGGGAAAGGGAAAGGGAGTTGTAGTACCTGATCACCTTTCTATGGAAATGGACTCAACAAGATTAAGTGAGATGACCCTGCAAATTCCACAAACCCTATGGAATTGATAAAAAAGTCTATTAGAAAAATTAGTAGAGAGATTGTTGCTTTGGCATCCATGGAGCCTTAGACTGATGAGATACAAGAGAGGGTGCAAAAATTGATTCAGACAATAGAAAACTTTGAAGTAAGTAGTAACGAAACCTTTAATTATAACAAAAGATCAATAATGATTTATATTTTATACTCTTTTATGTCATTAACTAAAATATGTGCGTGTTGTTTTTACAGCAATTTATGCGTCCTCATCAACCTGGTGGCCATGATCGGGGTATTGCAGGTAGTTCAGGTGATGATGATTTTCTTGGCTTATCACTTCCTTGGATTATCACTTTGAGTACCCAAAATACATCATACTTGATACTGTCAATATTCATAATAAAGGTTCATCCTTGTTTACAATTATTGCACTACATATATTTAATGTATTATTCTTCAGGTGTTGTCAATGTTCCTGTGCAAATGCCATCAGTGCCTCATCAGAGGTTAGTCCCACCTGTATTGTTGACTGCAATGTTGGCAACACGGAGCTTATAGACATCTTGTACTGCACATCATATTGTCTCGTCCACTGTTGGCATATCCCTCTTTTGCTCTATCTTCTGTTATGTGTTTATTTCCCTTCAAGTGTTCTTTCTTAGGGGCATTTCATAGTGGATTCATTTTTTGTAGTAGGCGATGCACATGAGGATGCACCAGAGGCAACTACTGGTGATAACATACCATCATTTGCTGGATCTTCTTGTATTGCTAGTACGGGAATGTTGCAAGCCACATTGGTGGTGAGCAATGAAGAAATGATTCCCTTAAAGATACAAAAGGTTCCAAGTACATTACAATTATTATTATATATAATCTAATTATAATTTACTTTCTAATCACTCATTTTGGATTAATGATCCCATGAATTTTTTGCAGGAAATGATATTTTTTATAAAAATCTTAATGACATTGCATTGTGTATATTTGGGTCCACCATACGTAAAAGGTGGAACATCATAGGTGAACTACCCCAAATCCACTATTTTGATTTCATATCATTGCTAGAATAGTTTTCCTTTGATCCATTTCTTGAACTATAATAAATGTAGCTTCAGTTCATTTATGAATCTAACAGGTTTTGTTTTTCTTTAAAAGGTGGAATGGCCAAGAAAAAAGGTTAAAAGATGAATTGACAAACCGTATGGTTGAGTGGTTTGGAAATGACACATTCGACAAAACCAAGCTCCTTGAAAAAGATGGCACATATCTAAAGTATGTGAGGGACCAATACAAAACCCATTTAGAGAAGAAAGTAAAGTATGAGCACCCTCCATGATTCTAGAGAGGGAGTGGAAGGACTTGATTTTGGATGCCAAGGAGAGAATTGAAAGGAAAAAAGGAAATACACCACCAGACACCAAAAGAAGGTATGGGATACTATTAAGAATGTAATTATGTACTAATTAATTACTCTTTATATTTATATAATCTAACATATTTCAAACTTTTCATAGACTGAGTGACACGTCAAAGGAAACTAAGGCAAGACAAGAAAAGAACAAGCAACATAAACTTGGCTTTGGTGGTTATATGAAACTTGCCACATGAATTATAAGTATTTGTAAATGAAATATCGAATCAAAATATTTATAAATTGCAAACGATTTTTTTTATCAAACAATGCAAGCAAAATTCACGATACCAAGCAAAAATGTAGGGCTTTGAATTCAATAGAGCGCCCACAGAAGATGACAAGAGAATTGCCTACTAGCAAGGCTATACAATCATGGCTAATCAGCTACAAGAATTGAGTGGACAAACACAATATTCTAGTGCATCCATCACATAGGTAAATAAGCTAAATGAAAATTGTTTCAAATTAAATACTTTACCTGCAATAATCTAATTGATGTTGAGTTCCAACATAAAGTGACTATATTTGTTTTAAATAAGGAAGCAATGATAACAATGTGCATGACATTGGAATGCAGCCTGCTAATCGTGAAACGCCACCTGCACATGAAGGTCCAGATGTGCATCCTAGTAGTGGAGGTATTCATTTGCTATTCAAATTTATTTATTTAATTATTCATACAATTAAACATCTTAATTTTCAATTAGAGTAGTAATTAATGTAACCTTTTTTGTTAATATTTTAGAGCATGTAGTCGGTGGTGACATAGTGGAGAATGATCCGGGTACACAATATCAGAAACGTGATGTTCCCCAATCAGGTAAAGAGGACCACTGTCATTCCTTTAAAAAAAATTAATTGCAATTGGTGTTCAGCATTAATGTAACCTTTAGTATTTCAACTCCAGAGGATCTAGAGGGTGTTCAACATGTTGAGGTTGAGGCTAGACAAAATGATGTGGCCCCATCAGGTAAAGAGCGCAACAATTATGTTCTCTAAATTGATGAAATACTTGTAACAATAATAAAAAATGTTTTTAATTTAACCCATTTCTTTGTTATTGCAGAGGACCCCCCTTCGCTTCAGTGTCCTCATCCTCATCCTCAGTATAGGACTGGGCATACATCGAGATCATGATCAGAGGGAAGAACAACTGAAGAGGGGGGAAATAATAAAGAAAATGATGCTCCACTTAGTCTTTTCATAGCTTCAAAGAAAAAAGAAAAAAAGGAATGATTGTAATCTACCTTATTTGATAATGACTTTTTTTATGTGTTAATGAATGTAATTATGTGTTAATTAATATTGATGAATGTTGCATGTTAATTAATGTTAATCAATGTTATGTGTTAATGAATGTTATGTGATATTAATGAATGGTTGTCATATTTTATTAATGGTAGAAATAATGAATGAATGTTAGATGTTAACGGGGAATTTAGAGGGAATGTTAGGGGGGGGGAGGGGGGGGGGACCAAATGAGCTTCCACCTTCACATGGTTGGCCTTGTTAAGTAGAGAATATTAAACTATTCTCAAAACCAAGCGAAGCTCAATAAGATAACACACTTTTCAATATTTCATTATGTTGCATAGTTAATCTTATTGAATAATGTATATTGAATCTTAATTGCAAGGTCCAATAGAGCCAACATGAACAACAACACCACAAGTTGCTGGGTATAATGAACTGCCCTATTGTCTTGTATGTACACTAATAGTATGAGTTTCTTCTAGTGTTGATATCTATGGTGGGACTAAAAAAGTTGTGAATATGCCTCATCCTTGTAATTTTTTTATTACTTGATATTTTCTTTAGCATTTTTAAAATTTCCTTATCATTTTAAGTCTAACTACTTTTATATGGAATGTATTGTTCTAGTTTTTATTACTTGACTCCATGGTTGCTCTATGTGAGGATTATTATGGCTATATGTTGCTATTACTTGGTGATTCATATGGACTATTATTTAGGCATTCTCCTTATCATTATTCTATGATCTGCATGGTTGCTATCTTATATTTGTCAACCAATCTTAGATTTTCCCTCAATGATCATGTATTTTCTTACTATTTGTATTCCCCATAATTTGAGTCTTTCTCATACTATTTTTTATACGCTTTCTCACTGCCTAGACTAATGCATAAAGTTATATCATAAGCTAGATAGTCCCTCATTGTTGAAAAGAAAACCTTTGAATAGTGTTGGGATCCAAGAACACTGAGAGGGGGGTGTGAATCAGTAATCTAACAGTAAGATAATATTTTATGCTTTTATACCATACACACATAAACCCGTAAATGAATAAACATATAAATTGAAGCAAATAAACCATCAACATGAATGAACACCATAACACACATAATTTATACATGGAAAACCTTAAAGAGGAAAAAACATGGTGGGATTTATGACCCACAATATCAATTCACTAGCCATATGAAATATATTACATAAAGAGGGGGCCTACACATGTAGGAAGGCACACTGCCTAGAGCACACTGCTCATCACTAAAGAGTCTCACTGACTACAAGCTTATGTTGAATTAAAACAATGAAAATGAACTCACAAAATGCATCTCTTATGCCAAAAAGAGTTCATGTTATAGATATGCTCTGTACCAGTTCATAAACCTTGAATACTACTGCCAGTATCTCCCTCCCTCCAAGAATGTCTTCCAAAAACATCTATAGATCATTGCATGATAAAACATTCACATACAAATGACCTTCGCATTCCACAATCCTATTCTGTTATAATCCACAATCTCATCCACATATTTTATATTATTATTCATCTCATAATGACCTAACAAACTGACCTATATACCCTTTACAAACAATATTCCTTATGTCGGCTTATAATACAAAAAGATATAGAATGTCAACCTTATACAATAATTACAAAATGATTTTTCAAATAAAGCTTCCTTGATGTCAGCTTCCCTAAAGTGTTGGATGTCGATGTCAGTTGTAACCTTGGATGCTCAATGTCGGTGTTTGTCAATGAATGCCTACTAATGTCGGTATGTGACTTCCATCTAATCTTTTTTCTGTCAATGACAATAAAATGAATCCAATGAGTGTCAATTGCGAACAATCTCCCCCTTCAGCATTGATGGAAACACTCATGTGAAAAATGGATTCCCTGCTGGTCCAACTGAAAAATGACATATGCTCCCCCTGAGAAATACACTCCTTCTGATATCCTTCCCATATGTTTATGTGTGATATTTTCTGATATTTTTCACATATATACACTCCCCCTTTTGCATCAATGCCAAAGACCGGTGAAAGAATTGAAAGAATTCAGAACAAATGAATAAATACTGTTTATTTTACCGGAGCTTGACTAACTTAAAATTTTTTGGGTAAGCCTTATCTAGCAACTGTAGGTATGTATCCTAGCCAGTTTTGAAGGTTTCAGATATTTATACTAGTCCACTTAGTAAGTGTGCAAGAGTTTCCTTTTCTAAGACTTCTTTCGGTGTGGGTTTAGCAATCATATCCATACACTCTCTTTGTGCATGCCTAGTGAATCCAGTCTTGGACTCACTAATCCTCTAAGACTCCTTGATCTCCGAATGATTTTTTCTCTCTCCTTCTCAAAAGAAAAAATTTGATTCTCCAAAGATAAAATTTGAGCATCAATCGATGTTGTTAGAGAGGTCAATCCATTAAAATAATTTGCAATGTTAGCTACCTTATCATGCAACTCCTTCAATCTTCTATCTGCATTTGTTGTAAGAATTTCTATATTACAACAGACCATGTAGATATTTGTATTTGCTTGATGATGATTATAATATATTTATCATATGTTTTTATTGATGAAACACATATACACACATATGTTCATATTTTCTACCGGTGTAACTTTAAGATTGTTTACACTACAATCGGTATACTTAATGGTTTATCTCTAACCGGTACTTTGTGATAATCAGTATATACATAAGAGACAACCAGTGGATATTCATTAGTTGGCATCAAGATGAAGATCAAGCGGAGATCATGTCAAAAGATTTAGGATAATGGTTCATATATTTTACCCCAACCGGTATTGATTGTTCCAACCTATATTCGGTGATTGTGTGATGAGTTATCCCATCGGCAAATTTTTGGTGGTAATTTTTGTGATGAGTTATGGCCACTTGACCAGATACACTGGACCTAGGAAATTGTGTTATAATTTTCCTTAGGCTGACATGAAATCTGAATGTCTATATATTGACATCATAGTGAATTATTCTGTATGATGTATGATGAAGTTGATGAGCGAAAGAGTTTTATTGTATGTGAGTGAAAAAGTATTAAGTTGTAGAGTGTATTGAATAGTAGTGTTGAATATGTTTAGAAGGATCTGATCAAGCAAGTATTGTTCTACTCAGACAGATCAAACCATTCTTGTTGTCTTCTAGCAATTACAGTAGAAGTCAAATCCCCTAACCAGGTAAGCTCTAACAAGCTTCAATGTACAAATCCTCTAATAGGGTGATCCATTAGTTTGGATTCAGAAATCCTCCACCAAGGTTACTCCTAACAAGGTACAAGCTTCTAATCAAGCTTTGTGATCTCTAACCAGATTTGCTCCTAGCAGAGCACTTTGTAGACCCTAACCAATTAGTTATCTATTACTGCAGATAGTTAACTTGTGAGTTCCATCTCACCATGGTTTTTCCACATAGAAATATTTGTGTTATGGTGGATGTTTTACTTATTGTGAATGTTGTTATATCATTTTGGATTACATGAATTTTAATCAAAAGATCTATTCAGTTCACCTAAAGGTTACTAGATGAAGTAGTATTTTTTTTGTAACTAATTCACCACCCCCCCCACCTCTCAGTGCATTTCAAGTCCATCAATTGGTATCAGAGCCTAACTTCTGTGAAGCCTAACCACTTAGAAGGAAGTCTTGAAACCTCCATGGGAGACATGAATTATCTTCAGATGGCTAGAGACCTAGAAGCTAGAGGGAATGAGATTGAAACCCTAAGAGTCAAACTGAAAGCTTCTCAAACCAAAAAGAGAGAGCTTACTAAACAACTATTGGAGATATTTGATAATAGTTTTTAGATGAAGCCAATATTGATGCCTTGGCTGAGGAGGTTGAAAAAATCAATGGTGCAAAGCTAAACCTGAGGAGAGAGCAGGAAAGTCTTACTATCTGCATGAGTCAGGAATTGGAAGCCAGGAGAGTTGCTAAAGATCTTATCAAGGAAAGAGATCATGACGTTGCCAAGATCAAGCTATAAAATGCTACCTTGGATGAGAATTTGAATGTTGAAAGAGAAGAGAAGGAAAACCTGCAGTTAAATCTTGAATTAACATCATCTCTGAAAGAGAACCTGTCAAAACATAATGAAGATCTCACCAAATAGCTTACTAAAACAAATGAGAAGTTGGACAAGTTCATCAAAAGTTATATCTTGTTTGAAGAACAAATTCAATCTCAAAGGATGAAAGGTGATACCTTTGGACTTGGTATGACTGGAGATAAGAGTAAATTCTTATCCTTTCAAGAATATAATGGAGGTCTAGTAAGATTCAAAGGTGATAAAGCTTGTTCAATCAAAGGTAAAGGTACTATATCTCTTGATGGTAAGCATAATATTGACAATGTTTACTATGTTGAAGGTTTAAAGCATAATCTACTAAGTGTTGGCCAATTAGTTGAAAAAGGATTTCAGTTATAGTTCAAGAATGGGAAATGCAAAATCATGAACAAAATTGGTTTGGAAATTGCAACTGGTAATCAGACTAGAGGTAACATCTTTCATTTGAATAGCAATGAAAAGACATGCTTGATTGCACACATTGATGAAAGTTGGCTATGGCATAAGAGACTCTGTCATGTAAATTTTGATTGCATTATGAAAATCAGTACTACTAAGGTAGTTAGAGATTTACCTAAGATTGTTAAACCTCACAATCCGGTATGTAAGGAAAGTCAATTTGGAAAATAAGTTAGAGCATCTTTTAAAAGTATTCTAGAAAAATCCAATAATGCTCTTGACATAATTCATACTGATCTATGTGGTCCAGCTAGAACTAAAAGCTTACAAGGTGATAGATATTTCATGCTAATCATTGATGACTATTCTAGAATGTGTTGGGTTACTTTTCTCAGAGAAAAATGAGAAGCATTTGGGAAGTTCAAACTATTCAAAGAAATGGTAGAAAATGAAACCGGCAAGAAAATCAAATGTCTGAGATCAGATCAAGGAGGTGAATTCACATCTAAGGAATTTAATACATTTTGTGAAGTGAATGGAATTAGAAGACAGTTATCAGCACCCTGGACACCACAGCAAAATGGAGTTGTAGAAAGGAAAATAAGAACTATCTTAGAAGCAGCTAGAAGTATTTTATCAGAAGCAAATCTACCACATGTATATTGGAGCGAGGCAGTAAGCACAATGGTCTAAACATTCAACAAAGTTCACATCAAAGGTGAAACTGGTAAGACCCCTCATGAAATATGGTTTGGTACTACTCCTACTCTTAAGTATTTCAGAATATTTGGAAGTAAATGCTATATTAGAAGAGATGAGTATATTGGAAAATTTGATCCTAGAAGTGATGAAGCAATATTTCTTGGTTATTCATCTAAGAGAAAGGCATATAGATTTTTTAACAAGAGATTGCAGAAAATTGTTGAGAGTACAAATGTAAAGATTGATTAATAGTTTAGAGGAACTTCAAGGTATATAGACTTTGAACCGGCAACAGAGACATTGACAAATGAACCTACATTAAACCCATCAGTATAGAATGAAGATCCAGTTACACCGGCATCATCTGAAAATTCTACAGTAACTAAAGAACAACAACAAACTAAGACACCCCGGTATGTAAGACTAAATCACTCTAAAGATCAGATAATTGGAAACAATTATAAAGGAGTTATGACAAGAGGAAGACTGGCAAATGAAGAGGTATGTCTTATTTCTCAAATTGAACCATCATCAATTAATGAGGCATGTGAAGATAAACACTAGATTAAAGATATGGAAGAAGAATTAGAACAATTTGAGAAAAATAATACATGGACATTAGTTCCTTGACCTAAAGATAAAAATGTAATTGGAACAAAATGGGTATTTAGAAACAAAATTAATGAAGATGGTAAGGTAATAAGAAATAAAGCAAGACTAGTGTGTAAGGGATATTCATAGAAAGAAGGAATTGATTACAATGAAACCTTTGCACCGATAGCTAGAATTGAGGTAGTCAAATTATTCTTGGCTTTTGTAGCACACAAGAACTACAAAGTATATCAAATGGATATTAAATGTGCATTTCTGAATGGAGATCTTGAAGAAGAAGTTTATATTGAGCAAACTGATGGATTTTCTTTGACAGATAACAAAGATATGTTTGCAGGTTAAGGAAAGCTTTGTATGGATTGAAGCAAGCTCCAAGAGCTTGGTATGCTAGATTGGATAAATATCTTTTGAAGATTGGTTTTTCTAAAGGTAATGCTGACAACAATTTATACTATAACATAACTAATGATGATATCTTGGTTATAGAAGTTTTTGTTGATGATATAATCTTTGGAGGAGAAGATGAATTATGTAAAGACTTTTCTAAAAAGATGCAACAAGAATTTGATATGTCTATGATTGGAGAGATAAAATTATTTTTAGGATTGCAGATTCATAGACTGATAGTGGTATATTCTTGAGTCAATCTAAGTACTTGAAGGAGTTACTAAATAAATTTGGTATGGAAAACTCTAAACTGGTAAGCACACCTATGACTACAACTGATAAATTATCTTTGAAGGATGAATCGGAACCTGTTAATCTAACAAGATACAAATCTATGATAGGAGGACTACTGTATTTGACACAAACAAGACCTGATATTATGAATGCAATATGTATTGTTTCTATATTTCAAAGTAATCCTAAAGAAAATCATGAATCAGCAGTAAAAAGGATTTTCTGGTACTTACAAGGTACTAAAAATCTTGGCTTATGGTATCCTAGAGATGAAAACTTTGAATTATGTACATACACAGATGCAAACTGAGAAGGGGATGTGGATGACAGAAAAAGCACCATCGACAGAGCATTTTTTCTTGGAAACAAATTAATTTCTTGGTTGAGTAAGAAACAAAGTTGTACATCTTTATCAACAGCTAAATCAGAATATGTTGTAGCAGCAACTAACTGTACACATGTATTATGGCTTAAACAAATGTTGAAAGACATAAAGGTAAAATGCAAAGAACCTATAATTATCTATTGTGATAACACAACAACAATTGATATATCTAAGAATCTAGTACTACATTCTAAAACCAAACATGTTTCTATCAAACTGAATTTTTTGAAAGAGAATGTTGAAGCAAAAGAAGTAAAACTAGTTTATGTGAATACTAAAGAGCAAATTGCAGATATTTTCATTAAACCTATGCCTAAGGAAACTTTTGAATATCTTAGAGACCAGCTTGGGGTCATACCCCCACTGGTAGAGACTTAGATAGTTGATGTTTGTCATCAACTAGCAAATATAATAGATAAATCTTTTACTCCAACTTTGATGAAGAAGCTACTTCTCAGGGGGAGAAGTTGGTATAATGGAGAAGTTTGTATTTTGTATTGGAACCTGGTATTTGTATTTCTTTGGCATTTGATGTCAAAGGGGGAGAGGTTGATATGGAAAAACACATGTTACTCTCAAGGGGAGAGATTATTTTTGGGAGAGACTGATTGCTCTCTGTATCTAAGTTTTGATTTCTGGTTATGATCTCTTTTGGGAGATTGTTGGTTTTTTGGTATTTGGCATTTCTATTTTGACACTTTGATGGTTTTTCCATCTTGTGTTTCCATCAATGCCAAAGGGGGATATTGTTGGTATTTTGGATATGTTGATATGGTTTTGTCATTGATGTCAACACTTATCAACTCTGCAATGTTCATCGGCAAACAAGTGACTTATGCATAGTCACCAGTATCTTATCCATGGGCAGGATATATTGTTCATGGGCACTTAGAATGACATAAAGGACACCTAGTTATGTCGAAGACATCATTTGGACACTTTGTCTTGGAGAATTTTTCATTGGTATATTCGAGTTTGCATATTTGTTGTTACCGACAAATAGGTCCAGAATAAGCACCAGCAGGCTTATCTATTCTAGATCAGCATGACACACTTGGAGATGATTTATTATTATTGTAAATGCATTAAGCCGACATGATGAATTAGATATTGCATCAGTCATTGATTTATTTGTAAATTGCTTTTATTGTAATATCTTTTAAAGTCAACCTACTAAAATTGGTCTTAGGTTATGGTATATATGTAAGATCTTATTTGTAAGATTGATATGCGATTAAGAAAAATATTTATAAGAAGGTATATGTAAGATTAAGCAGAGCTATACATGCAGACATCATTTGAAGGTTGAAGGAAGCTTTTTGTGAAAGTAATCGGAACTACACTGGTACTGAATCCAACATATAAAGATGCTATTTTGAGCAGTACATCATTGTTAGATTTAACCATCCAATTGTAGTCAATGTGACTCCCATTTGTGTTTGAGCAGTGAGCTCTAGGCACTTGGCCTTTCTGCATGTGCAGACGCCATTTGTATATACATACTATCTACAGTAGTATCATCTAATTGTGGGTAAGGTTTCCCACCATGGTCTTTCCCCTTACAGGGTTTCCATGTACACACATTGGTGTTATGTGTTGTGGATGTTATTGTCTTTCTATTTCTTGCATTAATCTTTACCGGTACTACAATTAACTGATAAACTGTCTACTGGCATAAATTTTTATTTACTGGTATTAAGCATTAAGTTTGGATAAGTTGTTTTTGGTTTAAATTTATTTGACAACTGATTCACGCCACCCCTCTCAATTGTCTCCAGGACCTAACAACCTCTAGACTTGGTTTTCACACATCTGAACAAGGTGAATCCTCTAGTACTAAGAGCAACACTCTTAAGAAAAAATCTGGTCCTAATATCAAAAAGCATACCAGTAAGAAGGTCTTTAAACCAGTTTGTTTTGTTTTCCATAAACCTAGTCACATTGCAAATGTTTGTAAAAATAAACCTAATAGGAATGAAAGCTTTAATACTAATGCTAGATATATGTCTCAGAAGTTTGAAGGTCATTGCTTCACTTGTGCAATGTATGGACATAGATCTGTTGAGTGCAGATATGGAGCTAATAATCCTGTACCACATATGCATCCAAGACCAAATGGTAACTGAATGAGGAATTTTGACAATTGGGTCAACATGAACTAGCAAAGACCCTACGACAACCGGTTTAGTCCATTTGAGATGGAAAAGGTAACGAATGCCATATGCACCATCTGTAATAACTTTGGTCATGTAGCTATGAACTGTAGAAGAAGAATAGGGAGAGGATATGTAGGATCTTGGAGATCATCTGGTATGGCCTGCTATCACTTCAACAAACCAGGGCACTTAGCAAAATTTTGTAGATCCAGAAATTGAAAACCGATCAATTCTTCTAAGGATCAGAAAGGAAAGTAGCAAGTAAATGTTGAAGAAACTAGAGAGGAAATGAACTAGATATGGAAGAAAAAGAGTGATGACTCACCTAGAGAGGAAACCGTTCCTTCACCAAGTGAAGAGAACCCTACACTGGTGAACTAAGCCTTGTCATATGGCTAAGGGGAGCTTAAATGGTAAATCCACCTATGGACCCCTTGAGATGAATGAGTGGTAAGAAAATTTTGAAGCATGAAATTTTGGTAACTTTTTGTCAATATGTTATCAACTGGTTTTACTCCATGAGTGGTGAAATTATGGTTTGCAACCCTAATGGGTGAGCATTCAATGTAGTAGGTAAAAATGATAAAAGTAAATTTTCACTTTGTTATTTTTACCCTAACGCATTCGAGAGAGAAATTTGGAGCATTTGCTGAGCTGAGAAAGATTGTTGGCTGATAATTGTTGAAGGTTGCATTGTGATTTGTAGTAAAGTTGACTTGAAGATTGCAGAAGATCGAATTGGTGTGCACTTGGGCATTCAACGTAAAACAAGGCAGCATGCATGGGAAAAGGTATTTCTTTGTAAATCCCACTTTGAATCTTGTTCATTTGCAATGGCATCATCTTCAAAGACTGTGGAAAGGTTAATGATTACTTCTGAACCAATGGAAGTTATAGTAGTGGAACGAATTGTGTCATATAATGCAGTGTCACAAGTTCCTAGTGGAGTTTTGGTTAAAGGTGATTTAATGAGTTATATTGATTGTAAGATAGAGGATCTAGGATCACTATACATTTACACTCAGTGAAAATCCCTTTGTGATGAGAATGGAAAGATTCAAACAGAGTATGCTAGGGTTTTCGAGAAGGGTTTTCATAATGCCACTTATTTTCTAGAAGATTTCGAGGAAGAGCATATCAGAATTATTTTGAGTTGGGTTCATGGTGAGAATATGTACCTAGAGAGAACTCACACCATAACTAAGGAAGCCATTCAAGTTGTAACTGGTTATTTCTCAACCATTAAAGTACCTGAACTAAGGTGAATTTCAAAAGAGATGATATTCTCTTTAACCGATTCAACATCTGATAAGCGTGCCTTTTCTGTTAACAATATCAGAGACCCTATGGTGAAATTGGCAGAAATAGTGATAGGCTATCGAGTATTTTACTCCAGTAGACTAAATAGTGTTCCATATACAACAATTCATACAACTCATAAAATGATTGTTGAAAATGCAAATTATGATCTTTGTGAAGCAATTAGGAGGCAATTGTTTCTAAATTTGCAATCTATCAAAAAGGATAGAAATCAAAAGTTCAAGTATGGTCAACTATTGGTTGGTTTATTCTTTTATTTTCAAAACTTTCTACCGAGAATTGGAGATATCGAATGGTCAAAGGACCTACCGATATTAGCTCAAATCAAGAATAGCATCAAGGCTATAAGGAATAATTTTCTTGCTGCTATGAATAAGTATTTCAATGAATTTAAGAAAAAGATGAGCATGAGAATGAGATTACCTGAAGATGTGGTAAAACATTTTGCAAAAGACATAGTTTTCACAGTTACCACTGATTTTTGTTCAATGCAAGCAATTGAGCCAAGGAAAGAAGAAATAGAAGATATGAGTTATGAAGTAAATTATGATTTACTAGTTAGTTATTCTAATAACCTATTAGCATCTCCTATAGACAAAAAGAAGGCAAAACTAGATATTGTAGTAGTCCAGGATGCACTAGCTGAAACTAGTACTGCTCCTGTTAAAAGTGGAAAAGGAAGGAAAAAGAAAACTAATGAAGAACCAATGACAATAGAGAATACAAGGGTGAATCAGAGTGTCCAAACAAAGAAGGAACCAACACCTAAGGTATATGTCAAGAAGGAGAATGTAACAAGGAAGAAAGGAAGAAAACTAATTCTACAAGTAGAATCTGAGGGTACTGACACTGAGGAAGAACCCAAGAAGATAAAGGCAACCAATAGAGTATCCAAGAAAATGAAGGAAGTGTCAAAGGCAACTGTACCTTTTGATATCTCTACCTACAAGCTAGTACCTAACTTTCAAAGGACAATGAATCAATTTGAAAGGAAGAGATTTGAACTCGTAAAAGAAAATTTTGATTCTTTTAGTGAAGATGTGAAAGAGAAAGTTATTCAACGGGTAATTGATCATTTGTGTCATTATATTAGATTGCCTCAAGATATTGAAAAGGATATTTCAAATTCTTTGTACACTATTCTTGTAAATAAATGGGAAGAAGCTATTAAATTGGAAAGAAAAACTATTGATGAGATTTTTGTACAATATTTTCCCAACTTGTCTAAAGATGGAATTAGTGCTTTAATTGATCAATACAACACTCAGTTTTCTTTTAAATCAAGAAGACTAGATATTCTTAATGGGAAGAAGTCAATTATTGAAACTGAGACCCATCAAATTGCCCACAATATCAAACGAATGCAAGAACTCATCCAATCCTCTAAGAATGAGAGAGATGTTGTTAAAATGGATGAAGAGGAGATTGTTCAAGTAGATGTCGTCTATCCTGACAAGAAGAAGGATGACACCATAGTTCACATTATTGATGATGTTTAAGACATAGTTGATTTATCTAGAGATGTCACTACACTATATATGGAGCCCTCTAAAACCACGGATTTATAGGTCAAATTAGTTGAGCAACCGACAACTCACCAAAAATAGAACAACTGGAGAAACCCGAATCTCCACCGGTCCTTCAAGATACTCAAAAAGAGTCTATTGAAACTATTGTCACATAGACTTCTGAGAAGGAAATAAGGAAGAATCAAGAGAAAGTGATCATTAAGGTTGCATCCTTTGAACCAGCAAAGAAACAACAACTTGATGAGGATGATGATGATTCATTGAGCATTTTAGGACCTATTGATGTTGACAACCTAATTGCATCTGAAATGATGAAGATTACTAATGTTATGCAATCTAGAGTGCATAAAAAGAGACTAAAAGAGAAAAGGATTGAGGTAGAAACAATTTAGAATGCAGGAGATATTTTATCTAGCCTACTACCAGAAACTTCTACCACACATCTATCAACCCCTATAAGAAAACTTGGTCAATTAGTTGTAGATGCATCTGATCAAATCAAGTCACTTGAAGGTGCTACTCAAACCTATGTTGAGAAGAGTCACAAGAAGAAGTATGGAGAAAAATTGGCAAAGGACATTGATAGTTGGAAAATGGCTCTATCACATAATAGGGATTTGTTGAGCAAAGCTATTGAAATAGGAGGAAAGTCTCTTTCTTCCACCTCTAATTTTTTTTCTTTTGTTCGGATATTTCTAAAAAGTGTACTTAAATAGAGAAATAACTTGAAAGGATATGCAATGCATATGTCCCACTAAATGACTCTCTTTTTGCTTTTAGCAAATCTGTAGAGTTATGAGTTATCCCACCGACAAATTTTTGGCGGTAATTTTTGTGATGAGTCATGGTCACTTGACCAGATACACTGCACCTAGGAAATTGTGTTATAATTTTCCTTAGGCCGACATGAAATCTAAATGTCTATATATTGACATCATAGTGAATTATTTTGTATAATGTATGATGAAGTTGATGAGTGAAAGAGTTTTATTGTATGCGAGTGCAAAAGTGTTAAGTTACAGAGTGTATTGAATAACAGTGTTGAATATGTTTAGAAGGATCTGATCAAGCAAGTATTGTTCTACTCAGACAGATCAAACCATTCCCGTTGTCTTCTAACCAGCAGAAATCAAATCCCCTAATCGAGTAAGCTCTAACAAGCTTCAATGTACAAATCCTCTAATAGGGTGATCCATTAGTTTGGATTCAGAAATCTTCCACCGAGGTTACTCCTAATAGGGTCTACCTTTAACAGGGTACAAGCTTCTAATCAAGCTTTGGGATCTCTAACCAGATTCACTCCTAGTAGAGCACTTTGTAGACCCTAACCGATCAGTTATCTATTACTGCAAATAGTTAACTTGTGAGTTCTATCTCACCATGGTTTTTACCTATTTGGGTTTTCAACGTAGAAATATTTGTGTTATGGTGGATGTTTTACTTATTGTGAATGTTGTTATATCATTTTGGATTACATGCATTTTAATCAAAAGCCCTGTTAAGTTCATCTAGCGGTTACTAGCCGAAGTAGTATTATTTTTGGTGTCACTGATTCACCCCCCCTCTCTGTGTGTTTTAAGTCCATCAATTTGTACATTGTTTTAAACAATTCTCAATAAGAATGAGTTTATTTTCAATTTTATTCTTCTCTATTACAATGATTTGGTCAAAGGCTACTCTTTTAGCCACAGTGAACCTTTCTAGTACCTATCGGTCTAATATCTGTTGCAGTGATTGAAAATTGTTAGATATGTTCTTTGTAAGTGTTTTAAGCTTTCCAGAAGGGCTTGCTTCATTCTCAATGATGCAATTAGGTATTAATCTATACAAAACTATAACTAATTGATCTATTATTCCCTTATCTATTGATCCCTCCTTTAGTATCTTTTGAGTAGCTACCATCATTAATTCAGTGGGACTCATCTCTTAATCCCTGTAGTATCTAAATAAAAACTTACAGAAAAGAATGCAACTAAAACAAACATGTAGTATCTAAATAAAAACAAAGAACCAACTTAGGATCACCTCCCTTTGGTTGAGTAGGCCCTGCTCTTCCTCTAGTGGGATACATGAACACCGAGATTTCAAATCAACTTCATATTTGCATTTCAATTGGCAGCCAGAAGAGAGTAAAACAAGTTTTTTTGAAATTACAAAGAAATAAGACTCTAAAACTAATGATTGATTTACAGACTAGCTAGCTAATTTTTGTATGAAAGCTATGGGATATATATACACATATCCTTATTCAAATGCAAATGCAATGTTACCACCCTAGATGAGTAACAACTACTAACTTAAAATATAGAAGACTTGATGTCTTTATTACAATGAATTTACTACTTCAAATGAAACTAAACGTTTCACAAATAGTCGATGAAAATAGACTTGGAGAGAATGGATGTACCATCCAATTGGAGTGATAAGAAGAGTGACCAATATTTCCACATTGTTGGACAAGATGTTTATAACTCCATGTCTTGAAATTTATTTTCAACACATCTAAAAATATATACAAGAAAGCTAGAACAAGATATAACAACAAAAATCCTGAATATCGGTTGTTTCTTCATTGATTAGTCATAAAAGTAATATATTAGCGATGGAGACATTTTGATTATTGAGTTCTCTTCAACTAGTTGATCTGGAGCTTTATGTTTTAGTACTAACATTGTTGGTGTGTACACCTAAAAATGGTCTGAAGATAATTAATTGAATAAGCAATTATTTAATTAATCCCCCTTCCCAATTTAATTGAATTCATTAGCAATTTGATTAAATCCCTTTCATCTACTTATTAATAAATTTAAGGATTTATTTAATAAGTTCATCTCAATAGTCCCCTTTGATTAATTAATCCAAATTAATTAATCCTCCCCCATTCCAAAATCTTTGTCGGGGAATCAATATCTATTGTCGGTGTAGTCTCAATTCCCTTTACCTTTACCTTAACCTCATTTGCATCGGTGGCTTCGTCACTTGGTGTAGTAACAATTACTTTAAGTGGAGTATTATTCACAATATTCCCAGTCTCCTGTACATTTCCTTGCTCAAAAATAGTTTCTGCTGGTATAGACTTTACACTCTCCTTAGCTGTCGGTGGTGTCTATGCACCCTTATTTTCTGTTGATAGATCCAAAATTGGTTCAAAACTTCCCAAAATACCTTTCCCTTTTTATTTATCTGGAATGGTGGAACACTAATACATTTGGACTAGGTTTTCGACTGAGGTTTTTGACGGAGAAGGTATATTGTGGCCAAATTTGATTATTTTTTTTTAAAATGCCCGCATTCGTTGTAATTCCGACAGAAATTACCCATTTGGTTTCGATGAAGAAGGCATTAGCAATGAGAATTTTCTTTTTTTCAAAAAAGTGCTCGAGTTCATCATAATTCCGATGACAGCGGCCATTACAAAATAAAAAAAGAGGCAGGGAATTCATTTGTGAATTGCAATCCCACGTAGGCGTCCTTCAACCCCCAAGAACATCAAACCCGCATCGAAGGCAATCCCACGCAGGAGGTAGATTCAAATTGCCCTAGTTTTTAATTTCATGTTGCAAAAAATATACATGTGGTGGTTAATTGTCCTAGTTTAATCTTGTAAAACCATAGAACTGTGATTGAGGAGTGAGCGTTCAATTTTGTATCAGCAATCCCTTCCTCCCATATACGCGCATGTTGATTGTTCACATGAGATCACATCTCTTTGTGACATTGTATCAAAAAATTCACGAGCCTTGTCCATGTTTCCACATTTTGCATCCATATCAAGCAGGGCATTTGCAAGTACAACACCTAACAAAATTCCTCTATCCGTTATGCTTTGATGGATGTCCATACCCTGTTCCAAAGCTCCCATTTTTGCACAGGCAGGGAGGATGCTAGCAAAGCTTGTGGAATTTGGCTTTATGCCTTCCAATTTCATTTGCTTGAAAGTGTCTAAAGCCTTTTCAACAAATCCATTTTGTGCATATCCAGCAATCATTGCAGTCCACAAGACAACATTTCTTTCAAGCATTCTATCAAATAGTTCACGTGCCTTGTCTATGCTTCCACATTTTGCATACATGTCTACCAAGGCAGTTACAACTACAACATCTGACAAAATTTCTCTATCCTTTATGCTTTGATGAATGTCCATACCCTATTCCAAATCTCCCATTTTGGCACAGGCAGGGAGGATAGTAGCAATGGTCATGGAATTTGGCTTTATACCTGCCGATTGCATTTGCTTGAAAGTTTCTAAAGCCTTCTCAACAAATCCATTTTGTGCAGTTGCAACTACATCTGACAAAATTCCTCTATCTTTTATGCTTTGATGGATGTCCATACCCTGTTCCAAAGCTCTCATATTGGCACAGGCTAGGAGTAGGCTGGCAAACATAACTAAAGAAATGCAATGATCAGCTCCAAAGACATCAAACCACTACTAACAAAACTGAGAGTCTAAAATATGATAGGGTAATAGTGTGAGCTATCCTGAAATAAAATATTTTATTTTCAATTTCAATTAAAACATAAGTACTCAGCCATTTAATGTTATTAATAAGTGTTTAATTTATCAAAGAGATAAATGGTTGGCCACAAGTACATGAGTTAATAAATGCACACAAATAAGTGAATTTGATATTCAAAACTATCTACAATGAATTCAATTCTTGTCCATTAGTCATTTATGTTTGCAATAAGCATCTTTCTTTGTTTTTCTTAATCTTTATTCATAGTTATGTGCATATTTCACATTCTATAATTAGGATATCAATTGCTATGGCTGAACACTAGCATGATGTTTGTGTTGTGGTATAGATGTGTGGAAACATAATTATGGGATTGTTATATTATAGAGATCATAAATCTAGATATTGCATATTAGTTATAGCTCTTCTTGGATTGAGTCTAAAGTTGACATACAGTCATAAAGCCATTATTAGTAGATCTATCCATTTCTAGTAAAGACAATTGAGAAAGTCATTTTGATATTGAGAGTTTCTTATCTGTTTACCTATTCATCATTATTAAGCCATAATATTTAGGTCTATTTATCTCTCTTGCAAAACCTCTGTAAGTGTCCTAGATTGTCCCTACTACTCACTCTTCAATTCAGAAAAATGGAGTTCTAAAGATTTGTTGCACAAGATGGTGTTGAACGTATCAACAAGGCTAGCATGGAAGGCATGTTCAAGCTTCCACTTGTACAACTTACAACAAATGATTTGTTGATAGAAGAAATTCTTGAAATAGGGATACAATCAAAAGACAAGTAAGTACATACAAACCTCCTCAGTTGAAAGTAAAATCTATGTATAAAAAGAGTACATTGAATCCAAATCCATAAACACAATAGAGATACCGATGGAGACTTAATTGGATGTAGCATGTCGCACCAAAGTTGTTAAAGTATGCTAAGCTAGTACATAATGTTTTGTAAAGCCACATTAGTATTTTACCCAGATCATTATCTACCAAAAATAACTATAGTAATCCTTTTGAGGATTAATTTCATGGTGCTAGATCTTCATTTAGTTCCACTTCTTGTTGGAGAAAAGAAAAGTTATTTCTTGAGGTAGATGAATATCCCATCAACAAAGGACAAGACCCTTTCTAGAATATAACAAATTCTACTCCAACAAAAGATCATGGGGGTTTCACTAGAGATATTGACTAAGAGATAGACTTCTACTGCTGCATTAAAAGCATTGGCATGTTCTTCATTTATTGATGTAAACTCTTTGTGACACCACCACAACCAACAAAGGTGTAAAAAGTTGTTTGCAATGCATGGATTTTTAGGATTGTCCTTTGAGAAAATAGAATTAAAGTATGGAAGTAGGATCTGTCAGCTCCTGAGGGAAAGACCATGTCAGACAATAATTTCTATTTTCTTGCATGTGAAGAAAGACCATGTCAGACAATATCAATGAACAACAATATAAGGAGACAATTGTTAAATTGTGGTCTAACTTGAAACAAAAAGGTGATGGAAAATGTTATTGTCCGTGCAAAATTTGTAAGGGGTTAAAGACTAGAAGACTTTTAATCAAAACAATGAAGAAACATTGTAGGCTGCATGGTCACATTGATGGTGGACATGATTATCATCCATTGGTAAGTTTTTCATTATATCATTTTGACAATTTATATACATAATAAATCACGTGATGATGAGATCATGATCACGGTTTA
Organism: Cryptomeria japonica; assembly: GCF_030272615.1. Taxonomy (NCBI): domain Eukaryota; kingdom Viridiplantae; phylum Streptophyta; class Pinopsida; order Cupressales; family Cupressaceae; genus Cryptomeria; species Cryptomeria japonica. The sequence continues at coordinate 102,746,603 of NC_081407.1, read as the reverse complement.
TTTATGTATATCAATTTTATATAGGTCGAGCACCTCGGAGCACATGGTATGGATCAACACAACCCTGAGAATATGGTTTTCAAAGTGGACGAACATGGAGGTGTGAATATCAAAGCTGAAGATAATGATCCCATGGAAGATGACGATCATGAGATAGAAAACACAATTGAATATGATGGTACAAATACATTGATCCATGACTCATTTAGTACTCGAGCAACTGATCATGATGATGAAGATGACCTTGATGTTGTTCATGATGTCCCTCTACTTGAGAAGGCATCTAAGGCCCTTTATGAAATCTCGCAGGCAAGTCTTCTCTCCGTTGTATTATTGTTGGTGAACTTGAAGGTTATGAATGGTTTATCCAACATAACAATGTCACGTATGTTAAGGCATGTCATATATGTCATAATAAACTATGAATCATGTTGTACCATTAATATTCTTTTTTATAACAAATTATATTTTGTTGTTGTAGTTGATAGGTGAGTTTTTGTTACCACCATCAAATATTCTACCTTGCTCATACCGACAATTATCTGTCGTTATGAAAGATATTGGAATGGAGTATCAAGAAATAGATGCTTGTCCCAATGATTATATTATATATCACAAACAACATGAATTTTGAACTGAATGCCCTGAATGTCATATCAGTAGATATCGAATAGATCAAATAACAAAAAGGGTTCCTCGCAAGGTTCTTCATTATATTCCAATTATTCCATGTATGTAACGATTATTCAAGTGCACTAGCTTGGCACAATTTATGGATTACCATGCATGCAATAGAAGTCGAGATGACATTATTTGAATGCCTACAGATGGTTCATCATTTATGGACATAGAGGAAAAGTAGCCACACTTTAAAGAAGAACCTTGTAATCTCAGGCTTTCATTGGCAGCGGACGGTGTCAATCCATTTGGAGAGATGAGATCTGTTTACTTAGTGTGGCCTATTTTTGTTATGAACAATAACTTTCCTCCATGGATGTCAATAAAGAGGGAGCACATAGTGTTGGCAATGATTGTTCCAGGTATTTTATCATTTAAATATAGTCATCTAAATTTAATTATAAATATTGCAGTAAAATGGTCATAATAATTATGTAATGTTTTTGTTCATTCGATTAGGTAAGTACCAAGTTAAAGATATGAATGTATATATTGAGCCTCTTATCAATGAGTTGCTGGAGTTATGGAATGGTGTCACTATGTATGACGTCTCTAGACCAATAGGACAAAGACAATTTCAATTCCGTGCGATGCTTCTATGGACAATACACGATGCCCTGGGGCTAACACATTTTTGTGGTATGTTATAGTGTTTAAGTTGTGCATGAACATTATAATTCAAAAAATGATCATATTTAATCCAATTATACATTATCTTGTAGGTCTTCAAACAAAGGGAAAATTTGCATGTCCTGTTTGTGGTCCAAAGATGAAATCTCGTCATTCAAAAAGTTTAGGAAAGCAGGTGTTTGATGAGTATAGGCACTTTCTCCACAAAAATCATAAGTATCGAAAGACTGAAAAACATCTTTTCAATGGGAAAGAAGAGAATACATCAAAGCCACGAAGAATGACACCTCACTTGTGGAAGTTGGAATATAATAGAATTAATTGTCAAGGTAATGCCATTCCATCTATTGGTTTGTCATAAAACATATTTTCTATTTTGTTTTGTTTACTGATGATGTGATTGATGATCATGAAGGTCGTGAAGGCATAAATGACCACCTTCCTAAGGGATTAAAAAGTTATCCCTGACAATTTAGTAGGCTTCCCTACTATGAGCAGTTACAAATTGTTCATTTGTTTGATAGTATGCATATTGGAAAGAATATAACAGAGACATTATGGAAAATATTGGATGGAAGGCGTGACAAAGAAAAAATTGTCAAAATATGTAGTGACATTCAGGATTCCAATCATGCAATGATAAATGTCATTCAATCAAATAGCTATGGAGACCAGATTAATATAAGTGAGCTTCCTTGGTTATTAACGGACCAGCAAAGCAATGCTATAAAAGAAGTCATATGAAAAATTTGATTTCCCACAGGATTTGCTACGAACATAAACAATCTCATATCAAAGAAAAGTGAATTTGGGACAGGGATGAAAATGCATGATTGGCATACCTTCATTAAGGTAATTCATGTTCTTGTGTTTTTAGTATGTATTTAATTACTAGGCGTACGTGTACTTTTCATTATGTTACAAAAAAATGAAAAGATAATTTTATAATTCTTGCAGTAAATTCTACCTCTATCTCTCCCAGATGACTTCAACAATAATGTCAAGCAAGTCATATATGATCTTGGAAAATACATAAGGTAAGTAGTGATATTTGTTTAGTTCATTGTATAGATATTATATTTGCGATTTATTTTACTTCTTATGTAATATATTTTTTTGTGTCTTGAATACCTTGTAGGTGGTTTTTCATGTAAATAAATCCATAAAGATGATATAAAATATTGGAAGAGAAAAATTTCTCATTTAATGTGTGAAATGCAAAAGTTTCTACCTCCAGCTTTTTTCAATGCACAAGAACACTACCTCATACACCAAGTTGAGGAGATTGAATTGTGTGGACCTGTACACACTAGGTCAATGTGGATGGTTGAGAGGCACTTGAAATTTTTGAAGGCTTTGGTTCGACAAAGAGCACATCCTGAGGGTTCTATGGTGGAGGGATATATGGTATACCAGACTATGGTGTACATTTCTGAATATCTTCCTAAGTTTGCAGCAAAGATCCATGTGGATCGCATTTGGGATCCCAACATCATTAACAAATTCGAAGGGGAGTACTTGATGGGGAAAGGTAGATTGAGGAAAGTGAGAGGTAATTATAAGATGTTATTGTAGTTAATTAATTCTTAATCTTCAAAATAAATCGATTGTAAGATGTCTATTTATTTTTTGTACAGTTGGTCGAGAGTGGGATGCACTACATTTGTATATTGCAAACAATCTTGATTGGATGATGCTATGGATTGACCATTGTCAACATTCTAGATGCATGTTAACATGGGAAGGTGTTGCTTCATTGGTTAAAGAAGCACATTGTAATGGAGATTCCAATGTTACTCAAAGGGAAATTGATTTAGCATATGTTTTAAGAGATAAATAGGTACGTATAAATTTATTAATCATCCATATGTTTATCAACTCACAATGCAATAAATTGTACATGTCTGACATATCGCAGGTCAAACACCACAACTCTATGTGCTGCAATGGTCATAAATTTCACATAAAAAAGTTGGATGACATGAAGAAAACTTGTGATTCTGGCATCACTGCAGTCTTTGAGGTGAGAAATATTTCATTGAGAAATGACATTCATCCTCAACAGTCTCAAAATTAATACTATGGCATTTTGGATGATATACTTGAGTGTGACTTTAATTCCTTCAAATTAGTTTTGTTCGTCGTCAAATGGTACAAGATACGATTAAATAAAACTGATCCTAATAGAACTGTTATTGAACATGATAATGGTTTTATAATGCTAAATACAAGGTCATTTGAAACAGTTGGGGATGAGCCCTATGTTCTTCCAAGCCAATGTGAGAAAGTATTTTACTCAGAGGTTCCACATAAACCAGGTTGGTCATTTGTTGTTAGACATGATCCAAGAGGAAGACTGATAAATTATAATGTGATGGAAGAAGAAGATATCGAAGAAGTAGAAGATGAAGTGGATGATGATCACGATCGACAGTTTCACAATGACGATGAAGAAGAACAACAAGAAGAAGAAGAAGAAGAAGAAGAAGAAGAAGAAGAAGAAGAAGAAGAAGATGATGATGATGATGATGATGATGATGATGATGATGATGATGATGGTGATGGTGATGGTGATGGCGAAGATGTTGATGATGATGATGATGATGATGAAAACGACGACGAGGATGATGATGATGATGATGATGATGATGATGATGATGATGATGATGATGATGATGATGATGATGATGATGATGATGATGATGGCGATGATGACCTTGATGTTCATGATGATGAGGAATGAAATGTATGAGGAATGCGATTAGTATATTATCTATTGAATATTGACTTCTTGATAGAATTTTTTTTACATAATTCATTCATTATGTTTTGAATTCTAATGCCATTACATAATAATTAATTCATGATGCACCTTTTAATATGGAGATGGAGATAGGGCGTGTGACTATTTATGTGACAATTTTTAAACTGTGTTTATTTATGGAAATTGGATTGTTTATTAGCTATGTGACTATTTATGTGACCATTTAGTTGAGGATCATGCATAGTCTACATAAAGTAAAGGTAAGGAATTACAAAATTTACAATGATTTTGATGACAACATCTTTTTATTATTTAATACTCTTTTTGCCTACAAAGTTCATGTTGTTCATGTTGTGTATGATGTAATTTTGCTAACGTTTTTTATATCTTTTCTTTGTCACAAGATGACATGGATCCATCACATATCATAGATAGAGATGTACCTTGCAACACTTCTATCGAGAAGGTAAACCTCATTAATTGTACAAATTAGGTAGAAGTAATCTTTTACATTATTATGTTCTTTTTTTTAGTGATTTATACTAATTTTGTAATTGTTAATGATATTCTTGACACAGACGGATGTTTAGGGAAAGGGAAAGGGAGTTGCAATACCTGAGCACCTTTCTATGGATGTGGAATCATTAGGGTTAAGCAATGATGACCCTGAAGATCCCACAGACCTTGTGAAATTCTTTAAAATGCCTCTTCTAAAAATTAGAAAAGAGATTGGTTCTTTTGCAGCCGTGCATCCTACCACTGATGAGATACGATAGAGGGTGGAATTATTGTTTAAGACAACATAAAACTTGCAAGTAAGCAGTAATGAAAGCTTTAATTATAACAAAAGTTTAATAATGGTTTATATTTAATTTTTTTATGTCATTAACTAAAATATGTACGTATTGCTTTTACAGCAATTTATTCGCCCTCATGAAAGTCGTTCCTATGATTAGGTGATGACAATTTTCTTGTATTATCACTTGCTTGGCTTATCACTCTGAGTACCCAAAACACATCATACTTGATACTATCAATTTTCAAAATAAAGGTTCATCCTTGTTTACAATTCTTGCACGTTTCATATATTTAATGTTTGATATATTTAATGTATTATTCTTTAGGTACTATCAATGTTACTGTCCAAATGTCAATGCCGCCTCATCAGAGCTCACCCTCACCTGTATTGCCGACTGCAATGTCGGCAACACGTAGCATGCAAACATCCTCTAGTGCATGTCATATTGGCCCGCCCACTATTGGTAGATCCCTCTTTTGCTCCATCTTCTGTCATGTGTTTATTTCCCTTCAAGCATTCTTTCTTGAATTTTAATGCTATTTCATAGTGGATTCATTTTTTGCAGGAGGAGATGCACGTGAGGATGTGCCAGAGAAGACTACTACTGATAACATAGCATCATTTCCTGGATCTTCTTGTATTGCTAGTATGGGAACATTGCAGGCCACATTCGTGGTGAGTGACGAAGAAATGCTTCCCTTAAAGATACAAAAGGTTCTAGGTACTTTAAAATTAGTATTATATATACTCTAATTGTAATTTACTTTATGATCACTCATTTTGGACTAATATTGATTCCATGAATTTTTCCCAGGCAATGATATTTTCTATAAACATCTTAGTGGCATTGCATTGCAGATATTTGGGCCCACCATACGTAAAAGGTGGTACATCATATGTGAACTAACCCTTATCCACTTTTGATTTCATATCATTGCTAGAATACTTTACCTTTGATCCATTTCTTGAAGTGTAATAAATGTAGCTTTAGTTCATTTCTGAATCTAATATGTTTGTTTTTGCTTTAAAAGGTGGAATGACTAAGAAAAAAGGTTAAAAGATGAATTGACAAACCAAATGGTTGAGTGGTTTGGAAATGACACCTTTGAAAAAACCAGGCTCCTTGAAAAAGCTAGCACATATCTAAAGTATGTGAGGGACCAATATAGGACCCATTTGGAGAGGAACCTAAAGTATGAGTGTCCCCCCATGATTCTAGAGAGGGAGTGGAAGGACCTGATTTTGGATGCCAAGGAGAGAATTGAAAGGAAAAAAGGAAATACACCAGTAGATGCCAAAAGAAGGTATGGGATACTATTAAGAATGTAATTATGTACTAATTAATTACTCTTTATATTTATATAATCTAGCATATTTCAAACTTTTTATAGACTGAGTGACACATCAAAGGCAACCAAGGCAAGGCAAGAAAAGCATGGGCAACACAAACTCAGCTCTGGTGGTTACATGAAACTTGTTGCATGAATTGTAAGTATCTCATGTAAACTTCCATATTGTCTCAAAATATTAATAAATTGCATACATTTTTTTTTATCAAACAATGCAAACAAAATTCATGGTACCAAGCAAAAATGTAGGGCTCCGAATTCAATAGAGCGCCCATAGAAGATGACAAGAGAATTTCCTACCAGCAAGGCTATTCAGCCATGGCTGATCGGCTATGAGAATTGAGTGGGCATACACAACATTTGAGTGCATCCATCACATAGATAAATATGGTAAATGGAAGTTGTTTCAAATTGAATACTTTACCAATAATCTAATTGATGTTGAGTTCCAACATAAAGTGACTATATTTGTTTTAAATAAGCAAGCAATGATAACAATGTGCATGTCATTGGAATGTATCCTGCTAATTGTGAAACACCACCTGCACATGAAGGTCCAGATGTGCATCCCAGTAGTGGAGGTATTCATTTGCTATTCAAATTTATTTATTTAGCTATTAATATAATTAAACATCTTAATTTGTAATTAGAGTAGTAATTAATGTAACCTTTCTTGTTAATATTTTAGAGCATGTAGTCAGTGGTGAGCAAGTGGAGCATGATCTGGGTACACAACCTAAAGAACGTGATGTTCCCCACTCAAGTGAAGAGGACCATGTTGTCTAGCATGTTGAGGTTGAGGCTACACAAAATGATCTGGCCCCATCAGGTAAAGAGCATGACAATTATGTTCTCTAAATTAATGAAATACTTGTAACAATAATAATTTTTTTGTTTTGAATTTAACCCATTTCTTTGTTATTGCAGAGGACCCCCCTTTGCTTCAGTGTCCTCATCCTCAGTATAGGACTAGGCATACATTGAGATCACGAGCAGTTGGCGGAACATCTGCAGAGGGGGGAAATGATGAAGACACCAATGTTCCACTTAGTCTTTTCATAGCTTCAAAGAAAAAACAAAGAAAGAAATGATTGTAATCTAACTTATTTGATAATGACTGATTTTTATGTGTTAGTGAATGTAATTATGTGCTAATTAATGGTTATGGATGATATGTGTTAATTAATATTGATGAATGTTGTGTGTTAATTAATGTTAATCAATGTTATGTGTTAATGAACGTTATGTGATATTAATGAATGAATGCTATATTTTATTAATGGTAGAAAGAATTAATGAATGAATGTTATAAGATGTTAACAGGGAATTTAGAGTGATGTTGGGGGGTGGGGGGGGGGAAGGGGCCAAATGAGCTTCCACCTTCACGTGGTTGGCCCTGTTAAGTAGAGAATATTAAACTATTCTCGAAACCAAGTGAAGCTCAACAAGGTAACACACTTTTCAATATTTCATTATGTTGGACAGTTAATCTTATTGAATAGTGTATATTGAATCTTAATTGCAAGGTCCAACAGAGCCAACACGAACAACAACACCATGAGTTGTTGGGTATAATGAACTCCCATATTGTCTTGTCTATACATGAATAATATGAGTTGCTTCTAGTGTTGATATCCAAGGTGGGACTGCAAAAGTTATGAATATGCCTCATCCTTGTAAGTTTTTTTATTACAACTCCTAATGCTTGAGACTAAACTTTTTGTTCTTGATGTTTTTCACTAGTTGTCATAAACTCTAACTTTGATGCTTGTGCCTTAATAGAACTAGATGTTTCTTGTATGCATACTTGGTCAAGGACTACATTATGATGCTATAGGGCTACAAACTAAGATTATTTATTGTATTGAGTTGCACATTGGACATGACTTTCCCTATGACTGCTATGCACATTTATGTATATACACTATTTCTAGTCTATATATTGATATTAATTTTGAGAAAATATTACAAAACTCAGAGTATTCTCCATAAGTCTAGAAAAAAGCTCAGATAAATTTCTGCAGCATTTTGTTACAATTACTTGCGATCATTTTTTTAGGAGTCCTAGTATCCATTTATAATAGTATGGATGCATACAAGCTTTGGACCCTTCAAAAGAAAGTTTGTTACAAACAACCGGTCATTTTCAAGAAGCAGTTATAAGTCTTTTTCAGCATCTGCAGCTTCCTCTACTTGTTGTTTTGTTGCAACCTCTTGTAACTGCTCCCAAGCATCTTCTTTATGTCCCATATACTTATCTTTCCACTCTTGATACACATCATCACTAGGCCAAGTATAACTAGCAATCTTTTGTTTCATATCTTCTAGCCGCTTCCAAGTGACTCGTACATGCCCAATCTCTATTTCTATGAAACCATAATGAGATTTTACTTTTTCAATTTCCGCAATTGTTTGGACAAATAAGGATGTGTCATAAGTACTAATAATCTAATTGATCCTTAGGGACAAATTGTGGTCCACCTCCTTTAACCAAGTCTTCTCTTCCTTTAGCTAGATAGGACCAATGAAACCTCCTGGAAACATTTCAAATTTATGATTTGAATATTCTTTCCTATAAAGCTGGGCTTTTATTTTTATACCTACTTCTTCCACTGAAAGAATATTCATCTCTTTTATAAACTCACATGTGGACCTTAGATTGTCATTCTCTTCTGCATCTGCATGGGAAGAACACATGAGCTTTAACTCTTTACCTCTAGGCACCCACTTATTCAGGACTAGTTCCAAAGTGGATTCTTCTTCTCTCAATTTGATCAAAATCTCAAGAATCCTCTTCATATTTATGTATACATTGGAGGTTTTGACTAGGTCAGAAAACTTCAAGATGGTGGCTTTCACCTTCTCCTCATATTTATTTGCATACAATGTCTAAGCTTGTTTCAATTTTTCCAACTCATGTTTGACATTTTCAGGTAATTGGGAACTAGAAGGCATAGGAGAAGGGGGATATTCAATGTTGGGACTAGTAGGAGGTGGTCTTGCTGGAGAGGAGGCTATCATGAGTGTAGAAGATTCATCGGGATGATATTGACCTACCAGTTGACTCTGGAGTCTAGCAATTATGTTGTCTTTGTTGGCTATTCCTTCTTTAGCATCATTTTAAGCTTTTAAAATAGTCTCCAAATTCAATTGGAGATTAGCCTTTCTTGTGCCTCTTTCTCTACCACCGCTACACTTAATTTTGCAGTCTCTAGGACTGTGCTTGCAGCTTCCACTATGCCTGTGTCTTAAACTCTTTTAACTATCATGCCTTCTAAGAGGCTAGAATCTGATGCATCCTTCCTTCTTTTGTTTTCGTCCTTCTTTAAAGACCACATGAAAAGAGTAGCATTATCTTTGTTGAATGTCACTCCTTCCATAGGCTTTTGTTTCTTTCCTCACTACATCAAGCACTAAGGCATCAGCTATATCCCATTCAGGGAGAATCAACAAACCAGCCTTTGCTACCATTTGTCTTCCTTTCCCAAGGGTGATTGCTTTGAACTCCTCCATCATTTCTTGTTTAACCTCTTCTTCTACCTGAGTTGTATTTTTAAGAGGTTGTTCACTTTTCCTTTGTCCACATCTAGTCTTGAATTGATCAATATTTTGCTTCCATAGAAACTGTATAAAAGCTCCTGATGTGACAAAATTACTGTTTGCTAGGAATTCTTCACTAGCTTGCTTAAGAGTAAGGTCCATTTCTTGGCCCTTTAACTCACCATCAGTCAAATCCATTTCAGCATTAGGTGGCTCTTCGGGCATCCCCTCTTGGGTCTCCTCATAGGTATAGGCAATCTCACCGAGAGTCCCTAACTGCAATAATTGTTCAACCACAACTTGTTCATCTCCAATGTGGATAGGAGACTGAGATGGAGAATATTGAGGCTCATCAGTTTCAATTTCCTTTCCCACTCTCTGCTTCTTAGGGGAATCCTAGATGTCAATGACATCTTCAATTTTCCTCTTCCCTTTTGAAGTGGAAGGCTTACCTGTCACTAGCATTATCATAGTGTACTTTGACCTTTTGTGCATTACATAGTCACCACATGGGATATCTCTAGCAAAGGCAGGCTTAGCCAATACCATCTTAGCCTTATCAGGCTCATTTTACATTATGGCCTCCCTCTTTTCTTTTAAGGTCTGCATGAGATCTTCAAAATAAAGAATCAGGAATTTTATTTTCTCCTCAAATGGATTGAAGCTAGAAAGGGTTTCATAGCCAGTGTCAAAATGATGGATAAAATCAAGGGCTTTCTTATATGCCACCCACTTCTCCTTCCTCAATTCTTGCTCATCTAGGCTGAATTCATTTCTAATCAGATCTTCTGGGAACTGAAATTGATGTGGCCTACCTCTGCACATTGCTCTTGTTCTGAACATGCCATTGAAAAAATCCTCGGGGTCTGCACATCTTGACACTGTAGTAGATAGCCTATATGGCTTAAAGAATTCTTCAAAAAATCTCCATCCACCCTTACTGATCATAAAATGGTGAGCCATGGTAATAGTTGGGAAAATAGTCCCTTTACCTCTATTGGTTAGCTCTGCTTCTTGTACTCCCCCAATTTGTCTCAGGACTTCTGCAATCCCTATCTTCAATGGGACCTGATAGGGTAGTAAAAAGGGGGTGCCTCTAAATCCAAACACTCTAAAAACAATAGACACAGGGTACAAATATATGTCTCCCCAATTGTGGACAATCTTGATATCCTCTACAAACTCCTTTGGTTTGAGAAACTCCAAAAGAGCCTTAGGAATTCTAGGGTTTTCTCTTCATAGAAGAATCCTAATTTTAGATGCAAAGCATCTATCAAACTTTAAATAACTTGCATCTTCTCTATCCCAAGATAGAACAGTACTCCACAATTGCACTGCCATCTCCTCTTTATCCTTGACCTTAATCAGGTCCATCTCCTTTCCAAAATAATTAGCCCCTTTGAACAGAAACATATACATTAACATGGAGTACCATCCAAATGGCCTATCCACCTTACCATATTTTATTCCTACTAGCCCTTTATGAATTGCATCACCAAGGTATGAGGCATAATCAAATGTTATTGCTAGGGAGGGGTTTAGAATTTGTGCAATCATTAACATATAATGGCTTGGCATATTCTTTTCAGCATCCTCTCCAAAAATCTTGCATAATACCCAATACATACCCTTAGCTCTCAGAGTGAATAGGTTGAGAGAGAATGGTTCCATTGTGTTGGGGCCTACAACTATTAACCCCCCTATCTTTATAAATAATTCTTTCAATGGGCCACTTCTAAGATGATCACTTTGTGTGTTGTAAACCTGGGCTAATGACTAAAAGTCAATAGGTTCTAACAAATTGGAGGACTCACTGAGTTTAAACACTTTCCTGAATTCATCTTCATTTATCTCAATCAAGACTGATCCCTTTATGTTCCTGATGCATCTTGCCACGGAGTCATAATTCTTTGCAATCAGGGCTAATAGATCTACATCCATAAAAACACTTGGGACCACAAGCTTTCCTACATCCTGCTCTCATATGCCATTCAAAGGAGTTGGGGAATTCCTCTACCCAAAACTGTCTTTGAAGAGTCCTAAGCCTGACAATCCTATTTCAGGGTCCCTCAACCAATTACCCTTATCATAAAGGCCATCTCCAATTTTTAGATGAGGGTTCTTAGGTACTAGCTCTTTGGCCTTAGCCCTAGCATTGGTGGACATGGTTAATTGCTCTAAAAATTCATCATAGATATTTCAGTCTTGGTAATTCACTTTCCCTATAAATTCTCTTCTGGGTGCCATTCTGGTCAAACAATTATACCACTAGAAGCTAGCACAGACCTCTAATGAAGTAATTCACACAACAATATTTGAGAACAAACCAAGAGTTATCAAGAAAAGCACAAGAAACCTGATTATTCACCTGAAGAAAATCGCTCTGCAACAATTCGCTCTGCAACAAACTTCGGTGAAACAATACTTAGCAATCAAGTTGATGCGAACTGAAAAGGGCAAGTTGGCATTTAAGTTTTTAGAAATTAACTCTGCATTCTTTAGCTTTCTTTTCAGAATTAAATTTGCCAAATCGAATTCAAAACTGGCTCCAATGGGTCATAATTTCTCTAAGTCTTTCCTCTATTTCGCTCTTTTGCTACTTCGCAGAACATAAAACCTGTGCTCTTTTCTTTCGCGAAACAACGCTGGCCATTGGATCTCGAGAACTTACATTGCCTTTATGTCTGTTTAATCTTTTTGCTTTAGTGTCAGGCCCTACCTCCTTTTCACCACTTCACGGAGTTTAACAATCATGCACTTTTCCTTCGCGAGGCCGCACCAATCATTAGATCAAACTCAAATCACCTGACCTCTAACTCCAACCAGGACCATCAATCCTTTTAACTAACCATGCCTCATCTTGATGGCTAACATTTTTTGCCATTTTGTTAAGGTTAAGCTATAGGCATCTTTGGGTCACGAAACAACAAGAAGCATTGGATCAATCTTGAGATGAATGCCTTTTAAGTGGGCCCTTTATCCGGGAATTACTTACCCCACTTGTTATCCGGTTAATAAACACCACATGGTAGTTGGCCATTAGCCCTAGAAACTCCTTTTGGTTCCACTCTTAATCCACCACGTGTTCCCTTTTACTATTCCCACATAACTTCCAGTTACACCTAGGCGGGCCCTCAGCCACTTTTTTAAACCACGTGTCACGTCACTCCTCCATGTGATTTCCACCTGTCTTTCGCAACTTTGTGAACATTATTCTTCGTTTGGCTTGCAGCCATGAAACCACAAGAACTGTTAGATCAAAACAGACCTGATCTTCTTTTAACTTCATTCCATGCCTGTCCCTTGGGTCCATCAGCCTTTTCGCTACTTCGCAATGACTAACTTGCTAGCATCTTATCTTCGTGAATTCACGCGAGCTATTAGATCTCAAGAACTTGCTCATTGTTTACTATTTCTATGACAACCTTGCCTGGACCCACTACATATCACCAACTGAGTGCCTTGTCACCACCATGTCATCACCAACTAGGGTTACCACATTTACTACCACTCTTAGCGGGACCCTCCACCTTTTTTGCTATTTCGCTGAAGTAATAGCTCGTGCATCTCCCGGCCATGAAACAATGAGAAGCCATTGATCTTTTTCCAAGCTCTACAAAAAGTGGCAGCTATTATGCCACATCACTCCTTCGTGTGATTTCCACCTATCTTTCGCAACTTCATGAACATTATTCTTTGTTTGGCTTGCAGCCACAAAACCACAAGAACTGTTAGATCAAAATAGACCTGATCTGCTTTTAACTTCATGCCATTCCTATCCCTTGGGCCCATCGGCCTTTTTGCTACTTCGCAATGACTAACTTGCTAGCATCTTATCTTCGCAAATTCACATGAGCCATTAGATCTCAAGAACTTGCTCATTGTTTACTCTTTTTATGACAACCTTGCCCGAACCCACTGCATACCACCAACTTAGTGCCTTGTCACTGCCATGTCATCGCCAACTGGGGTTACCACATTTACTACCACTCTTACTGGGACCCTCCACCTTTTCACTATTTCGCTGAAGGTATAGCTTGTGCATCTCCCAACCACGAAACAATGAGAAGCCATTGATCTTTTTCCAACCCAATCATTCTTTAACCAAAGAAGACCGCTTATCTCTAAGACCCGCCAAACCCTTTCACCACTTTGTGAAGCTTAAAACATGTTCAGCTTGATCTCACGAAACCACGCTATCCGTCTGATCAGATGAAACTTGATCAGTGTTTAGCTTTGGTCCAAACCTATATGCCGGGTCCACCTTCGCCTTTCGCTACTTCGCAGAAACTAAGTTTTGAGCACTTTTTGGTCGCGAATCAACGTGGGCCATCAGATCAACAAAAAATCACATGATACTTAAAAGGCCCAATGGACATTAGAAAAGGAAGATTAAAAGTGAACAAGAATTAAATATTTAAAGGGACTGCCTAGGTAAATGACAAGGGGAGAACACTTTTATGATAAATGGACCCATCGCTTAAGTGAATATAGTAACACCAAATTAGAAACCAAAAGGGCTTTTTCTTAGGTATTGAAGCAACTTAAAACCTAAACCCTAAACCCCTTAGGATTTAAAACAAATTGAAAGAACTTCCTTCCTTCGATGGCTCTTTTATATTTATTTTTTTTATAAAAATGATCGTCGTCGAAATTACGACGAATACCAAGCTTTCGACCGATGACTTCTTTGACCATCGGCAGAGTCCACTAGATTGTCAAATTTTTGACATGCATGGCATCATTGACCAATCCAAAGCCGAGTTTTCTACGGTGGAATTTGTCGAAACTCTGACAAAAATTCATTGAAAATCCGACAAACGGCCATCGGAAATCAGCTCTGAATGTACTAGTGGAAGTTGTTGACTTAACAAATACTTCATGAGAGGTAAGAAAGTCTGGATTCTTTTGGATCAATTTGGCCCAACCCTCACTGGTCTCATTTATCACCCCATTAACTCTGCCCATCATTAGGCTTATTTGTCGGGGTTTGCTACTAAATATTATCCTATTAGCAAAATCTATACACCTCTTCATTTCTTCATTACTAATTGCACCACACAAATTCAAAAGTTCTACCTCTTTGATCTCTCTATCCCTCTTGACTGCATCAAGTCTTCTAGCATCTAGTTTATTGTACAATGATAGAGGTATTGCCTTCAAAATTTCTACTAAGGCTTTCCTATAAATATCTATATGCCACAAAATTGCCTCTTCTATCACATTTTGCTCATTATCCTCTAAACTCTCATAGTACATAGATACATTTTTCAAAATTCTATCCTTTGTAATTTCATCAATTAATTCAGCACAAATCAATTTGGCCTTACCAGACTCAGTAGCATCATCACTCTTCTTTTTGTTGAGGGTTGCCAAAGTGGATGTAACTAGTTTTCTCTGTTGAGTAGGCTTCCTTGCCAGAGGTGGGGGTGTAGTAGGTTTTATTACCTTTCTAACAAGTTTCCTCTTTGGCTCCACCTTCTTCTCCTCTACCTATGGCTAGTCTACTTTCTTCCTCTGTACCCTTCTAAATGCTAGAGGTTCATTGTCCTCTCGATCAGAATTAGAAGTGATGGTATAAATTTAAGCTTCAGGCTTAACTTTTGGAGTACTAGCCACTGTGGGTTCTGTTGTTGGTTCTCCTATCAGTTTGGATCCAGAATCCATTTCAGTTCCTATCATGTGAATGACATTCTACACAAATGCAGACATCTGATCTATTTTCTTCTCTTCTCTTCCTGTTGAAGCCAGTTTTGACTTCAAGAGCCTTCTCTTCTGTAGTGCCAAAATGTTTAGTTTTGTCATCCAATGGGGCATCTAGCAACATTTTTGCATAGAGATCTAGAATGTTATCATCCACCTCATATCCAAGCTCTATGACCCATATGGTCCTTGGTTCTACTACCTCCATGACAGTTTCATCGGTCTTCACCATGAAACAGATATCAGTGGAGTACTTCTCCACAATGTTCTTTGATAATCTCTCCCTCTGCCTCATGTTTTCCTGAAATGTTTTGAAATAACCCCAAAGTTTCTCATCTCTATCGATACCAATACTAGTGATTGCTTCCTTGATCTGCATACCTACCGGTATTTCATGAGCCCAATGCTTCTTCCCTAGACCAAGTAGCTCATTTATGAAGTAAAGCATCAGACAAACAATCAGATTTCCATATCTAAAGGTTCCTTTCTTAACACCCCTGATCTTTCCAAGATTCAACATCAATTCACTCCTCAACCATTCACATAAATCATATTTTGCATTATTCTTCCAAGGAATATGCAAGATTTACAATGAGTTTTCCAACCCCTAAGGCTTATGCCTTAGTTATCGGTGGAATTTCTTGTTGGTGGAGGAATGCCATGTTCTACCAGTGGAGTTACCGATATTTTTGCATCTCCACTTGGTCCTTCAGATTTTCTAACCCATCTCTTGGTGTGATCTTGTTGTATTTCACCTACCTTTTGCTTTCCTTTCTCATTTACTTGATTGTTGCTAACCGGTTGAGTCTTGCTTCTACAATACTTAGCAATATGACCTGTTTTGTTGCATGCATAACATGTAACATTGTTCTTTTGAATTTCTTTGACATATCCAGTGTCATTCCTTGATCTACAATGATTAGCCAAATGTCCAAACTTTCCACATGCATGACATTTAACATTCAGTCTGCAGTCTTCTGATTTATGACCATATTTCTTGCAATTTGTGCATTGACCAAGAACGGAATTGTAGTTTTGATTTGCTCTATTTCTACATTGTTTATCCATATGCCTAGATTTATTGCAAACAAAGCATCTACCATTGAATTTATAAGCATTAGGTTGCCTTACTGGTTTCCTCTATTCTGATGATTTCTACACACCAGTTGTCTAATCTTTATTTGCAGTACCGGAGCTTTCACCTTGTACAAATCCAAGTCCTATAGAATCATCACTTTTCCTTTGTCTTTTCAATAGTTCATCCAGTTGTGCAACACTGATCCTAAACTTTTCTTTGTACTCACTTGCAGTAGTCAAATCATCTCTCAAATTTATTACTTGTCTTTCAAGTTCTGGTTAATTATCTTGGGGTTGCACCAAACTGGTTTTCAACATATCATTCTCATGAGCCAATCTATCACATTCCTCATATTTGTTCTTCAGAGATGTAGCAAGATTTTCTTCTTTCTTCTTTTTGTCCTCAATATCCTTTGACATCCTCATAGTCAGGTCTTGCATTTAATTTTGCATGAGCATGTTTGCTTGTCTCAGTTTCTGACAATGTTCCTTGAGTGCATTATCATCATCCTATTTTTGCAAAAGTTCCTTCCTCCTAGCTTGAGCTGATGATAACCTTTCTTGTAGGACAAGAATGAATTCATTTGCAAAATTTAGTTCATCTTGTAGTTTCAAGTTCTTCATCCTTTCAACATCATAATCCTCAAGAGCCATCTCAAGTTGCTTTTCCATAGCCATGCCTAAAGATTCTGGTTTCAGGATCTTCCTGAAGCTGTTAAACTTCTTCTGAGGTACCAAGCTCTGATACCAATTGTTGGGATCCAAGAACACTGGGAGGGGGGGTGAATCAGTGTTCTATCGATAAGATAAGATTTTATGCTTTTATACCATACACATATAAACCAATAAATAAATAAACATATAACTTGAAGCAAATAAACTATCCGCATGAATGAACACCATAACACACAAAATTTATATGTGGAAAACCTCAAAGAGGAAAAACTGAGGTGGGATTTGTAACCCACAATATCATTTCACTGGCCATATGAAAGATATTACATAAAGAGGGGGCTTGCACATGCAGGAAGACACATTGCCTAGAGAACATTGCTCATCACTAAAGAGTCTCGCTGACTACAAGCTTCTGCTGAAGTAAAAAAATGAAAATGAACTCACAAAATGCATCTCTTATTCCAAAAAGAGTTCCTGTTATAGCTCTGCTCTGTACCGGTTCACAAAACCTGAACACTGCTACCTGTATCTCTTTCCCTCCAAGAATGTCTTACAAAAACATCTACAAATCATTGCATGATACAACATTCACATACAAATGATCTTTGCATTCCACAATCCTATTATGTTATAATCCACAATCTCCTCCACATATTCTATATTATCATTCATCTCACAATGACCTAACAAACTGACCTATATACCCTTTTCAAACAATATGCCTTATGTCAGCTTGCAATACAAAAAGATATGCAATGTCAGCCTTATACAATAATTACAAAATGATTTTTCAAATAAACCTTCCTTGAAGTGCTAGATGTCGATGTCGGTGTGGGTTGTAACCCTGGATGCTCAATGTCGGTGTTTGTCGGTGAATGCCTCCTAATGCCGATATGTGACTTCCATCTAATCTTGTTGCCATCAATGACAACAAAATGAATCCAATGGGTGTCAATTGCCAACAAATAGTAGCATACTATTTTACCATCTTATAACAAGATGGCTCCCATGACATCATTGGTAACATTTGTGTAAGCTTCAATGAGCAACAAAGAATTAGGTAAGGTCAACATTGGAGCATTGTGATGCAAAGCATGAAAATTATATTGTTAAATGTAATTGACAGTATTCAAAGCATGATTCTGCTAGCCTATTGGACGAACTTGCTTTAACAACTACTCAGTTAGAACTAATGGTTCACCCCTCTTCTTAAATAAATCAAAAATTGAATTGATCTGGCCAGCATTGCATTCTTACGAGTATTCCTTTACATGCTAAGTGTCTAACATGTTTTGAGCATGCCTACTCCATGGGTGTTTATATGTACACTTCCCTCATGTATACCTTGTGCTTGCACCATGTCTGGCATATGTGTTTTATATCGTATGTGTATTTGTGTTACTTCATGAATGAGATGTTTTGAGATGTCTATTCCATGAATACCTCTCTCTTGTATTCTTCATGATCGATGTGTCTTCAGCATATCCACTCCATGAGAACCTTTCTCATATATTCTTGTACCTTATGTCTATTTATGTATTACTTCATGGTTTACATGTATGATTCATGCCTTGCATGTATTCATGTATGCTGATTCTTTGCTTACATGTATCCATTATCTTATGCCCTATGTGTACACTTCACATCTTATGGTATTTATGTATACTTTATACTACATGTATGCACATCTTATGGTATTTATGTATAGTTTATGCTACGTGTATGTTGCATGCCTTAAGTGAATTCATGCATACACTTAATGCTTTACATGTATTTGTGCCTTATGTGTACACTCTATGTTTTGCATGAATTCTTCTTGCCCCGAGTATATTAATGTGTATGCTCTATATGTATTCTTTATGTTTTATGTGCATACTTCATGCTTTAAGTGCATCCATGTGCCTCATGTATATTTCTCTTAAATGAATGTTTTATGTATATATACCTAATAAATTGTGGATATTAATGTGTTTGTTGTGTCTTCAACATGGTTTCCTCATTGTATGATTTATAATTGTACTTTTTCATATATGCATTGTACCTTAGGGGGTATTTGTGTGTATTACTTCATGTCTTGTATGGATGCTTCATTGTCCTACCTTGTGTGTAACAATATGTATGTTTCATGACTTAAGAGAATTTATGCTCTACATATATTCAAGTGTATTCTTTATGACTTCAGTGGAATCATCTGGATGCCTCATGTTTTATGTATGCTTCCTTCTTTATGCATTAAGTATATTCACGAGTATGCTTCATGATTTAAGTATTAATTGTATGCTTCATAATTCAAGTGTATTCATTTGTATGCTTCATGCTTTAAGTGCTCATTGTATGCTTCATACTTCAAGGTATTCATTTGTATGCCTTATGACTCATGTATTTTCATTTGTATTCCTCATGTTTTGAGTGTATTCTTCATGCTCCATGCACAAAATGTGTGCTTAAGTGAATTCATGGACACTCTACATGTTACAATGAACATCCCATTCTTTATAAGATACATATATTCACATGTATGATCCTTATTCAAATCATGCCTTAAATATATTCATGTATTTATATGTACTTATTTATTGGTATGATCCAATATTTACGTTTGATCGATATATTATGTGTATTCATGTGTCTTGCGCACTATATGTGTAAAAGGTATATTTCATACTTTATGTAAATACTTCATATGTTAGGGTTTCAAGTAGATCCGAAGCAAATATGAACTAACAATTATATGCAAATTTATATACAAAAGATAAATAAATAAAATAGGACACAGATAACACAAAGATTTAACGTGGTTCACCTAGAATGGGTTACGTCCACCATACACAGTCGTCCAATCTTTCTTATTATCCAACAAAAATAGTACATCAACCTTACAATGCCTTAAGCATCCCAGCCGCTTATAACATGCATTTTTAGGGCAAAAAACAAAGTTGGCCTTTTTAGGGTTTTATTACAATATCGGCTTTCATCAACAAAAAAATGGCAAAAAAAAAATTTTCTCGGGGGCTACCGCCCCCAAACCCTAGCGAGGATACATGCTGAGTGTATAGTACTTTGTTGATCAGTCACCACATTTCAACAATCTCCCACTTGGAGACTGATCAGGCTCCACACCAAACAATCTCCCACTTGGAGACTGAAACTACACGACACCACTGTACATGCAACATCCACTGGAAAAAACACTAGGACTCAACTGGTATACATTCCACAATTATCAATCAAGAAGACCAATAGAAACTGATGAAGAAATCAGCTTCTCTTGTGGAACTACCTTCATGAACATATCGGCAAGATTCTCACTTATGTGAATCTTCTCAAGCCGTAACTGACCCTCCTCCAAAATAGTCCGGATGAAGTGGTACCTGAGCTGAATGTGCTTTGTCCTTGAATGAAAAGCAGAGTTCTTCACAAGATGAATGGCACTCTGGCTATCAGTATACAATGGGGTGATCCTCCTATGTTTGACCCAATTCCTCTAGAAAACATTGTAACCAAATCATCTCCTTGCTAGCTTCTGTAGCAGCAACATACTCAACTTCAGTGGTTGAAAGTGCAACAACCTTTTGCAGCCTAGAAATCCAACTAACTGCAGTTCCCTCTATAGTAAAAACATACCCTATAGTACTCCTCCGTGAATCAATATCACCCACCAGATCAGAGTCAACAAATCCACTCAGAGCGGCATTAGATCTTTTGAAACATAATGCCTTCGTAGTAGTTCCTTTCAAATACCGAAGAATCCATTTCACAGCATTCCAATGTTCCATAGCCGGATTACTCATAAACCTACTCACAACTCCCACTGCATGTGCAATATTTGGCTTGGTGCATACCATTGCATACATCAAACTGCCAATAGTTGATGAATACAGGATGTTAGACATTTTATCAACCTCTTCCTGTGCCTTTGGGCACATCTCCTTAGTCAATTTGAAATGACTAGCCAAAGATGTACTAACTGCTTTTGCATCCTACATGTTAAATATTTTCAACACCTTCTTTATATACTCGCTTTGGGACAAATTCAAGGTTCTATTTTTCCTATCCCATGTAATCCTCATACCAAGAATTTTCTTAGCTGCACCCAAATCCTTCATAGCAAATGACTTGGCTAATTTCTGTTTAAGATCATTTATATGTTGCATGTTAGACCCAGCAACAAGCATGTCATCAACATAAAGCAATAGAATAATATAACTGCCATTATCAAATCTCTTAAAATATACACAATGATCAGAATGACATCTATGATAATCATGTTCAGCCATGAAACTATCAAATTTTAAATACCATTGTCAGGGTGCTTGCTTTAGGCCATACAAACTTTTCTTCAACCTACACACCAAGTTCTCCTTACCTTTGACCTCATATCCCTGTGGTTGCAACATGTAAATTTCCTCCTCGAAATCTCCATGGAGAAAATCTATTTTCACATCTAATTGTTCAAGATGTAATTTCATCAATTAATTCAGCACAAATCAATTTGGCCTTACCAGACTCAGTAGCATCATCACTCTTCTTTTTGTTGAGGGTTGCCAAAGTGGATGTAACTAGTTTTCTCTGTTGAGTAGGCTTCCTTGCCAGAGGTGGGGGTGTAGTAGGTTTTATTACCTTTCTAACAAGTTTCCTCTTTGGCTCCACCTTCTTCTCCTCTACCTATGGCTAGTCTACTTTCTTCCTCTGTACCCTTCTAAATGCTAGAGGTTCATTGTCCTCTCGATCAGAATTAGAAGTGATGGTATAAATTTAAGCTTCAGGCTTAACTTTTGGAGTACTAGCCACTGTGGGTTCTGTTGTTGGTTCTCCTATCAGTTTGGATCCAGAATCCATTTCAGTTCCTATCATGTGAATGGCATTCTACACAAATGCAGACATCTGATCTATTTTCTTCTCTTCTCTTCCTGTTGAAGCCAGTTTTGACTTCAAGAGCCTTCTCTTCTGTAGTGCCAAAATGTTTAGTTTTGTCATCCAATGGGGCATCTAGCAACATTTTTGCATAGAGATCTAGAATGTTATCATCCACCTCATATCCAAGCTCTATGACCCATATGGTCCTTGGTTCTACTACCTCCATGAGAGTTTCATCGGTCTTCACCATGAAACAGATATCAGTGGAGTACTTCTCCACAATGTTCTTTGATAATCTCTCCCTCTGCCTCATGTTTTCCTGAAATGTTTTGAAATAACCCCAAAGTTTCTCATCTCTATCGATACCAATACTAGTGATTGCTTCCTTGATCTGCATACCTACCGGTATTTCATGAGCCCAATGCTTCTTCCCTAGACCAAGTAGCTCATTTATGAAGTAAAGCATCAGACAAACAATCAGATTTCCATATCTAAAGGTTCCTTTCTTAACACCCCTGATCTTTCCAAGATTCAACATCAATTCACTCCTCAACCATTCACATAAATCATATTTTGCATTATTCTTCCAAGGAATATGCAAGATTTACAATGAGTTTTCCAACCCCTAAGGCTTATGCCTTAGTTATCGGTGGAATTTCTTGTTGGTGGAGGAATGCCATGTTCTACCAGTGGAGTTACCGATATTGTTGCATCTCCACTTGGTCCTTCAGATTTTCTAACCCATCTCTTGGTGTGATCTTGTTGTATTTCACCTACCTTTTGCTTTCCTTTCTCATTTACTTGATTGTTGCTAACCGGTTGAGTCTTGCTTCTACAATACTTAGCAATATGACCTGTTTTGTTGCATGCATAACATGTAACATTTTTCTTTTGAATTTATTTGACATATCCGGTGTCATTCCTTGATCTACAATGATTAGCCAAATGTCCAAACTTTCCACATGCATGACATTTAACATTCAGTCTGCAGTCTTCTGATTTATGACCATATTTCTTGCAATTTGTGCATTGACCAAGAACGGAATTGTAGTTTTGATTTGCTCTATTTCTACATTGTTTATCCATATGCCTAGATTTATTGCAAACAAAGCATCTACCATTGAATTTATAAGCATTAGGTTGCCTTATTGGTTTCCTCTATTCTGATGATTTCTACACACCAGTTGTCTAATCTTTATTTGCAGTACCGGAGCTTTCACCTTGTACAAATCCAAGTCCTATAGAATCATCACTTTTCCTTTGTCTTTTCAATAGTTCATCCAGTTGTGCAACACTGATCCTAAACTTTTCTTTGTACTCACTTGCAGTAGTCAAATCATCTCTCAAATTTATTACTTGTCTTTCAAGTTCTGGTTAATTATCTTGGGGTTGCACCAAACTGGTTTTCAACATATCATTCTCATGAGCCAATCTATCACATTCCTCATATTTGTTCTTCAGAGATGTAGCAAGATTTTCTTCTTTCTTCTTTTTGTCCTCAATATCCTTTGACATCCTCATAGTCAGGTCTTGCATTTAATTTTGCATGAGCATGTTTGCTTGTCTCAGTTTCTGACAATGTTCCTTGAGTGCATTATCATCATCCTATTTTTGCAAAAGTTCCTTCCTCCTAGCTTGAGCTGATGATAACCTTTCTTGTAGGACAAGAATGAATTCATTTGCAAAATTTAGTTCATCTTGTAGTTTCAAGTTCTTCATCCTTTCAACATCATAATCCTCAAGAGCCATCTCAAGTTGCTTTTCCATAGCCATGCCTAAAGATTCTGGTTTCAGGATCTTCCTGAAGCTGTTAAACTTCTTCTGAGGTACCAAGCTCTGATACCAATTGTTGGGATCCAAGAACACTGGGAGGGGGGGTGAATCAGTGTTCTATCGATAAGATAAGATTTTATGCTTTTATACCATACACATATAAACCAATAAATAAATAAACATATAACTTGAAGCAAATAAACTATCCGCATGAATGAACACCATAACACACAAAATTTATATGTGGAAAACCTCAAAGAGGAAAAACTGAGGTGGGATTTGTAACCCACAATATCATTTCACTGGCCATATGAAAGATATTACATAAAGAGGGGGCTTGCACATGCAGGAAGACACATTGCCTAGAGAACATTGCTCATCACTAAAGAGTCTCGCTGACTACAAGCTTCTGCTGAAGTAAAAAAATGAAAATGAACTCACAAAATGCATCTCTTATTCCAAAAAGAGTTCCTGTTATAGCTCTGCTCTGTACCGGTTCACAAAACCTGAACACTGCTACCTGTATCTCTTTCCCTCCAAGAATGTCTTACAAAAACATCTACAAATCATTGCATGATACAACATTCACATACAAATGATCTTTGCATTCCACAATCCTATTATGTTATAATCCACAATCTCCTCCACATATTCTATATTATCATTCATCTCACAATGACCTAACAAACTGACCTATATACCCTTTTCAAACAATATGCCTTATGTCAGCTTGCAATACAAAAAGATATGCAATGTCAGCCTTATACAATAATTACAAAATGATTTTTCAAATAAACCTTCCTTGAAGTGCTAGATGTCGATGTCGGTGTGGGTTGTAACCCTGGATGCTCAATGTCGGTGTTTGTCGGTGAATGCCTCCTAATGCCGATATGTGACTTCCATCTAATCTTGTTGCCATCAATGACAACAAAATGAATCCAATGGGTGTCAATTGCCAACAAATAGTAGCATACTATTTTACCATCTTATAACAAGATGGCTCCCATGACATCATTGGTAACATTTGTGTAAGCTTCAATGAGCAACAAAGAATTAGGTAAGGTCAACATTGGAGCATTGTGATGCAAAGCATGAAAATTATATTGTTAAATGTAATTGACAGTATTCAAAGCATGATTCTGCTAGCCTATTGGACGAACTTGCTTTAACAACTACTCAGTTAGAACTAATGGTTCACCCCTCTTCTTAAATAAATCAAAAATTGAATTGATCTGGCCAGCATTGCATTCTTACGAGTATTCCTTTACATGCTAAGTGTCTAACATGTTTTGAGCATGCCTACTCCATGGGTGTTTATATGTACACTTCCCTCATGTATACCTTGTGCTTGCACCATGTCTGGCATATGTGTTTTATATCGTATGTGTATTTGTGTTACTTCATGAATGAGATGTTTTGAGATGTCTATTCCATGAATACCTCTCTCTTGTATTCTTCATGATCGATGTGTCTTCAGCATATCCACTCCATGAGAACCTTTCTCATATATTCTTGTACCTTATGTCTATTTATGTATTACTTCATGGTTTACATGTATGATTCATGCCTTGCATGTATTCATGTATGCTGATTCTTTGCTTACATGTATCCATTATCTTATGCCCTATGTGTACACTTCACATCTTATGGTATTTATGTATACTTTATACTACATGTATGCACATCTTATGGTATTTATGTATAGTTTATGCTACGTGTATGTTGCATGCCTTAAGTGAATTCATGCATACACTTAATGCTTTACATGTATTTGTGCCTTATGTGTACACTCTATGTTTTGCATGAATTCTTCTTGCCCCGAGTATATTAATGTGTATGCTCTATATGTATTCTTTATGTTTTATGTGCATACTTCATGCTTTAAGTGCATCCATGTGCCTCATGTATATTTCTCTTAAATGAATGTTTTATGTATATATACCTAATAAATTGTGGATATTAATGTGTTTGTTGTGTCTTCAACATGGTTTCCTCATTGTATGATTTATAATTGTACTTTTTCATATATGCATTGTACCTTAGGGGGTATTTGTGTGTATTACTTCATGTCTTGTATGGATGCTTCATTGTCCTACCTTGTGTGTAACAATATGTATGTTTCATGACTTAAGAGAATTTATGCTCTACATATATTCAAGTGTATTCTTTATGACTTCAGTGGAATCATCTGGATGCCTCATGTTTTATGTATGCTTCCTTCTTTATGCATTAAGTATATTCACGAGTATGCTTCATGATTTAAGTATTAATTGTATGCTTCATAATTCAAGTGTATTCATTTGTATGCTTCATGCTTTAAGTGCTCATTGTATGCTTCATACTTCAAGGTATTCATTTGTATGCCTTATGACTCATGTATTTTCATTTGTATTCCTCATGTTTTGAGTGTATTCTTCATGCTCCATGCACAAAATGTGTGCTTAAGTGAATTCATGGACACTCTACATGTTACAATGAACATCCCATTCTTTATAAGATACATATATTCACATGTATGATCCTTATTCAAATCATGCCTTAAATATATTCATGTATTTATATGTACTTATTTATTGGTATGATCCAATATTTACGTTTGATCGATATATTATGTGTATTCATGTGTCTTGCGCACTATATGTGTAAAAGGTATATTTCATACTTTATGTAAATACTTCATATGTTAGGGTTTCAAGTAGATCCGAAGCAAATATGAACTAACAATTATATGCAAATTTATATACAAAAGATAAATAAATAAAATAGGACACAGATAACACAAAGATTTAACGTGGTTCACCTAGAATGGGTTACGTCCACCATACACAGTCGTCCAATCTTTCTTATTATCCAACAAAAATAGTACATCAACCTTACAATGCCTTAAGCATCCCAGCCGCTTATAACATGCATTTTTAGGGCAAAAAACAAAGTTGGCCTTTTTAGGGTTTTATTACAATATCGGCTTTCATCAACAAAAAAATGGCAAAAAAAAAATTTTCTCGGGGGCTACCGCCCCCAAACCCTAGCGAGGATACATGCTGAGTGTATAGTACTTTGTTGATCAGTCACCACATTTCAACAATCTCCCACTTGGAGACTGATCAGGCTCCACACCAAACAATCTCCCACTTGGAGACTGAAACTACACGACACCACTGTACATGCAACATCCACTGGAAAAAACACTAGGACTCAACTGGTATACATTCCACAATTATCAATCAAGAAGACCAATAGAAACTGATGAAGAAATCAGCTTCTCTTGTGGAACTACCTTCATGAACATATCGGCAAGATTCTCACTTATGTGAATCTTCTCAAGCCGTAACTGACCCTCCTCCAAAATAGTCCGGATGAAGTGGTACCTGAGCTGAATGTGCTTTGTCCTTGAATGAAAAGCAGAGTTCTTCACAAGATGAATGGCACTCTGGCTATCAGTATACAATGGGGTGATCCTCCTATGTTTGACCCAATTCCTCTAGAAAACATTGTAACCAAATCATCTCCTTGCTAGCTTCTGTAGCAGCAACATACTCAACTTCAGTGGTTGAAAGTGCAACAACCTTTTGCAGCCTAGAAATCCAACTCACTGCAGTTCCCTCTATAGTAAAAACATACCCTATAGTACTCCTCCGTGAATCAATATCACCCACCAGATCAGAGTCAACAAATCCACTCAGAGCGGCATTAGATCTTTTGAAACATAATGCCTTCGTAGTAGTTCCTTTCAAATACCGAAGAATCCATTTCACAGCATTCCAATGTTCCATAGCCGGATTACTCATAAACCTACTCACAACTCCCACTGCATGTGCAATATTTGGCTTGGTGCATACCATTGCATACATCAAACTGCCAATAGTTGATGAATACAGGATGTTAGACATTTTATCAACCTCTTCCTGTGCCTTTGGGCACATCTCCTTAGTCAATTTGAAATGACTAGCCAAAGATGTACTAACTGCTTTTGCATCCTACATGTTAAATATTTTCAACACCTTCTTTATATACTCGCTTTGGGACAAATTCAAGGTTCTATTTTTCCTATCCCATGTAATCCTCATACCAAGAATTTTCTTAGCTGCACCCAAATCCTTCATAGCAAATGACTTGGCTAATTTCTGTTTAAGATCATTTATATGTTGCATGTTAGACCCAGCAACAAGCATGTCATCAACATAAAGCAATAGAATAATATAACTGCCATTATCAAATCTCTTAAAATATACACAATGATCAGAATGACATCTATGATAATCATGTTCAGCCATGAAACTATCAAATTTTAAATACCATTGTCAGGGTGCTTGCTTTAGGCCATACAAACTTTTCTTCAACCTGCACACCAAGTTCTCCTTACCTTTGACCTCATATCCCTGTGGTTGCAACATGTAAATTTCCTCCTCGAAATCTCCATGGAGAAAATCTATTTTCACATCTAATTGTTCAAGATGTAATTTCATCAATTAATTCAGCACAAATCAATTTGGCCTTACCAGACTCAGTAGCATCATCACTCTTCTTTTTGTTGAGGGTTGCCAAAGTGGATGTAACTAGTTTTCTCTGTTGAGTAGGCTTCCTTGCCAGAGGTGGGGGTGTAGTAGGTTTTATTACCTTTCTAACAAGTTTCCTCTTTGGCTCCACCTTCTTCTCCTCTACCTATGGCTAGTCTACTTTCTTCCTCTGTACCCTTCTAAATGCTAGAGGTTCATTGTCCTCTCGATCAGAATTAGAAGTGATGGTATAAATTTAAGCTTCAGGCTTAACTTTTGGAGTACTAGCCACTGTGGGTTCTGTTGTTGGTTCTCCTATCAGTTTGGATCCAGAATCCATTTCAGTTCCTATCATGTGAATGGCATTCTACACAAATGCAGACATCTGATCTATTTTCTTCTCTTCTCTTCCTGTTGAAGCCAGTTTTGACTTCAAGAGCCTTCTCTTCTGTAGTGCCAAAATGTTTAGTTTTGTCATCCAATGGGGCATCTAGCAACATTTTTGCATAGAGATCTAGAATGTTATCATCCACCTCATATCCAAGCTCTATGACCCATATGGTCCTTGGTTCTACTACCTCCATGAGAGTTTCATCGGTCTTCACCATGAAACAGATATCAGTGGAGTACTTCTCCACAATGTTCTTTGATAATCTCTCCCTCTGCCTCATGTTTTCCTGAAATGTTTTGAAATAACCCCAAAGTTTCTCATCTCTATCGATACCAATACTAGTGATTGCTTCCTTGATCTGCATACCTACCGGTATTTCATGAGCCCAATGCTTCTTCCCTAGACCAAGTAGCTCATTTATGAAGTAAAGCATCAGACAAACAATCAGATTTCCATATCTAAAGGTTCCTTTCTTAACACCCCTGATCTTTCCAAGATTCAACATCAATTCACTCCTCAACCATTCACATAAATCATATTTTGCATTATTCTTCCAAGGAATATGCAAGATTTACAATGAGTTTTCCAACCCCTAAGGCTTATGCCTTAGTTATCGGTGGAATTTCTTGTTGGTGGAGGAATGCCATGTTCTACCAGTGGAGTTACCGATATTGTTGCATCTCCACTTGGTCCTTCAGATTTTCTAACCCATCTCTTGGTGTGATCTTGTTGTATTTCACCTACCTTTTGCTTTCCTTTCTCATTTACTTGATTGTTGCTAACCGGTTGAGTCTTGCTTCTACAATACTTAGCAATATGACCTGTTTTGTTGCATGCATAACATGTAACATTGTTCTTTTGAATTTATTTGACATATCCGGTGTCATTCCTTGATCTACAATGATTAGCCAAATGTCCAAACTTTCCACATGCATGACATTTAACATTCAGTCTGCAGTCTTCTGATTTATGACCATATTTCTTGCAATTTGTGCATTGACCAAGAACGGAATTGTAGTTTTGATTTGCTCTATTTCTACATTGTTTATCCATATGCCTAGATTTATTGCAAACAAAGCATCTACCATTGAATTTATAAGCATTAGGTTGCCTTATTGGTTTCCTCTATTCTGATGATTTCTACACACCAGTTGTCTAATCTTTATTTGCAGTACCGGAGCTTTCACCTTGTACAAATCCAAGTCCTATAGAATCATCACTTTTCCTTTGTCTTTTCAATAGTTCATCCAGTTGTGCAACACTGATCCTAAACTTTTCTTTGTACTCACTTGCAGTAGTCAAATCATCTCTCAAATTTATTACTTGTCTTTCAAGTTCTGGTTAATTATCTTGGGGTTGCACCAAACTGGTTTTCAACATATCATTCTCATGAGCCAATCTATCACATTCCTCATATTTGTTCTTCAGAGATGTAGCAAGATTTTCTTCTTTCTTCTTTTTGTCCTCAATATCCTTTGACATCCTCATAGTCAGGTCTTGCATTTAATTTTGCATGAGCATGTTTGCTTGTCTCAGTTTCTGACAATGTTCCTTGAGTGCATTATCATCATCCTATTTTTGCAAAAGTTCCTTCCTCCTAGCTTGAGCTGATGATAACCTTTCTTGTAGGACAAGAATGAATTCATTTGCAAAATTTAGTTCATCTTGTAGTTTCAAGTTCTTCATCCTTTCAACATCATAATCCTCAAGAGCCATCTCAAGTTGCTTTTCCATAGCCATGCCTAAAGATTCTGGTTTCAGGATCTTCCTGAAGCTGTTAAACTTCTTCTGAGGTACCAAGCTCTGATACCAATTGTTGGGATCCAAGAACACTGGGAGGGGGGGTGAATCAGTGTTCTATCGATAAGATAAGATTTTATGCTTTTATACCATACACATATAAACCAATAAATAAATAAACATATAACTTGAAGCAAATAAACTATCCGCATGAATGAACACCATAACACACAAAATTTATATGTGGAAAACCTCAAAGAGGAAAAACTGAGGTGGGATTTGTAACCCACAATATCATTTCACTGGCCATATGAAAGATATTACATAAAGAGGGGGCTTGCACATGCAGGAAGACACATTGCCTAGAGAACATTGCTCATCACTAAAGAGTCTCGCTGACTACAAGCTTCTGCTGAAGTAAAAAAATGAAAATGAACTCACAAAATGCATCTCTTATTCCAAAAAGAGTTCCTGTTATAGCTCTGCTCTGTACCGGTTCACAAAACCTGAACACTGCTACCTGTATCTCTTTCCCTCCAAGAATGTCTTACAAAAACATCTACAAATCATTGCATGATACAACATTCACATACAAATGATCTTTGCATTCCACAATCCTATTATGTTATAATCCACAATCTCCTCCACATATTCTATATTATCATTCATCTCACAATGACCTAACAAACTGACCTATATACCCTTTTCAAACAATATGCCTTATGTCAGCTTGCAATACAAAAAGATATGCAATGTCAGCCTTATACAATAATTACAAAATGATTTTTCAAATAAACCTTCCTTGAAGTGCTAGATGTCGATGTCGGTGTGGGTTGTAACCCTGGATGCTCAATGTCGGTGTTTGTCGGTGAATGCCTCCTAATGCCGATATGTGACTTCCATCTAATCTTGTTGCCATCAATGACAACAAAATGAATCCAATGGGTGTCAATTGCCAACAAATAGTAGCATACTATTTTACCATCTTATAACAAGATGGCTCCCATGACATCATTGGTAACATTTGTGTAAGCTTCAATGAGCAACAAAGAATTAGGTAAGGTCAACATTGGAGCATTGTGATGCAAAGCATGAAAATTATATTGTTAAATGTAATTGACAGTATTCAAAGCATGATTCTGCTAGCCTATTGGACGAACTTGCTTTAACAACTACTCAGTTAGAACTAATGGTTCACCCCTCTTCTTAAATAAATCAAAAATTGAATTGATCTGGCCAGCATTGCATTCTTACGAGTATTCCTTTACATGCTAAGTGTCTAACATGTTTTGAGCATGCCTACTCCATGGGTGTTTATATGTACACTTCCCTCATGTATACCTTGTGCTTGCACCATGTCTGGCATATGTGTTTTATATCGTATGTGTATTTGTGTTACTTCATGAATGAGATGTTTTGAGATGTCTATTCCATGAATACCTCTCTCTTGTATTCTTCATGATCGATGTGTCTTCAGCATATCCACTCCATGAGAACCTTTCTCATATATTCTTGTACCTTATGTCTATTTATGTATTACTTCATGGTTTACATGTATGATTCATGCCTTGCATGTATTCATGTATGCTGATTCTTTGCTTACATGTATCCATTATCTTATGCCCTATGTGTACACTTCACATCTTATGGTATTTATGTATACTTTATACTACATGTATGCACATCTTATGGTATTTATGTATAGTTTATGCTACGTGTATGTTGCATGCCTTAAGTGAATTCATGCATACACTTAATGCTTTACATGTATTTGTGCCTTATGTGTACACTCTATGTTTTGCATGAATTCTTCTTGCCCCGAGTATATTAATGTGTATGCTCTATATGTATTCTTTATGTTTTATGTGCATACTTCATGCTTTAAGTGCATCCATGTGCCTCATGTATATTTCTCTTAAATGAATGTTTTATGTATATATACCTAATAAATTGTGGATATTAATGTGTTTGTTGTGTCTTCAACATGGTTTCCTCATTGTATGATTTATACTTGTACTTTTTCATATATGCATTGTACCTTAGGGGGTATTTGTGTGTATTACTTCATGTCTTGTATGGATGCTTCATTGTCCTACCTTGTGTGTAACAATATGTATGTTTCATGACTTAAGAGAATTTATGCTCTACATATATTCAAGTGTATTCTTTATGACTTCAGTGGAATCATCTGGATGCCTCATGTTTTATGTATGCTTCCTTCTTTATGCATTAAGTATATTCACGAGTATGCTTCATGATTTAAGTATTAATTGTATGCTTCATAATTCAAGTGTATTCATTTGTATGCTTCATGCTTTAAGTGCTCATTGTATGCTTCATACTTCAAGGTATTCATTTGTATGCCTTATGACTCATGTATTTTCATTTGTATTCCTCATGTTTTGAGTGTATTCTTCATGCTCCATGCACAAAATGTGTGCTTAAGTGAATTCATGGACACTCTACATGTTACAATGAACATCCCATTCTTTATAAGATACATATATTCACATGTATGATCCTTATTCAAATCATGCCTTAAATATATTCATGTATTTATATGTACTTATTTATTGGTATGATCCAATATTTACGTTTGATCGATATATTATGTGTATTCATGTGTCTTGCGCACTATATGTGTAAAAGGTATATTTCATACTTTATGTAAATACTTCATATGTTAGGGTTTCAAGTAGATCCGAAGCAAATATGAACTAACAATTATATGCAAATTTATATACAAAAGATAAATAAATAAAATAGGACACAGATAACACAAAGATTTAACGTGGTTCACCTAGAATGGGTTACGTCCACCATACACAGTCGTCCAATCTTTCTTATTATCCAACAAAAATAGTACATCAACCTTACAATGCCTTAAGCATCCCAGCCGCTTATAACATGCATTTTTAGGGCAAAAAACAAAGTTGGCCTTTTTAGGGTTTTATTACAATATCGGCTTTCATCAACAAAAAAATGGCAAAAAAAAAATTTTCTCGGGGGCTACCGCCCCCAAACCCTAGCGAGGATACATGCTGAGTGTATAGTACTTTGTTGATCAGTCACCACATTTCAACAATCTCCCACTTGGAGACTGATCAGGCTCCACACCAAACAATCTCCCACTTGGAGACTGAAACTACACGACACCACTGTACATGCAACATCCACTGGAAAAAACACTAGGACTCAACTGGTATACATTCCACAATTATCAATCAAGAAGACCAATAGAAACTGATGAAGAAATCAGCTTCTCTTGTGGAACTACCTTCATGAACATATCGGCAGGATTCTCACTTATGTGAATCTTCTCAAGCCGTAACTGACCCTCCTCCAAAATAGTCAGGATGAAGTGGTACCTGAGCTAAATGTGCTTTGTCCTTGAATGAAAAGCAGAGTTCTTCACAAGATGAATGGCACTCTGGCTATCAGTATACAATGGGGTGATCCTCCTATGTTTGACCCAATTCCTCTAGAAAACATTGTAACCAAATCATCTCCTTGCTAGCTTCTGTAGCAGCAACATACTCAACTTCAGTGGTTGAAAGTGCAACAACCTTTTGCAGCCTAGAAATCCAACTGACTGCAGTTCCCTCTATAGTAAAAACATACCCTATAGTACTCCTCCGTGAATCAATATCACCCACCAGATCAGAGTCAACAAATCCACTCAGAGCGGCATTAGATCTTTTGAAACATAATGCCTTCGTAGTAGTTCCTTTCAAATACTGAAGAATCCATTTCACAGCATTCCAATGTTCCATAGCCGGATTACTCATAAACCTACTCACAACTCCCACTGCATGTGCAATATTTGGCTTGGTGCATACCATTGCATACATCAAACTGCCAATAGTTGATGAATACAGGATGTTAGACATTTTATCAACCTCTTCCTGCGCCTTTGGGCACATCTCCTTAGTCAATTTGAAATGACTAGCCAAAGATGTACTAACTGCTTTTGCATCCTACATGTTAAATATTTTCAACACCTTCTTTATATACTCGCTTTGGGACAAATTCAAGGTTCTATTTTTCCTATCCCATGTAATCCTCATACCAAGAATTTTGTTAGCTGCACCCAAATCCTTCATAGCAAATGACTTGGCTAATTTCTGTTTAAGATCATTTATATGTTGCATGTTAGACCCAGCAACAAGCATGTCATCAACATAAAGCAATAGAATAATATAACTGCCATTATCAAATCTCTTAAAATATACACAATGATCAGAATGACATCTATGATAATCATGTTCAGCCATGAAACTATCAAATTTTAAATACCATTGTCAGGGTGCTTGCTTTAGGCCATACAAACTTTTCTTCAACCTGCACACCAAGTTCTCCTTACCTTTGACCTCATATCCCTGTGGTTGCAACATGTAAATTTCCTCCTCGAAATCTCCATGGAGAAAATCTATTTTCACATCTAATTGTTCAAGATGTAAATCATTTGTAGCCACAAGACTAAGTACAATTCTAATTGAAGTCATTTTTACAACTAGAGAAAATATTTCATCATAATCTATACCCTTTTTTCTATGCAAAACCTTTTACCACAAGTTTGGCCTTATATCTTTTCTGACCTCCTTCCTCCTCCTTCAACCGATAAACCCATTTGTTAGACAAGGCTCTTTTTTCTGCAGGTAAAGGGACTAAGTCCCAAGTCTTATTTTTCATCAAGGAGTCCATCTCCTCTTTCATGCCTAGCTCCCATTGTTGTTTGGCATCCACCTACATTGCTTCTTCATATTCTTCTAGTTCACCAAAATCAGTTAATAATATAGAATACAAAGAAGTAGAAAATCTTTCAGGGGGTCTACTTGACTCATAGAATGTCTAACACTTGCAGGAGTTTGTGGAACATTCTGTTGTTGCTGAGCATCAGGTACTTGTGGCATTTCATTTTCAGGAATCTCATCCACCACCACATATTCTTGCTTGTCTTGTTCATGCTTCTTTTCCTGCATCTGTTCTTTATACATAACCTTCTCATTGAACATAACATCTCTACTTCTAGTTATTTTCTTATTTTCAAAATCCCATAACCAATAGCCATATTCATCTATCCCATATCTAATGAAGGTACATTTCTGAGATTTAGCATCAAGCTTGGTTCTGTTTTCTTTATCAACATGGACAAAAGCTTCACAACCAAAAGTTTTCAAAAAAGAATAATTTACCTTTTTACCATTCCATGCCTCCTCTGGAATACCACCATCCAAAGGGGTTGAAGGTCCTCTATTTATCAAATAGACAACAGTATGTATAGCATCTGCCCAAAAATGTAAGGGCAATCCAGCATGCAATCTCATGCTCCTCGCACGTTCCATGATAGTCCTATTCATTCTCTTTGACACACCATTTTCCTATGGAGTTCTTGGAACTGTCTTCTACTTTCTAATCCCATTTAAGGAGCAGTAATCTTCAAATTCCTTGCTGCAATACTCACCTCCATTATCCGATCTGAGACACTTGAACCTTTTTCCTATCTCATTCTCAACCAAAGCTTTCCATTTCTTAAAAGTTTCAAACACATCTAATTTTTGCTTTAGGAAATATACCCAAGTTTTTCTGGTTGAGTCATCAATAAAAATAACATAATAACAAGAGCCACCAAGAGATGATACCTGAGTCAGTCCCCATACATCTGAATGCACAAGCTCTAACTTCTCACTCTTCTTCTCTTTCCCAACCTTGAGAAATCTGACTCTTTTCTATTTGCCACAAACACAGTTTTCACAAAACTCTAAATCAATCTTCTTTAGTCCTGGCAATAGATTTTTGGAGTGAAGGATTTTCATCCCTTTCTCACTCATGTGCCCAAGCCTATGGTGCCACATTATCGAATCTGTTCTTGCAACATCTATAGTTGTTGTCCCTACAGTAACTTTATCTATAGCAGCTAAGGTAGAGTAAGTGTTACCAGTGCACATATATAATGTTCCTACCTTCGCACCTTTAGCTACTACTAATGATCCTTTATTGACCTTCCAGATACTATCTGAGAAGGTAACTATGCAGCCTTTACTACCTAGTTGCCCTGCAGAAATTAAATTTCTTCTTAAGTTAGGAACATGTCTTACCTCCTGTAGAAACCAGTCATTTCCATTCTGCAACTTGATCTTTATCTTTCCTTTTCTAACAATTTGATAGGGCTCATCATCACCCAAATATACCTGTCCAAAATCACCTTGAACATAATCTAGAAAATATTTTCTATGGGGTGTAGCATGAAATGAAGCCCCAGAATCTATTACCCAAGAATCATTAACATTATCCAAACATAAGATTAAAGCATCTTGTAAAGTATTACTTGCAATATTAGCTTCCTTACTATCATTTTCATTTTTGTCTCCTTCTTTGTTTTTCTGAGACCAACAGCCTTTCTTTAGATGACCAAGCTTTCCGCAGTACTAGCAATCTTTCTTTCCTCTAGATTGAGAGCATTCTTTCTTTGACTTCCCTCGCGACTTCTCATTCCAAGGGCCTTTTCCTCTTTCCTTTGATCTTCCTCTGTTCTCCACATTCAAAACACTACCCGATGATATTGGAGTCTCACCTGTGCTTTTCCTTTGCATTTCCTCGCTTAGGATAATACCAACAATATCATCAAATACCAAAGTATTTTTACTAGAGACAAAGTTACTTACAGCCACAACCAAGCTATTCCAGCTTTCTGGCAAAGAACATAAAATCAAGAGAGCCCTAACCTCTTCTGCAAAGGTAATTTTTACCGAAAACAATTGACTGGTAATTGTATTAAATTCATTTAAGTGATCCGCTACAGATCCTCCCTCACTCATTTTCAAATTAAACAAATGCTTCATAAGAAATACCTTATTCGAAGTTGAGGGTTTCTCATATAGCTTAGCCAATGTCGCCATCAAATCTACAGCCATTTTTGCTTCTGTTATATTGAAAGCTACAAATGGTGCAAGGCACAATCGAATGGATCCTAGTGCCTTTCTATCTAAAATGTCCTATTCTTCATTTGACATTATGGTCGCTTTCTTTGCCTTTCCCTCTAATGGCCACCACAAATCCTTTTGATACAGGTAATCCTCCATCTGCATTTTCCATAACTAATAATTCTGGTTGTTAAACTTTTCGACCTTGAATTTGGAATCCTCCATTGCTCCCACTCAAATCTGAAAGTCCTGCCAATTTACAGAAAACCTCGCTCTGATACCAATTGTTAGGGTTTCAAGTAGATCCGAAGCAAATATGAACTAACAATTATATGTAGATTTAAATACAAAAGATAAAGAAATAAAACAGGACATAGATAACACAAAGATTTAACATGGTTCACCTAGAATGGGTTACGTCCACCATACATAGTCATCCAATCTTTCTTATTATCCAGCAAAAACAATACATCAACCTTACAATGCCTTAAGCATCCCAGTTGCTTATAACATGCATTTTTAGGGCAAAAAACAAAGTCGGCCTTTTTAGGGTTTTATTACAATGTCGTTTTTCATCAACAAAAAAAATGGCAAAAAAATTTCAACATCATCCCTTGCGGGGTTGACTCGTGTTGTTGTTCTTTCAGCATGATTACTTCTGGATGTATGGTCTTCCCTAATGCATACTCATGTTCTTGTGCAATTATTTGAGTTTGCATGGGTATGCTAGGTATCATGTCACCTTGATTTTTTCAAGATCAACTTGAATGGGAGAGTGGTTGATAATGCAACTAAATCTGCATGGTTCCAAAATTTCATTTTTTGAGGTTGGTTTGCAACTTGTATTAGCATAGCTCCCCAACTCAAAATATTGAATCCTTTAATTTGATAGCAGCATGTATAGTTGACTGTCTGCACTTTTGGAAGCTGGAGGGTCCTATCCAACTTTGTAATGCAATAAATCCTAATATTGGAGCTGATGTAAAGTAATGTCTTATTCAACTCAAAGCTCTTATTAAATTTTGTAATCCAATCAACTCTAATGTTCAAATTTTAGATTAGCATCCCATACAGCTGCAACACTTTAGCATTAGATGATTTGTCAATTACAATACTACTGGTTGGAGTACTGGAATGGCTTGCAGTGAAATTATATTTTCTGAGTTTGTTTTTCATTGTATTTCATTCTTTATTGGTTTGATTACTTGTTATATGTCTACAAAATGTTGTGCTAAAAAATTTGATTGATAAAGAGGGAGAAGTCAGCCCAGTGGAAAGTCAAGGAAATGAGTCTAAAATTGTTGGACGTGAGCAACTCTTGAAAAATAAAACACACTGAAGGTGGGCAATTATTTTTAATACAATGTTTATTGTTTTAAGTTTTTTTTATTCCAGTAGATCTTCATATGGTTCATTCTTTTCTATCTTCCATTATCATGTGTATTTGTCATATTGCTTCTTTTCACTCATTGTTTTTTCTTCTTGCAACTTTTATCAATGTAGTTATAATGGAAAGGAGGTGAAGCACTTTAATACAATCTCAGTGTCAATTGTATGTCTAAATAAGTTTAAATCTAAAATGCAAAATAAACATTCTATCTATGATACACTTCTCTTATCTATGTTAACTTCATAGTGAATCACAGTGTTGCATTTCCATGGAAAGTAACATTACACTATAGGATGGATTTTTGGATCCAACTACATAATAAATTTTTCCCAATGTTTTGAGCTTCACTAATACACTCATCATTAAGTAAGAACTAAGAAGTTATTGTTATTCATATTACATGGGATTAGTTCTAAATTTCTAATCATTCTGCAAATGTTGTATTTTTGCAAGTCTTATGAATGGTGTCTGAATGACTGGATATCAACCTTTTTGTTTGCTGCTAATACCTTTATGATTCTCATGTGAGACTAAAACTGATTAAAATTTGGATGAAATCAACTGAGTCTCTTCAACATCCACCTTCACCTTCTTCCAAGCTTTAATTCAACCTTCTTTCATGGTATTGGTAATGGTTTGGAAGTCACTTTCTCAAGCAATGTTTTTCCAATCCTCAATGACAATTTGGAGAACTTTGATCAAAACCAGTTGTCAATTAGATTATTGGTTAATTTTATAGGTTTGCAGAGATTTAAGATCGTTTGCCCATTTGAGTCCTGAAACTCCTCTCCTCTTCCAGCAAGCCAAGGATTAGTCTTAGCTAATTTATCAAAAGAAAAAAACTAATGCCTTAGGAGGGAGGTTGTTGA
Organism: Cryptomeria japonica; assembly: GCF_030272615.1. Taxonomy (NCBI): domain Eukaryota; kingdom Viridiplantae; phylum Streptophyta; class Pinopsida; order Cupressales; family Cupressaceae; genus Cryptomeria; species Cryptomeria japonica. Next base: position 102,706,949 of record NC_081407.1, on the reverse strand, counting down.
ACTACTTTACGCTTATCGAGCATAACAAATGTTGGCTCGTCATTGGAGGAGGCATACTACATATATTAACAACTAGGATCTTTGTTATGTTTCGTGGATGTTTTTGAAAATGTTATTGACAAGGACTTGATTTTGTAATATTTAGGGAGAAGTTCAATCACTTGATAGGTTTATTATAGTCATGAGTTGTAGATAATTCTCCCAGCATGGAAAACTATGATGTAAAAATGACAGGACCTTAATGGTAGAAATGAACCAAATAGAGTGCAAGTTGTAGAGACTCGAAGATGCCAAGATGAGATGAAGAAGGCAAGGGAAGAGAAAGATAACCTTTCTTGTGGCAATGGCTTGTTTTCTTATGCATTGTCTCCCTCTGTTACCGGAAATGTAAGTCGACACATTTTGCTTGTGTTATCTATTGTATAGTTTAATGTGTATTTCATTTTCTTCCAATCCCCATTCAAGAATGATAAATCATCCTATTGACAGTACTTATTTATTCATTTTTTGGTATATTGGATATAATGGCACATGTTGCAGGTTTATGATGATATTTGTTTGACTCCAACAGATATAGAAAAAGATTTTATGGGTATTCAGTCTCACAGGGCACCAACATCCACTTCACATTTGTAGCATAGACCTTTTGGAGATGAGAGTACACCATGTCGATTATTTAGAGATGCATAAAAGCCAGATAGACCCAATTCTTATCAACTTGTACCAAGAACAATAGAAGGTGAGTTGTTTGGGAATGGGTAGGTTGAAGACAGGTTGAAGACCCCATCCAATAGGCTTAATAGCCTCTAATACCCAAGGTATTAAAACCAAGGTCAAGGCCTTAATCATACCCCACATGCTAAAACAGAACCAACAAGCACCATTGTAATTGGCATGCGTATTCTTTTCTTTTTTTTTAAATAAATCACCGTCGGAATTCTGACATCAACCCAACTTTGCACCGATGGCCAAACTGTTAGACAAACAACATCCTCATCGGTGCATAGTTCTTGGCAGGCGGCAGAATTTTGATGCCAATTGAAGAAACATCTGATGACATTTTATTGTCAGACACTCGTCATAGTTGTCGTCGCTACAAATTCCTATAAGCGTCAGAAATCCAACATCCATCCGACGACATTCTTTGGCCGGATGAGCGATCATGGCCACCATCGGAAGAGTTTGTGATGTTGTCAACATTCCAACATTTGATGGCACCATTGGAATGTCCGACAATGAGTTTTTGATAGCTTCATTTGTTGACAGTGACAAAAAATAGTCAAAATTCTGATGATAGGCCATCGGAAATCAGCCCCAAATGTACGAGTGACTTGAACGCAATGAAAAATCAAATAGAAAGCTTAGATGTCCTTCAATATTCAAATTCTAGTTCAATGTATTATGTAGATAAAATGGAAATAGTCAACAAAGGCCAATTTCTAGAGTATGCAAAATCTTTGGCAATGGTTAGATGTCTTGATCTCTCTGGCAACAACTTCTCAGGTGATATTCCTTAAAGCATTGGGTTCCTCATTGGTCTAAAATTTCTCAATTTATCAAGAAATCATCTTAGTGGCAAAATTCCTACTTCTTTTGGAAATCTTGTGAAATTGGAGTCACTTGATATTTCAAGGAGCAATATTATTGGAAATATTCTTGGAGAGCTACAACTTCTCACATATTTGAGTTATTTTAGCATATCTTATAATAATTTATCTGGTAGAATACCAATAGGAGGACAATTTCTTACATTCAATGGTGATTCATTTTCAAACAATGCACATCTTTGTGGACTTCAGATCAACACAAGTTGTTCCTTGGCACTTTCTCCAAAATTCCCACAAGATGAAGATATAAGTGAAGAAGAGTGGGATGAAGATGTGGTGGGAAATGGGAATTGGATTGATCTTTGGATTTGGGTTTGCAATTGTTATCAGAGTATTATGTTTCAGCAAAAAATGTCGTTTCAAATGTTTCAAGGTCATGGATGAATTTATTTTCATTCTTGATCAAAATGTTCAAGAAAATATATTTTAATGAAGTTATTTTCTTCCCGTTCCGCTTCCCTTGAAGGATTCCCTCCCCTTCTCTTCTCTTAGTGTGGATGCATAAGGATTTTCTTCTTCTTTTTATTTAATACTTATTGATAGAAAATATTATCATAAATAGAGCTTGATAGAAAGTATTAATATAAATAGTGCATTTTATATAGTACCATGACATGAAATTAACTAGGCATTCAAATTTAATTCAATTGTATATATTCATTTTGTCTCTTCTTTTGATTGAAGCTCAGTGGTAAACATTATTACACATAAATAGCTATTATATGACTATTTTTTACAATAATATAAGTGTCCACATAAATATAGATATATAAATTATTATATGTCATAGTAATAACCAAAACATTTGACATACAATACAAAGAAACAAAAAATTAAAGCCTTCAAGTAAATTTAATGGAAATAATTAAAATACCTATTTATCAATGAAATGAATTCTAATGAAATAAGAGAAATAAGAGATGTGGAATATTCAATTCCTAACTTGACTTTCTATGCAGATATCATTGAAATTGGTAGGTGTTTAATAGTTAAATTATAATGTTCCATATTTTATATTTATAAATGAAATGTGTTATTATCAATGTTGATTGACTTAAGTGTTCTTCAATATAAATCATCATGTGCACCAAACAAATTTAGCTTAAAGAACTTCCATAAAAGAAACTTATGAACATCAATATTTTTTATAAACAACAAATCTACCTTAAGACCTAATGTCTATGAACTAATCAAAATCTAAATTAAAAAATTAAGATATTCAATATTCCTCATTATGAGGAAAATTGCAAATAGTAGAGTACAAATATGCATAAGCCTTTTGGAGTGGAGACAAAAATTTCAATGACAATTGAACTGCCCACTTGCCTCATAAATAAGTCCAATGGTAGAATTATTGTAGGATGAAGACCAATATTATGTATTTTAGGCTGAATCATACTCATGATCATTGGTTATACACTCACATGAATAATAGATATGTAGGTGTGTAGGGCTTCAAATGAAACGTCTACAACTAGACTCTAAAATTAGAGTGTTATTTTGATACATAGTTATGCTTCTCCACCAGTCGTTATGTAGTGTTGTTGCTTCATCACATGTTATGGTCTATTATTTTCCATGCATTATTGATTAAGTTTGAGGTGTATAATTTGAGTGACTAACTATTTTACCATTATTTGTGGATGCATAGTGGTTAGAGACTCACTGATCACCATGATGGAAGCTATTTTATCTTTTTATTGGAAAAAAAATTGAAGGATTTAAAGTGTTGTTTATGTGATGGAGTCTTTAATTTTTCTATTTTAATTCAAAGTAGGTAAAATCTTAATTTCTATTGCTTAAGTATATTAGCACGTTTGAATGATATTTAAACATGGGATTTAATGATGGGATTTCATGAGAGTTAAGGATGTTTTAGATCTAATGAAGGGGAAAATATTATAATTTTTAAGGGGATTTAAATTTATAGAGGATTTGATGCTCCTTAATGGATTCCTTTTATGTTTTTGAAGAGTTGGTTTTCTTTTTGACTATTTAATAATGTTATTTTGTATGTTTTATTTAGAGTTTTTTATTTTTAAAAATATTTTAAAGAAAAGATTATGAATCAATTTATTTCAAATATATAACTTAGTGTGGATGTTCAATCAAACTTCTAAAAAACTTGATAATGTTTGAAAGGAATCCTAGTTTAAGCTAAAGAATTAAATTGTTTAAAATGGTTGCACGCGAGTTTTTTTTAGATGTTTAAATTTAGATTTTTTGAGGAAGTAAATATGATACGAAATTTACTATTGTAGAGTGAATCAAATTTCAGAATATCCCATATATGGCATCCCTTTAATCCATTATGTCAAATAGTATACAAACTTTGTCTATCCTTCCACATTTTGCATACATGTCTACCAAGGAAGTTGTCTACAACATCAAATAAAAATCCCCCTTCCTCTATGCTTTGATAGATTTTATACCTTTTTTCCAAAGCTCTCATTTTGGTATAAGTAGGAATGATGCTAGCTAGCGTTGTTGAATGTGGATTCACACCTACCAATTATATTTATTTGATTGTTTCCAAAGGTTTTTCAACAAATTAAATATGTGAATATCAAGAAATTATTGGAATTAATGAGACCATGTTTATTTGAGCCATTTTTTCAAATAGTTCTATCTTATTTATGTTTCCACATTTTCATTAGTATCTACTAAAGAATTTACAACTACAATATCTAAAAAAATAACCCTTTCCATTACTCTTAAATGGATGTCCATACCCTATTATAAAGAGCATGCTAGAAAAAAATATGGATTTTTTCTTTATGCCTAACAATTCCATTTATTTAAAAGTTTCAAAAGTCTTTTAAAAATAAATGTGTATATTCTAAAGCTATAGTATTTCATGAGACCACATTATTTTTTTTGAATTAATCATTCAAAATCTACAATCTATAACAACAAATAACCTTCACAAGAGAAGTGAGAAGCAATAACTGAAAATGTTATTCCACCAAATCAAGAATACAATATGATGCAACATTCAAGAGAGGCCTTACTTATATAGGCAAGGAGTGCTTCGTAGGATTAGACAAGATCATGACATGTGTCTTAATCCTATGATATCAGACAACTAATTAAAACAAATATTAAATTTTTATGACTCAAAAAGTAAATAAGAGAAGAGAAGATAAGGTATCATAAAAAAACTAAGACTTCTAGAAAGATTCCTAGGCCATAAGTAAACTTAACATATGAATAAGTCCCTATTAATGAATCAACTAGATACATAACCTTCACACTCACATACCCTTAAGTGCAACCTAAGGAGGTACAAATATAATGCAAATATACAAAATTTAAGTCCTAGCAACAAAGCCTAATTAAGTTCCCATGTACAAACAATTTTTCATAAATGAAGAAAAAACTTATGCGAGAAAAAACCTTTCCAAAAGAACAAAAAATAGAAAAGAAAAAGGAGGACTCATGAAGACCCCCGAAGACCTTTGGTATTTACTTGTTAGCAGTAGTAACAAATTCAAGTAACCAAATATTACCTTTTTTATTTCAAATGCAACATTTGGAGTACCTTAACCTCTATGAGGCTGACTTGTCCCCTCCCTTCACATTTTTAGAGACCTGGTAAATTGAAGTATTTGAGCTTGTTCTCTTGTAGGCTTAATGGTCCAGTTCTAAGTGAGCTTGGTAACATGTCTAGCTTGAAATTTTCAGGCATAGATCCTATATTCATGATATTACTGGTCAAATTCCAAGTGAGCTTGGCAACTTGTCTAGGTTGAAAGTTTTGACATCTCCTACAATTATGATATGTAGATGAGGCAATCAAGGTCAAAGATTCAAAATTTATGATGCTTATAAGAATTTTATATGTACCATGTGAATCTAACAATAGAAAGTGATGGTGTGATAGAAAATGTTGTGTCCCTTACCAACCTTGTAGCACTTGCCATGTCTAGATTGTTAGGTACAATTCTCTCTTCTCTTTTAGACGTCACCTCCCTCTCCCACCTCTACCTTAGTAATAATGTCATCACTCACCAATCCTTTCCTGTCTAGATTTCAAACCTTACATATTTGGTTTCCCTTGAGCTCCACAACTAGTCTCCATGATTCCATCCCTTCTATTATATTTAGTTTTCCCCACTTTTGAGTTGTCTTCGGTAAACAAATACTTATGTAGTGAACCATTCTCAACATACTCATAAACTAACAGTATGTTCATTGCCTCTGCATAGTACCAAAACAATCTAACCAGATTCATGTCATTGACAGGAGCAAAACACGTATTGGCCAAGAATGCAAATCCCTCTGTCAGCTGGCAAGAGTTTGTATTTATTTTGGGTTTATTATGTGCTAATCAACCCAAAGTTAAGGATTTATTAAGTTCATGCCAATCTCTTACAGTGGTTCTCTCAAAGGAATTTTTGTATATTAAGGATTGCAATAACTAAAAATGAGCTTTTTAGGCTCTTGGAACATGAAAATCTTCAACATATAGTAAGCAAGACCTTAAAGAATTAGTGACCCCAACAAAGACCAGTGATGTTCTTTCTTTACATGCTATAAAATACCATTGGCAAATACAAGTTTGTTGCACTTTAACAAGGGAAGTACTACATAATTTTCCAACAAAAATAATCATACATCAATAACAGTGGTAAAATGTGGAAGAAACTTTGTTAGATTGTGTAGCTGCAACAGCCTTGCTAGACATGTATACAAAATGTGGAAGAATAGACAACGCAAACAAATGTGGTGTCCTGGACTGCAATGATTGCATGATATGCACAAAATGGATTTTCTAAAAAGACTTTGCAAATTTTCAACCAAGTGCAATTGTGGCTGTGAAGCTAAATTCTACAACCTTTACCATCATCCTCCCTGCTTATACAAAAATGGGAGCTTTAGAACAGGGCATGAACATCCATCAAAGAATATTTAAAAGAGAACTTTTTGTCATCTCATGAAATTCCATGATTGCAGGATATGCAGAAAATGGATATATAAAAAAGTAATTCATAGATTTTTTCCCATCATAACTAAAGAACTTTTAAACACTCCCATAGAAAACTTCCCCTCCTATAAGCACTCATCCTCCTCTCTAACACTATCATATTCTCGATCATTGTTGTGTTAGCAGCAAAAATGAAGGAAGACTGAGAGGGGGGGGTGAATTATTCTTCACCGGATCAACTAACTTAACCACAAAACAGATATGATAAAAAACAACAATGATAAAGATAAGCAATTTGAAAACACAAAACACAAGACCAAGATTTTTTTACATGGAAAACTTGGTTAAAGGAAAAACCCCAGTGGAACCTACCCACATAAAGATGATGCTCTGCAGTAGTATGTGAAATATTACAATGGGGAATGCACATGCATCATTCAGAGACACTACCTAGAGCTCACTACTAAAAAGATAGCAACTCGGAAGGCTACAACCCTCAAGGAAGTCTCAGTGACTTACAATAAGATTCATACTACAATCCGAAAGAAATGAACTAAAGAAATAGCATCTCCAAATGTCTGATTATAGTTCCAGTTAAGCACAATTGTATGCTCAGCAACACCAATCTCTCCTTAGTCACAACACTAAAAGATGAATCACTTGATCGCACATACACCATTCTCTCATAATGCAGATACAACTTCTACACCCAAATTACATGACAATATCACCTATATATACAAATCATCAACCTTGACAGCAACGTCGGCTAAACCCTCAACTCATAATTACAAAATTACACCACACGATACAAAGATCGACCACCAGACCAATATGATGATTTACATGGGGTAAAAGTACGAATTTGTGTCACACTTGGGGCTAACCTGAGAGATCTGACCGAAAGGATTATAACCACAAAGGTTTCGGTTAGAACGCTTCTGATCGGACCAATGTGGTAGCCACGAAGTGCTGGCATGGAAATAGGGTTTCGGCCACAAACGTTCTAGCTAGAAGTCGAAAGTGTTCCGGTCGGAAGGGTTCTGGTCGGACACCCTTACCCTATATAAGCAAGAAAATAGTCATAACCCCTCATTTGGCACTGAGCGACTTACTGAGCTGCGGGTGAGGAGAGCATAGGAGTAGGGATCCAGTCAGAAGGGTTTCAAGGGTAAGTATTTTTTTTTTTTAAATTGTTTTTTAAATGTATTAATAGTAAAATATTAATTTTTTTGTTTTTTTTCATATTAAAATTTTATAGTTTATTTATTTTTTAGTTGTTTAGTTTTTTAATTCTTAATAATATTTTAGCTTTATTTTTTTTAATGTTTAATAATATATTAGTTTTGAACATTTAAATGGCTGATTTTTTTTAGTGGTTAATTAGCTAAATAAATTTGACATACACATACACAAACACACAACACCTTAGGACAAGGTTAATTAAGTACTTAAATGGTTAATTACTTAAATAAATGTGACATACAGATACATACATACACCTTAGGACACCTGAACACATACTAGAACAACTGAAGACTCTATTAAACCATGAATGATCCTTTAATACATCTTAAAACATATTTTGGCCCAATTTAGCATCCTCACATGTATAACATATAAGACCCCATATGTCCAAGGGGTTGAGCTTAACTGGTTAAAACACTGGGTTCTCACTGTGGAGACCCAAGTTCAATTCCCAATAGGAACATCTAAAATGAATTCTAAGTTGTGACTCTTGGCCTTCCATAAAAATGGGGAAAGTCTAGGGTCAATCTAATCAAACATAATCATAATAATAATAATAATAATTCAAAATACTACGGCTTCGGCCCATTACCTACCAAAATAAAAAAATACATATAAGACCCCATATGACACAATAAGACCCCTTAAGATCTATTCTAACTATAATGACCTCTTATGATTGTAATGAAGCATAATAATACCTTAATAGATAATACCTTATGACTCATAATGACCGCGTGACCCCATAAGACCCAATAGTGTCCTAAAGTTTCATGCCTAATCCTAAGGTGTCACACATGTGTTCTAACACATGCATGAACCCTTAGGAGCACATATCACCCCTTGCAACATCCTAGTTTATATAACATACCCCTTATGACCCAATAACATGCACAGTGTACACATTAGGATGCTATAATGAATCATATGTGGTCCTAAGTGGTCACGCATGTGCTCTAACACATGTGTGACCCCTTAGCATCACATATGACCCCTTATAGCATCCTAGTGTGTATAATGTACCCCTTAGGACCTCTTTTGACCCCATAGGACCCAATAGTGTCCTAAGGGGTCATATGTGGTCCTAAGGAGTCACGCATGTGTTCTAACACATGTGACCCCTCAGGAGCACATATGACCCATTGTAGCATCCTAGTTTATATAACATACCCCTTATGACCCAATAGCATGGATAACGTACATAGTAGGATGCTATAAGGGGTCATATGTGGTCCTGAGTGGTGACCCTTAGGACCACATATGACCCCTTATAACATCCTAGTGTGTATAATGTACCCCTTAGGACCCAATTTGACCCCTTAAGACCAAATACAACCCCTTGTAACATCCTAGTTTATATAACATACCCCTTATGACCCAATAGTATGCACAACATACACACTAGGATGCTATAAGGGGTCATATATGGTCCTAAGGGGTCACACATGTTAGAACACATGTGTGACTCCTTAGGAGAATGTGTGACCCCTTGTAACATCCTAGTTTATATAACATACCCCTTATGACCCAATAGCATGCACAACGTACACACTAGGATGCTATAAGGGGTCATATGTTGTGCTAAGATGTCATGCATGTGTTCTAACACCCAATTTGACTTCATAGGACTTGATAGTGTCCAAAGGGGTCATATGTGGACCTAAGAGGTCACGCATATGTTAGAACACATGTGTGACCCCTTAGGAGTGCATATGACCCCTTATAGCATCCCTAGAATGTGTATAATGTACCCCTTAGGACCCAATTTGACCCCATAGGACCCAATAGTATGCATAATGTAAACACTAGGATGCTATAAGGGGTCATATGTGGTCATAAGGGGTCACACATGTGTTAGACCACATGCATGACCCCTTAGGAACACTTATGACCCCTTATAGCATCCTAGTGTGTATAATGTACACTTAGGACCCAATTTCATGTCATAGGACCCTATAGTGTCCTAAGGGGTCATATGTGGTCCTAAGGGGTCATATGTGATCCTAAGGGGTCACATATGTGTTAGAACATGTGTGACCCCTTAGGACCACATATGACCCCATATAGCATCCTAGTGAGTATATTGTACCCCTTAGGACCCAATTTTACCCCATAGGACACAATAGTGTCCAAAGGGGTCATATTTGGTGCTAAGGTGTCACACATGTGTTATAACACATGCATGACCCCTTAGGACCACATATGACCCCTTCTATCATCCTAGTGTGTATAATATAGCCCTTAGGACCTAATTTGACCTCATAAGACCCAATAGTGTCCTAAGGGGTCATGTGTGGTGCTAAGGGATCACGAATGTGTCCTAACACGTGTGACCCCTTAAGACTACATACGACACCTTATAACATCCTAGTGTGTATAATGTACCCCTTAGGACCCAATTTGACCTCATAGGACCCAATAGTGTCCTAAGGGGTCATGTGTGGTGCTAAGGAGTCACGAATGTGTTGTAACATATGCGTGACCCCTTAGTACCACATACAACCCCTTATAGCATCCTAGTTTGTATAATGTACCCCTTAAGACACAATTTTACCCCATAGGACCCAATAGTGTCCTAAGGGGTCATATGTGGTCATAAGGGGTCACACATGTGTTCTAACACATGCATGATCCCTTAGGACCAGATATGACCCCTTATAGCATCTTATTGTGTAAAATGTACCCCTTAGGACCCAATTTGACCCAATAGTTTCCTAAGGGGTCATATGTAGTCCTAGCGGGTCACGCATGTGTTAACACGTGCGTCAACTCTTATAGCATCCTAGTGTGTATAATGCACCCCTTAGGACCCAATTTGACTCCATAGGACCCAATAATGTCCTAAGGGGTCATATGTACCCTAAAGGGTCACCCCTTGGGACCACATACGACCCCTTGTAACATCCTAGTTTATATAACATACCCCTTATGACCCAGTAGTATGCACAATGTACACACTAGGATGCTATAAGTGGTTATTTGTGGTGCTATGGGCTCACACATGTTAAAACACATGCGTGACTCCTTAAGAGAACATGCCACCCCTTGTAACATCCTAGTTTATATAACATACCCCTTATGACCCAAGACCATACACAATGTACACACAAGGATTCTATAAGGGGTCATATGTTGTGCTAAGGGGTTACACGTGTATTCTAAGACCCAATTTGACCCCATAGGACCTGATAATATCCAAAGGGGTCATATATTGTCCTAAGGGGTCACGCATGTGTTAGAACACATGTGCAACCCCTTAGGAGCACATATGACCCCTTATAGCATCCCTAGAACATGTATAATGTACCCCTTAGGGCCCAATTTGACGCCATAGGACCCAATAATGCATAATGTGAACACTAGGATGATATAAGGGGTCATATATCATCTTGAGGGGTCATGCATGTGTTAGAACACATTCATGACCCCTCATGACCTCCTATGACCCCTATAGCATCCTAGCATGTATAATATACCCCTTTGGACCTAATTTCACACCTTAGGACCCAATAGTGTCCTAAGGGGTCATATGTGGTCCTAAGGGGTCACACATGTGTTTTAACACATGCATGATCCCTTAGGACCACATATGACTCCAACATTCTAGTGTGTATAATTTACCCCTTAGGACCCAATTTGACACCATAAGACCCAATGGTGTCCTAAGGGATCATGTGTGGTTCTAAGGGGTCACGTATGTGTTCTAACACACGTGTGACCCCGTAGGACCACCTATAACCCCTTATAGCATCATAGTGTGTATAATGTACCCCTTAGGACCCAATTTTATCCCTTAGGACCCAATAGTGTCCTAAGGGATCATATGTGATCTTAAGGGGTCACACAAGTGTTCTAACAAATGTGTGACCCCTTAGGACCACATATGACCCCTTATAGCATGCTAGTGTGTAAAATGTACCCCTTAGGTCTCAATTCCACCCCATAGGACCCAATAGTGTCCTAAGGGGTCATATGTGGTCCTAAGGGGTCACGCATGAACACATGCGTGACCCCTTAGGACCACATATGCCCCTTTAATAGAATCCTACTATGTATAATGTACCCCTTATGATGCAATTTGACCCCATAGGACCCAATAGTATGCATAATGTACATGTACACTAGGGTGCTATAAGGCGTCATAGGTGGTCCTAAAAGGTCACACATGTGTTATAACACATTCATGAACCATTAGGACCACCTATAACCCCTTATAGCATCCTAGTGTATATAATGCAACCTTTAAGACCCAATTTCAACCCATAGGACCCAATATTATCCTAAGGGATCATATGTGGTCCTAAGGGGTCATGCATGTGTTCTAACACATGTGTGACCCCTTATGACCACATATGACACCGTATAGCATCCTAGTGTGTATAATGTACCCCTTAGGACCCAATTTGACCCCATAGGACTCAATAGTGTTCTAAGGGGTCATGTGTGGTCCAAAGGGGTCACACATGTGTTCTATAATATGTGACCCCTTAGGACCACATATGACCCTTTATAGCATCCTAGTGTGTATAATGTACCCATTAGGACCTGATTTGACCCCATTAGACCTAATAGTGTCCTAAGGGGTCATATGTGGTCTTAAGGGGTCATGCATGTGTTAGAACACATGCATGACCCCTTAGGACCACCTATGACCACATATTGCATCCTAGTGTGTGTAATGTACCCCTTAGGACCTAATTTGACCCCATAGGACCCAATAGTGTCTTAAAGGGTCATATCTAGTGCTAAGGGATCACGCATGTGTTCTAACACATGCATGACCCCTTATAGCATCCTAGTGTGTATAATGTACCCCTTAGGATCCAATTTAACTCCATAGGAAACAATAGTGTCCTAAGGGGTCATATGTGATTCTAATGGGTCAAGCATGTGTTCTAACACATGTGTGACCTCTTAGGACCACATATGACCCCTTATAGCATCCTAGTGTGTATAATGTACCCCTTAGGACCCAATTTGACCACATAGGACCCAATAGTGTCCTAAGGGCTAATATGTGGTCCTAAGGGGTCACACATGTGTAAGAACATATGTGTGATCACTTAGGACCACCTATGACCCCTTATAGAATCCTAGTGTGTATAATGCACTTCTTAGGACCCAATTTGACCCCATAGGACCTAATAGTGTCCTAAGGGATCATATCTAGTGTTAAGAGGTAACACATGTGTTCTAACACATGAATGACCCTTAGGACCACATATGACCCCTTATAGCATCCTAGTATGTATAATGTACCCCTTAGGACCCAATAGTGTTGTAAGGGGTCATATCTGGTGCTAAGGGGTCACACATGTGTTCTAAAACATACGTGACCCCTTAGGAGCACATACGACCCCTTAATGCCATCATAGTGTGTATAATGTACCCCTTAGGACCCATTTTGACCCCATAGGATCCAATAGTGTCCTAAGGGGTCATGTGTAGTGTTAAGGGGTCACAAATGTATTCTAACACATGTGTGACCCCTTAGGACCACATACAACCCCTTATAGCATCCCAGTTTGTATAATGTACCCATTAAGAAACAATTTGATCCCATAGGACCTAGTACTATCCTAAGGGGTCACAAAAGTGTGTATAACACATGTGTGACCCCTTAAGACTACATACAACCTCTTAAAGCATCCTAGAGTGTATAATGTACCCCTTAAGACCCAATTTGACCCCATAGCACCCAATAGTTTCCTAAGGGGTCATATGTGGTCCTAAGGGGTCACACATTTGTTCTAACACATGTGTGACCCCTTAGGACCACATATGAGCCCTTATAGCATGCTATTGTGTAAAATATACCCCTGAGAACCCAATAGTGTCCTAAGGGGTCATATGTGGTCCTAAGGAGTCACACATGTGTTCTAACACATGCGTGACCCCTTAGGACCACATATCACCCCTTATAGCATCATAGTTTGTATATTAATGTACCCCTTAGGAACCAATTTGACCCCATAGGACCCAATAGTATGCATAATGTACACACAAGGATGTTATAAGGGGTGATATGTGGTCCTAAGGGGTCACGCATGTGTTCTAACACATGCATGACCCCTTAGCACCACATATGACCCCTTATAGCTTCCTAGTGTGTATAATGTACCCCTTAGGACCAAATTTCACCCCATAGGACCCAATAGTGTCCAAAGGGATCATATGTATCCTAGTGTGTATAATATACCCTTTAGGACCCAATTTGATCCCATATGACCCAATAGTGTCTTAAGGGGTCATGTGTTGTGCTAAGGGGTCACACATTTGTTCTAACACATGCGCGACCCCTTAGGACCACATATGACCCCTTATAGAATCCTAGTGTCTATAATGTACTCCTGAGGTCCCAATTTGACCCCATAGGATCCAATAGTGTCCTAGGGGATCATGTGTGGTCCTAAGGGGTCATGCATATGCTCTAAGAAATGTGTGACCCCTTAGGACCACATATGACATCTTATAGCATCCTAGTGTGTATAATGTACCCTTTAGAACCCAATTTGACCCCATAGGACCCAATAGTGTCCTAAGGGGTCATAAGTGGTAATAAAGGGTCACAAATATGTTAGAACACATGCATAACCCCTTAGGACCACCTATGACCCTATACACAATCCTAGTGTGTATAATGTACCCCTTAGGACCCAATTTGACCCCATAGGACCCAATAGTGTCCTAAGGGGTCATGTTTGGTGCTAAGGGCCGCGCATGTGTTCCAACACATGCATGACCCCTTATAGCATTCTAGTGTGTATTATGTACCCCTTAGGACCCAATTTAACTCCGTAGGACCCAATAGGGTCCTAAGGGGTCATGTGTGGTGCTAAGGGATCACACATGGGTTATAACACATGCGTGATGCCTTAGGACCACATACGACCCCTCATGGAATCCTATTGTATATAATGTACCCCTTAAGACCCAATTTGATCCCATAGGACCCAATAGTGTCCTTAGGGGTGAGGTGTGGTGCTAAGGAGTCATGAATGTGTCCTAACACATGTGTGACCCCTTAGCACTACACAGGACCCCTTATAGAATCCTAGTGTGTATAATGTACCTTCTAAGACCCAATTTGACCCCATAGGACCCAATAGTTTCCTAAGGGGTCATGTATGTCTTCTAACACATGTGTGACCCCTTATGACCACATATGACCCCTTATAGCATCCTAGTGTGTATAATGTACCCCTTAGGACCCAATTTGACCCCATAGGACCCAATTGTGTCCTAAGGGTTCATGTGTGGTCATGAGGGGTCACACATGTGTTCTAACACATGCGTGAACCCTTAGGACCACATATGACCCCTTATCCTAGTGTGTATAATGTACCCCTTAGGACCCAATAGTGTCTTAAGGGGTCATATGTGGTCCTAATGGGTCACGCATGTGTTAGAACACATGCATGACCCCTTACGATGACTTATGAACCCTTATAGCATCCTAGTGTGTAAAATGTACCCCTGATGATCCAATTTGACCCCATAGGATCCAATAGTGTCCTAAGGGGTCATATCTAGTGCTAAGGGGTCATGCATGTGTTCTAACACATGCATGACCCTTAGGACCACATATGAACCCTTTATAGCATCCCTATGTGTATAATGTACCCCTTAGGACACAATTTAACTCCATAGGACCAACACATGCGTGACCCTTTAGGACTACATACGACTCCTTCAAGCATCTTAGTGTTTATAATATACCCCTTAGGGCCCTATTTGATCCCATAGGACCCAATAGTTTCCTAAGGGGTCATGTGTGCTACGAATTGGTCACGAATGTGTTCTAACACATGCTTGACCCATTAGGACAACATACGACCCCTTATAGCATCCTTGTTTGTATAATCCACCCCTTAAGACCCAATTTGATCTCATAGGACCCAATATTGTCCTAAGGGGTCATGTGTGCTGCTAAGGGGTCACAAATGTGTTATAACACATGTGTGACCCCTTAGGACTACATATGACCCCTTATAGCATCCTAGTGTGTATAATGTACCACTTAAGACCCAATTTGACCCCATAGCACCCAATAGTTTCCTAAGGGGTCATATGTGGACCTAAAGGATCACACATGTGTTCTAACACATGCGTGATCCTTAAGACCACATATGACCCCTTATAGCATCCTATTGTGTAAAATGTACCCCTTAGGACCCATTTTGACCCCATAGGACCCAATAGTGTTCTAAGGGGTCATATGTGGTCCTAAGGGGTCACACATGTGATCTAACATATGTGTGTCCCCTCAGGACCACATATCACCGCTTATCACATCCTAGTGGGTATAATGTACCTCTTAGGAGCCAATTTGACCCCATAGGACCCAATAGTATGCATAATGTACACACTAGGATGTTATAAGGGGTGATATGCGGTCCTAAGGGGTCACATGTGTTCTAACACATGCATGACCCCTTAGCACCATATATGACCCCTTATAGCATCCTAGTGTGTATAATGTACCCATTAGGACCAAATTTCACCCCATAGGATCCAATAGTGTCCTAAGGGGTCATATGTGATCCTAAGGGTCACACATGTGTTCTAACACATGTGTCACCCCTTAGGACCACATATGAGCTCTTATAGCATCCTAGTATGTATAATATACCCCTTATGATCTAATTTGATACCATAGGACCCAATAGTGTCCTAAGGGGTCATGTATGGTCCTAAGTGGTCACGCATGTGTTAAAACACATACGTGACTCATTAGGACCACCTATGACCCCTTATAGCATCCTAGTGTGTATAATGTACCCCTTATGATCCAATTTCACCCCATAGGACCCAGTAGTATCCTATGACCCCTTAGAGCATCCTAGTGTGTATAATGTGCCCCTTAGGACCCAATTTCACCCCATAGGACCCAATAGTGTCCTAAACGGTCATATGTGGTCCTAAGGGGTCACGCATGTGTTCTAACATATGTGTGACCCCTTATGACCACATATGACCCCTTATAGCATCCTAGTGTTTATAATGGACCCATTAGGACCCAATTTGACCCCTTGGGACCCAATAGTGTCCTAAGGGGTCATGTGTGGTGCTAAGGAGACACACATGTGTTCTAACACATGTGTGACCCCTTCAGACCATATATGACCCCTTATAGAATCCTAGTGTGTATACTATACGCCGTAGGACCGAATTTGACCCCATATGACCCACTAGTATGCATAATATACACACTAGGATTCTATAAGGGGTCATATGTGGTCCTAGGGGGTCACATATTTGTTCTAACACATGCGTGACCCCTTAGCACCAAATATGGCCCCTTATAACATCCTCGTGTGTATAATGTACCCCTTAGGACCAAATTTCACCTCATAGGACCCAATAGTGTCCTAAGGGGTCATATGTGGTCCTAATGGGTCATGCATGTGCTGTAACACGTGCGACCCCTTAGGACCACGTATGACCCCTTATAGCATCATAGTTTATATAATGTACCCCTTAGGACCCAATTTGACCCCATAGGATCCAATAGTGTCCTAAGGGGTCATGTGTGGTCCTAAGGGGTCACACATGAGTTAGAACACATGCATGACCCCTTAGGACCACCTATGACCCATTATAGCATCCTAGTGTGTATAGTGTACCCTTTAGGATCCAATTTCACCCCATAGGACCTAGTAGTTTCCTAAGGCATCACACATGTGTTCTAGCACATGTGTGACCCCTTAGTACCACATATGACCCCTTATAGCATCCTAGTGTGTATAATGTACCAATTAGGACCCAATAGTGTCTTAAGGGGTCATATGTGGTGTTAAGGGGTCATGCATGTGTTATGATACAAATGTGACCCCTTAGGATCACACATGACGCCTTATAGCATCCTAGTGTGTATAATGTACCTCTTAAGATCCAATTTGACCCCATAGGACCCAATTTGACCCCATATGACCCAATAGTGTCTTAAGGGGTTATATGTGGTCCCAAGGGCTCATGCATGTGTTCTAACACATGTGTGACCCCTTAGGACCACATATCACCCCTTTATATCATCTTAGTGTGTATAATGTACCCCTTAGGACCCAATAGTATGCATAATATACACACTAGGATGCTATAAGGAGTCATATGTGTTCCTAAGGAGTCATACATGTGTTCTAACACATGTGTTACCCCTTAGCGCCACATATGACCCTTTATAGAAGAGTAGTGTGTATAATGTACCCCTTAGGACCCCATTTCACCCCATAGGACCCAATAGTGTCTTAAGGGGTCATATGTGGTCCTAAGGAGTCACATGTGTGACCCGTTAGGACCACATATGATCCCTTATAGCATCCTAGTGTCTATAATGTACCCCTTAGGGCCCAATTTGACCTCATAAGACCCAATAGTGTCCTAATGGGTCATGTGTGGTCCTAAGGGGTCATGCATGCGGTCTAACACATGTTTGACCCCTTAGGAGCACATATGACCCCTTATAGCATCCTAGTGTGTATAATGTACCACTTAAGACCCAATTTGACCCCATATGACCCATAAGGGGTCATATGTGGTCCTAAGAGGTCACACATGTGTTCTAGCACATGCATGACACCTTAGGACCACATATGACCCCTTATAGCATCCTAGTGTGTATAATGTACTTGTTAAGATCCAATTTGACCCCATAGGACCCAGTTTGACCCCATAGGACCCAATAGTGTCTTAAGGGGTTATATCTGGTCCCAAGGGCTCATGTATGTGTTCTAACACATGTGTGACCCCTTAGGACCACATATCACCCCTTTATAGCATCTTAGTGTGTATAATGTACCCCTTAGGACCCAATTTGACCCCATAGGACCCAATAGTATGCATAATGTACACACTAGGATGCTATAAGGGGTCATATGTGATGCTAAGGGGTCACATATGTTTTGACCCCTTATAGCATCCTAGTGTGTATAATGTACCCCTTAGGATGCCATTTGACCCCATAGGACCCAATAGTGTCCTAAGGGGTCATGTGTGGTCCTAAGGGGTCATGCATGCGTTCTAACACATGTTTGACCCCTTAGGACCACATATGACCCCTTATAGCATCCTAGTTTGTATAATGTACCCCTTAAGACCCAATTTGACCCCATATGATCCATAAGGGGTTATATGTGGTCCTAAGGGGTCACACATGTGTTCTAGCACATGCGTGACCCCTTAGGACTACCTATGACCCTTATAACATCCTAGTGTGTTTAATGTACCCCATAGGACCCAATAGTGTCCTAAGAGGTCACACATAAATATTTCTTTTTATGATTTTAAATATCTTTTTATATCTTTTTTTATGAGCATAAATATGTTTAAAATATTGAAAATACATGTATATGTATTTAAATTTCTTTTTATATGCTTATATGTTCATATTAATTTAAAATGATGAAAATGTATGTTTATGTGTAAATTTACTTTTATATCTATTTATATATGTTTAAAATGATGAAAAAGTATGTAAGAATTAGACATGTATATTTTTTGAAAATTGCACTTTATTTTGTTCTACAATTTTTAGATTTAAAAATTTAAATTATGTTTAATTCTTGTTTATATTTGTAAGTACATTTTTTTTTAATATAAATTGTAATACATATGTACATACATGCACATGCAGATATATCTATACATTTCCTATATTGTCATCATGCCTGATCAACCTAGTTCACATAAGATTGGATCTAAGCCCAGTGTTAATCTAGGAGGGAGTGAGCTGACATCACGTAGGTCTGCAAGAAATCCCAAGGATAGGCAACATCTTTATGATCAAACATCATAGACATTACAACGTTCTCTAGGTCACTTGAACACCACATTGGAAAACATCCCTAACCGTATAAATAAGGAAAGGGGAGAGATCATTAGAGATGAGCTACATCATATGATTGACGTAGTTGACACTTATAATCCATATGATGAGATTAACACTACTTTATTCTATAGTTCTCTTTCACATAGTGTTTGTGGTACCATAAAATGGGAAACAATCAATGATAAGGTTTCTACCACTGATATGAAGACCATGTTCCCTCATTATCAGTCCATGGGTAGGGTGAAGGGTTATATGCCTACCAAGTGCATAGATGTACTAGTGGAACCATTTATATATCCTAGATGGTTGGCCACTCATCATATGTGGCCCCAAAAGGATGAGTTTCCCCTTTATTTCTGCAAACAATTGTTTGTAGAGTTCCATTTGGGGTATGATGTTGACTACACATATTTTCCTGCACATGCTGGGCAGGGGAGAGGTAGATTTTTAGATAAGTTTAGAAGACCTGATGCACAACAGTCCACTAATAAGTGGGCATTGATTGGTCCAAACCTTTTGGTTCTTCCAAAATGTTTGGAATTTGCACATGTAGTGGATAGTGCATTAGATGACACTCGACAATCATTTTTTTCCAATATTGCCACCATAACCACACAGGTCAACAACATGACATCAGATCGTGTGGGTAGATATTTGCTACATTCACATAATAGGATTCCTACAGCTGATGATGCATCAAAGAGTTATGATCCCTATGTTCAAGAAGACATACCATCACCAATGGATGTTGCACGCATATGTGAGATAAATCCTTTACGACAGATGAGTGCATGCTTGTCTAGTGATCTCTTGGATGCATATCAAGTTATTTCTATGGAGCATGGGATGTCTCTAGAGGAAGCCTCAACATATGTTAGACGTGTACTTGGTAGACCAACTACTTGTAGCCATGGTGGTGAGCCTACAAATTCTCAGTGTGTTGTTGCTACACATCCTGTTGCCTCTCCCCAGCATACATTAGTTGGCCAGGATACACCTCCTTTTCCTATTCATACATCCATTGATCCCACAACACCTGGTACTAGAGTTTGGGGGTTGTTCACTAATCTACTTATGGAATTAGATATTGAGGGTGATGTTGCAGCGGTCTGCTTGCATGATTCTGACATCAGTAGGATCGAACGAGCATTAGATGCTACAAATTAGGTATAAATTTTTAAAAATTAATTTTAATTTAAAAAATATCTCTACTTGATTGTAGATGTTTAATTTTATAATTATTTAATTATACTTTGTGATTTATAGGGAGTTTTATTAGAATCCATGTATGGAGATTTGCACACTGCCACTGACCCTATTCATTAGGAGACACAGGTATATATAAATTTAAATTAATTGTTTATTTTTAAGTTCTATTTAAAGGGATATGTATTGATATTAATTTCAAGTTATTTATATATCTAACAAAATTCAACATTGCAGGATGAGCGACTATCATGCAAGTTGAGCTCTTCATCACATAGACATTCTAGAGTCCTACATGCACATGGTAGAGATGTTAGAGACCTTGAGGTATATTTATCTAGAACATGTGTACATGTATGTTCTTAATCTATGTTTCAAATTATATTAGATAAATTGTATGTATGAATGTTTCAAATTCGATTAGATAGATAAATATAACTCTTAAAAATTTACTAGTATGAATGTTTAATGTATGAGTTCATGTGTACTCTATATTAGGCATAGGGTTTGGGACATGGTTTAGGACAAGGCCTCGATTGACCCATTATTTATGTATGTGCATGTGCACACATTTTCTAGACATTGCACTAGACATATTTTATATATATCTATATATATTTATTTTCTTAGCTCGACATTTCCTGATGTATATTTTAGAACATGATATGTAAATGTATGTATGTGTTAGAGATCTAGACATTTCATACTATTTTGTGTTTATATATATCTTACATTTTTTAATGTTAAATGTTATATATATTGGGTAAATGACATGCTTAGTAATATGATGTTAGTCATTCATTGTTAAACTAATTGATGTTTATTTTTTGTGCTCTTGTACTTATTAAAGTTGTTAGCATTTTAAACATTTTTAACAATCATGAACTTATAATTATGAAATTACAAAAGTAAGGTGTAATTAATATACTTACAGTGTAATTAAATATGTATTAATTTTGTAAATTAATTAAATGCTTCAGGTGTAATTAAATACATTAATTTTACATTAAGCATGCTGAATATAATTAAGGTACATAATTAAATACATTAAAATTACATTGAAATAGATAGAAGACCAGAAAAATAACATTAATCCATCGATGTTTAAATAAAAATAAATACATCTAGATGTAAATATCTCCAATGCAAATATCCCCTTAAGACCCCTAAAGACAACATATATAAATGAATCCATAGATGCATTTATATAAATGAATTGATACTTATATACATACATGTAAAGATGATTTAAATAGGTGATTCACACATGCACTATTCAATCTAGGTGTAACTATGAACATGCACTATGACCACGTTGCAAAAATCCCCTTAAGACCCCTTAAAACACCTTAGGACCCCTTAAGACAACATAATTAAATGATTCCATACATACATGTAAATATAAATTAATCCATACACATAAATACACTTAAAAATTAAAATCCATACATAAATTTGAATCAATACACATACATACACAAAAATTCAAATCCATACATACATAATGATGATTTATAGGTGATTCACACATGCATAAATCCCCTTAAGACCTCTTAAATCCCCTTAAGAACCCTTACGACCACATATAAATGAATCCATAAATGTAAATATAAATTTGAATCAATACACATACATAAACATAAAAATTTAAATCCATACATACATGTAAATAAAAATGAATCCATACATGTATACATACATAAAGATGATTTATAGGTGATTCACACATGCACTATAATCTAGGTGTAACTATGTACATGCACTATGACCCCATTGCATAAATCCCCTTAAGACCCCTTAAGACCACATATAAATGAATCCACACATGTAAATATAAATGAATCTATACACATACATAGACATAAAGATTCAAATCCATACGTACATACAAATCAATGCCTCCACAAAATATATTTAAGTATAAAATAAAAATTCAATGCACAATTTTTTCTTTAATAATTTATGCATCCACAAAACACATGCACTATGATCTAGGTGTAACTATGTACATGCACTATGAGCCCATTGCATAAATCCCCTTAAGACCCTTAAGAGGTCCCTTAAGGGCAAAATCATGGAGCTGTGTCACACTTTGGGCCAACTGAGGGTTGTTCAGCAGGACTACCCCCGGGTTGCGTGGTGCCTGTGTGGCGTCGAAAGTCCAACTGGACTGAGTTGGGCCAGACTCCCTTAGTTCAAATACTTCCATTAAAAAAAATCTTTTTTTTATTGTTAAAACTAAGGTTAGTCCAACCGAACTGAGTTTGGCCAGACTAGCCTATGTGTCATGTGATGTGGCACAAAAAAGGTGAAAAACTCTATATTTCTGAAACTTTTCACTTCTACTTAAATTTTCTACAAGTAGAATAGTTTTTTTACAAAAATCAAAAAATACACTTTTGTAGAGCTCGAAGTCACGAATCTAAACATATAATTTTTTTAGTATTTTGATTAATTAATATTTTTTATTAATTAAACATTGTGAGTAGCTTTTTAAAGTTAAAAAAAGCGTTGATTAAAAATAAATAAAAAATAAAATGATATTAGAAAAAATTAAAAAAAATATTTTTCACTAGATGAGAGAATCTTCTCGAAAAGGGTATTTTTTTTGGTTAACGATAAATTTAGTAGTCAAAAGGTGACGTCGAATGAAAACTGTCAAATTTAGCTATGTTGGACTTCAAGATATTATAACGAGAAAAATATACGTCAAATTTTTATTTTTTTTTAACATTGCATATATATGTTCTCTATTTGAAAAAAAAATTAGAAAAAATAATGTTTGTTTTCATTTTTTTGAACCCCCGATTTTCAACATTTTTCAGCAATGAAAAATCTGTCTTTGAATTTATAAAAAAAATAATCAATTTTTATTCAAAAAAATTTGAAACATAACAAACCTAAATATCATTAATATTTCTACATTTGATTAGTTTACATCATTTCAAAATTCAATTTATAAATATCAATTTTATGCAGTCGAAGTTAAACAAGTTTAGTTGTGTTGGTTGGTTCCTTTATAAAAGTGTGAAATAGGTTTGCGCTTTTACCCATAAGACCACATATAAATGAATCCATACATGTATTTATATAAATGAATCTATACACATACATACACATAAACATTCAAATCCATACATACATACATACATACATACAAATTCAATGCATCCACAAAATTAAATGTCCACGTGCAATATATATAATATATAACTATTCACACTAACCAAACGTGCATTTCTATATCTAGATAGACATATATGTTGCTGTCCTAGAAAATATGAGTTCATCGAAGTATGACCTATCTAATATAAAAATTTCAAACATGACAACTTAAAGTTTAAAGCTCCTGGTACATATAATCTAGATCCTCCCTATCTGTAATAATCTCTAAGATTTTTTCATGATCTTCAATAGGCAACCCCCACTTTTGGTTGCCACGTCCTCTTTTTGGCAATTTCTCCAAATGTAATCTTGTCACTATTACTAAGTGACTGTAGTGTAGAACTTTTTGGCCTAGCATATAATCAATAAATATTACACCATTTTTATCTATCTTTATTTGTTGATAATAAGTGCCTTCAACAACAACTGAACCCAATCCTCATAGAGGGGAAATGGAGGGAACAACGCAAGCAGTGGGAAATTTGAAAATGGGAAATGGAGGGAACAACGAGGCTAGATCCTTTGGTTTTGAATCCGCTGTAGCTCAAGGACAAGCAATGGATGATGAGGATGGGAGACAGCATGGGGACCCACAGCTACGGGACCCTCCTCTTGATCGTAGAAAGATGAAAGATTCCCAAGAATCGAGCCCCGAGATGGTCAAAGTTGACTCAGAAAATATCAAGGAGAGGAAACCTTAGAGTAGTTTTTTTGCAAGGAAAGCAACTAGAAAACCGACTGGTAAATCCTCTTTCCCCTTTGTGAAAGATAAATCTGATAATAAAACAGGTAAACTTGCTATTGAGATTCTTGATTTGGTTATCAACCATAGTATCTCTTTAATGGCGTCTTCTCTGGTGGGGAAGTTTGTTGGACCTCGACCTAATATTGAGGATGTTAGGTCTTTTGTTAAGAGAAAATGGAGAATGAAAGGTTAGGTTGATGTCTCTACCTTGTCCAGAGGTTTTTTTGTGTGTTCATTCTCTTGTGGGGAAGATATGGAAGCTGCATTAAGTGGTGGCCCCTAGATGTTTGGTAAATGTTCTTTATCTATTAGAAAATGGTCTCCTAACATGGAACTCAATGACTCTTTCTTTGAATCTGCTCCATTTTGGGTAAGGCTGCCAGGATTGTCGATGGAATATTGGGTGGAGGATGTTTTCTCAGGAATCGCTAACTCTTTTGGGGAGCTTGTTGTGATAGATCCAATGACAGCAGCTCGCAAAAGATTGGTTTATGTGCGTATCTGTGTCAACATTGTGTAGAATATGGACCTTCCTAGCACTATTGATGTAAGCTCCAAACTTGGATTATGGGAACAAACAATAGAGGTCGAATCTCTCCCCTTTGTGTGCTTTTCTTGCAAAAAAACTGGTCACTAGGCTAAGGCCTGCCCCAACAACCCTAAAAAACCTGTGATGATAAACACCCACAAATAGGTTTAGAAAGAAAAGAATAATAATAAAGAAGGTAACAAGTTGGAAGGAAAAAGCGGAAGCTCTGTTAATATATCAGAACCATCAGAAGGAGATAGAAATGACCTTCCTAAGAATCCCCCTTTGAAGGAGAACAAAAAGAATGAACTCAGGGAGTTTGAGATCAAAAACAGTCAATACCTTTGAGGCTCTACATACACAGGAGAAGGAGAATGAAATCAGTGAAGAGACACTTGAAGATGGTGAGATTGAGAATATCACCGATTCTCATCATGAGGTCTTTCAAGCTTCTATATCAAAAATAGATGAACAGTGCCTAGACGAATTTGAAGAACATGAAATTAAAATTGGAAGCAGCAACAAGTTTGGATCGCCTTAGGTAAATTTAAATATGTTATTCCAGAATATTGGAGTTGATACGCCCACATCATCCCAGAAAAGAGGAGAACTATGGAGTAATATGCAAGACGAGCCTAGAGAGGAGCAAGAAGAAAACATAACAGGAAATGGAAAGAAAATAAAAACTAAGAAGGTAGGAGGCCTTAATGGGGTGAAAACCAGAACCAGGTCCAAGGCTGATTTTGGTGCTTCAAAATCCCCACCGAGATGTAAAACTATGAAATGGCATAGGGAACAGGAGAGCAAGCAAAACATAGCTAATGGAAGGCAGTGAACTATAAAGGAATCCTGCCCTCAGGCTTCCAAATGAAGGTAATATCTTGGAATATCAGAGGCCTAAATGGTCTAAATAAACATGATATATTATGAAACCTCATTTGAGATCAAAATTTGGATATTATCCTAGTTCAGGAAACCAAAATGAGTAAAGAGAAAGTGGAGAATTTAAACTTCTTTAAAAATGGAGGAGTATGTGGTAGCAGTTCGAATGGAGCTTGTGGGGGGGTAGCGATTTTCTGGAACAAGAAAACCATCTCTAGAGAAATGATTGATGAAGATGGCAATATATTATCCTTGAAAGTTAAAAGCATCTATGAAGGAAAAGAATGTGTTATTACTAATATCTATGCCCCTAACTCCAAATCTGCTAGAAGCAAATTCTGGGATAAAATTCAGCAAAAAAGAAAATCCTTCCCTACAAACAGCTGGGTTGTGATGGGAGATTTCAATACTCCTCTGCAAGGCATAGATAAATATGGAGGAACTCAAGCACAACCAGACAACAGATCTGACTTGATGGAATTTATCAATTTCAATGCTCTCATTGATATGGATCTCAATGGGGCATCCTACACATGGTCTAATCGAAGGGATGGTGAAGACCTCATTCAGGTAAGACTTGATAGATCCCTTGTCACTAATGATTGGATTCTTTCTCATAGATGCTCCCTTTCTGTTATTAATAGAATTGGTTCAGATTATTATCCCATTGCTTTTGTTGCTGAGAATTTTAAGAATAATCAGAGCTTCCCTTTTTGGTTTGAAAAGATGTGGATTTCCCACCCTAATCTTGAAAAATCTATAGCCAACTAGTGGAATATTGATGTGAATGGAACTGCCATGTATAAAGTTGCCAAAAAAATTAAAAATATCAAACTCAACATTAAGATATGGAACAAGAAAGTCTTTGGTGATATTTTTGATTCAAAGAAAAAGCTAAAGGAGGATCTTGATCAGATACAAAATTCAATACAAAAAGATGGCTATAAAAAGTATACCAAAGCCATGGAAGATGATGTTCTAGTCAAACTCCACAACATTATTTCTAGGGGGAAAATCTATTGGAGGCAGAGATCCAGGGTGATTTGGCTAGAGGCTGGGGACAGAAACACTAAATTTTTCCACATGACTTCTTTAAAACATAAAGGTGTGAACAGAATTTCCAGACTTATTGTAGAGGACAAAACTCTTCTTAATAAGGATGAAATCAGGGATGAAGCTATCAGTTTCTTCAATCAACTCCTCACTAGTAACAAGGACATTGAACATACCCATCAACACAATTTGGTTAATATCATTCCCAAGATCATTAATCCTATTCAGAATAAGGCCCTCTCTGCTATCCCATTTGTTGGAGAAATTAAAAATGTTGTCTTTTCATTTCAAGGGGATAAAGCTCCGAGGCCTGATGGCTTCCCTATGTTTTTCTTCTAGGAATTCTGGCATATTGTGGGAGAAGACACAGTTAATGCAGTTAAAGAATTTTTTGGATCTAGAAGAATCCTAAAGGAACTCAACTCCATGTTTATAGCCCTAATTCCTAAAGTTGCTTGGGCGGATTCAATGGGAAAATTTAGGCCAATAAGTCTATGTAACTCTTTCTATAAGATCATATCCAAAGTTTTGACTACTAGATTTTTGGCTGTCCTCCCCTTCATCATCTCTGAGGAGCAGAAAGGGTTTGTTCCTGGTAGGCAAATATTGGACTCTATCATTCTTGTGCATGAGAACATTCATTCCCTCAATGCTACTAAAAAAGAAGGTTTTCTGATAAAGTTGGATCTGGCGAAGGCTTATGATAGAGTTGATTGGCATGTTCTTTTCAGAATCATGGAGGCTTTTGGATTTGATGAGAAGATAACCAAAATTATTAGAGAGTTGATCACCACTCCTATGTTTTCTATTCTAATTAATGTATCTCCTACAAAATTCTTTAAATTGTCAAGGGGACTCAGACAAGGAGATCCCATATCTCCTATTCTTTTCACCATTTTGGCTGAGAGCATGAGCAGATTGATACACAATTTGAAATTGAATAAAACCATCAAAGGTCTTCCACCTTCCTCTGCTAATGTTTTTTGTTCTCATCAACAGTTTGTTGATGACACTATCCTCATGGGATATTCTTCAGTTAGGGAGGCTGAGGCCTTCAAAACTACTCTTAATTCCTATGCTTTGGCTACTGGTCAACAAGTCAATTGGGACAAATTGGCTATATACTTCATGAATACTCCAATCATAAGACAACAAAGAATTGCTAAAATTATTGGTTGCAAGGTGGACATGCTCCCTTCTACCTATCTGGGTCTTCCCTTGGGTTTAATTCCCCCAAATTCCTTTTGGAACATGCTTATTGATAAACTCAACAAAAAACTTGCTGGGTGGAAAGGTTCCATTTTATCTCAGGTTGGGAAATTGCAACTCCTTCAAGCTACACTCCAGAACCTCCCTATTTATGCCCTCAACTTATTTGCTATCCTGGCTAAATTCACTGAAGCATTGGAAAGAATCTAGAAGAGATTTATATGGTCAGGAGTTGAAGAAAAAAAGAGGATATCCTTGGTTGCTTGGGACAAAGTTTGTAAACCAAAGAACAAAGGAGGGTTGGGGATTAAAGCTCTAAAAACCTTTAATAAAGCTCTAAAAACCTTTAATAAAGCTCTTCTAGCAAAACAATTATGGAGAGCTTATGATACCAAGAAAGATTGGAATCAAATATGGTTTGATAAATATATTCAGAATTAGCCAATCCAGGGGGTCCTTAATTCTAATGACATCCCTACTGGATCCTTCATTTGGAATAGTAGTATCAAATCCATAAAAGTGGCCAAAGCTGGAGATGGATGGGTCCTTGGAAAAGGTGACAAAATAAGGTTTTGGGAGGATCCTTGGATGAAGAATGAAGCTATTTTTTATCAAGGCAATAGTCAATTTATTGAGGAATGTAAAAGGAGGTTTGGGCTTATGGTGTGTGACTACTGGAAGGAGGACAAATGGGTGAGGCTGGATGTTATACATTCTTGATTTTCCTTACTCCAGAAGGAGCTGCTGTTCTTTTCCCTTAACAAAGACTATGATGATGTTTTTCTCTAGAAAAGTAATCCTAGAGGTGAATTTACAGTTGCTTCTGCCTACAAAAACACTTTTTCTCAGACCAGTGATCCCATTTGGAGTAAAGTTTGGAACAACATTATGATCCCTAAAGTCAATATGTTCTTTTGGCTTGCTACTCATAATAGTACCCTTACTATTGACAATTTGGTCCGAAGAGGTTTTAAATTCCTTAATAGGTGCGAGCTATGCGAGAAAGAGGAAGAATCAATTGATCATCATTTTTTTCATTGCTCATTTACCTGGGAAATTTGGGGTAAGATGTGGGAGAAATGGAAAGCTGATTGGGTTATGAACAAGAGTATCGAGGATATTATCTGGCAATGGAATTTCCCCACCAAATGCTAGCTTATCAAGAACCTTTGGTCCTTGACCCTCCTCATGATCTGCTGGGGTATTTGGAAAGAAAGAAATAATAGAATATTTAGGGAAGCTAAATGTAACTCTCAAGTGGTCTTTGAAAAAATCTGCAGGGCTATAAAAGTGATCATCAATATTCCTCATAAGAATAATTAGCAATGGTTTGTTACTGAAATGAATGAAATGGAAAAATATATCCTCACTGAATGGAACCTAATACACAAAGTCTGCAGATCTGACAATAAGAATAGAAGAGATAATATTGTTTGGCGCTTCCCTGATCATGATTGGATAAAGGTGAATTTCGATGGGGCGGCTAAGGGCAACCCT
This sequence comes from Cryptomeria japonica, assembly GCF_030272615.1. Classification (NCBI taxonomy): domain Eukaryota; kingdom Viridiplantae; phylum Streptophyta; class Pinopsida; order Cupressales; family Cupressaceae; genus Cryptomeria; species Cryptomeria japonica. The sequence continues at coordinate 102,677,054 of NC_081407.1, read as the reverse complement.
GGGAAGTTTGGTGGTGAAAAAGTTATTAGAAATGCTCAAGGAGTCTGTATTGCAGCTTTTGCCTCTCCTTTTGGGGTCCAAAATAATCACGTGGCTGAAGTTATGGCCATGCTAAAAAGCCTCCAGCTTGCTCAGGGATTCAAATTTAAAAAAATTTGGCTGGAAGGGGATTCCCTAAACATCATCCAAGCCCTCAAAGGTACAAGTTCTATTTCTTGGAATATTAATAACCTATTTGAAAGTGCAAAAAAATTGTTAAATAACTATGTTAGTATTAGCATAACTCATACTCTAAGAGAGGGCAATAAGGTAGTGAATATCTTAGCTAATGAAGGGGTCAATTTAGAGAATGATGTTAAATATATTGGAGAAACTCATTGTAAAAGAGATGTTAAAGAGCAATTATATTTTGATCGTATCAATGGGTCAAGTTAAAATCATGATTATTTTTTGGGGAATGGATTCCAAAGATAGAGTTTGGGGGCAGATTAACTGTTAGTTAATGAGTGCTTTTTGGCATCATCTCTGTGATCATATGTATGAGGGAGATCATACTAATAATTGTTGGGTTTGTGCGGCCAAAAAACATAAGCTTCAAAACAACGAAAGAGTCTCTGTTCTGTAACTCCATAATTTACAAGCATTTGGGATTTCATCTACGGACCATGAATTATAGCTGTGGGTATTTCCACTTGGTTCTCAAAATGGGTGGTAATTTAAACAGGAATGAGCCCCCAGGATGCGAAAACTGGAAGAGTGAACGAAAAGTTTGGAGAAGGCTTCACAGATATGGTTTTACTGACTATATAAAAAAGCTCCACGAAAGCAGAAATTCTGTATCATATGGTTTTGCTAGAGGCTGAAATAACAATAGAGTCACCTTGTTCGGGGAGATATTGCAAATTGATGAGAACCTAGTTGTAGAGGTCACGGGTCTTCAGAAGGAGGGTACTAAATTCTATAGAGACTGGAAGTATGCAGCTGAAGCATTCAAAAACTTCCCAAAATCGAAGGATGAGAAGGGCAAGCTTGTGAAGAAAGACAACATCTCCTACTACATTCCCCAGCAGGTAAAGCCCTTTTGGCAAAATGTTTTAAGGGTTTTAATGGAGTATCTCAGTGTTGACGGTAGATTTACTAAAATCTATAACTATCACTTTGCAATTCTTAACCACTTCCTTCATGAGGCTAAAATTTCCCTACCTTTTTATTTAGCGTCCTCTCTAAATGAGAGTCTTGCTGATCATGTTAAAAAGCCTAACTCTTACCCTATAGCCCATCAGGGGCTCATATTGCTTATTTATGAATATCTGAAGGATAAGGGTAGGGCTACCAAAGATGACTCCCTGATCACCAATGCTCATATCTTTGAGAGTTGCAAAGATATTGATTCAGATGAGGATTAGCCTAATGCCCCTACCCACAAAAGAAGGAGAGATGATATAGATAATGTGGAAGAGGAGGTGCACTATGATGTGGAGGAGGAAAAGGGGAAGGATATTGAAACAGAAATGGAGAATGAGAAGGATGAGAATCTTGGTGAAGAGGAAGAAGGGGGTAACTCTGAAAACCCTCACTCTAACCCTGGGCTCGGACAGTAGGAATGTCGCTCTGAATTCTAAGGAGGAGACAATCCTAAATCTGTGGGCACTGAATAGGGTAGGGATTTTGTGAATACTATCTTGAATACCGCCCGTAACTGTACTCTGGAATCCTTCAACTTCCAGAAATGGGTTGTCGACAACATCACTAGTATGCAAAGTAAACAGAGGGATCTGGAAAACAAGATAAATAAGATGATTAAGGATACAAACTTTGGGAAAAAGAATGATGAGACGGAAACCAGTGAAGCTGAGGAGGAAGTCGAGATGGAGGATTGGCCAGAAAAAGACTTGATTAAAGGGGATTTGAAACACCTGGAGGAGGTTGTCAGAGTTTTGAAAGAACAGGCTAAGGAGGAGAAAGACAACATCAACATCCAGGTTGCCCGCATTGAGAAGGCTCTGAAAAGCTTCATGAACCATAGTCTTTAGGTCCTAAAAGTTTCATCACAAAACATAAATGCACTGGTGGATAATTTGGAAAGGAAAAATCAAGATAAGAACTTGGTAATCATTGAAGATGTACCAACTTCCAGCTCCACCCATTAGATTTCCAAGCGCAGAACTAGGCAGAACACTACTGGGATGGAAACCAAAATGAAAGATAGCCAGCTAAGATAGGAGACAAATGATCTGAGGGAAGCAGCCAAGGTGATGATGCTCTTGGTTCAAAATGCTAAGGAGTCTATTAAAGTTTTTAATTGATTTGTAATGTTGGGTTTGGGAGGCCAACTTCTTGTTGGCTCCTTGCTGTCTTTTTGTTCTAGCTGTTGGTTTTTGTGCTAGTCTTTTGCAGCTATTTTGTTTTGTCTCTTTCATGCTCAATATTTCATAATGTAATTGGGTTTCGGGTCCCTTAAAACCTGTTTTTACTTAATCAAAAACAACAACTAAACCGATGGGATATTGTTGTCCATCACCATCGGTGACTAATTCTAATAGCTTGTATTTTGGTGTTGTGCATCTCAGTAGATAATAATCAACACCTCCAGTATTGTCAGGATCAACAATCACTGCAAAAATATCACCTAAATAGACCACATATATTTCAAACAAAATTAACATAAATTATTTAAACAATAAAATAAATAAGATTTTTTTTTTAAAATGTACATATTTTAAATAAATGCACACACACACCTGTAACAACTAAATCAAAAACAAGTTCATAATCCATGAAATATCTCATGAATATCAATAATGTCACTATCTACATAAGGAGGCATTGTGACTAACTGTTTCATTTCCCATTGTAAAACATACCCATCTCCAATGTTCTCGCATTGAGTATTTGTGTTGTTCTCAATGTAATCAACACAAAAGCATGATTTTTCTCTTACAAGAATAACAAGAGGCTTGCTATGTCCCATAGTCATGACTTGATGTAAACTTCTAATACCATTAATTGTTTGACAATTATAAGGATTTGATCGATCAATATCTGTTAAACAAAATTTTGAATTTAGAAACACACAAATTTACATTTATAGTTCAATACATAGTTTTAAAATAAATGTACATGTCAAACTTAGACTTCAACAAAATTAATTTAATTTACTTTTCATTTATGTCATGTTGAATTTTAAAATAACTTTCAAACATAAGAATAAATACCTTCAACTTCCCAAAAATAATGCTAGTTGTATGTTGTATCACGACTAGCAAAATGACTTTTGCACCATTCAACAATTTCATTTGAATTCTGTATGGTGTTACCTATACACAAGATAGATTGCTTTAAAAAAGTGGACCTACCCATATATATTTAAAAATTACTTGATATAAAGATAAATAAAACATTAAATTATATGAAGAGAATGTACCTACAAGTTCATGTTGGCAAAGTGCACGCTTCACACATGCACTTGCTCCATCATGCTCTCATTTTCCATGTCCACTCTCAAAGAAGTTCCACAAAAACTATATGCTACGTCGAACATGTTGTAAGGATATCCAATTAAAATCTTTTGTAGACTTAAATTGTCTTGACATGAATAGTTACACACAAACACACACACACACACACACACACACACACACACACACATATATATGTACTTGGTGTTAAAGTCAAATCAAATTTCAAAATTTAAAACACATAAGAAAATTTAAAAACAATTTCAGAAGAACAGTTACTGACACATCCATTTGACCAAATCCAATGTTGTGAACAATTTATCCCACATTCTCTAATATCTTCAAAAAACATTCCAAAACAATGTGCTCATAGCTCCTATCATGACATGTATCATCATTGATATAGAAATGAACCTCCTTGATGATAATGTGTTCATTTTCAATACTCTCTATACCATCCACCTAAAATTGTGCATGTCTATAGAAAAATTGTACAAATATTGTAACTTGCTCGGAATGATAATATTGATTTTGAATTTCTATGTGAGGATTGAATGTATAGTTCTTAGAGAAATCTACATTTGAAAGAATACAACCTAGTGGAAAACAATTCTTTGACTCATGAAACTGTTTAGCTTGCCATCTTGCACCATGACAATGTTGGATATGTGGATATATGATACTACAAAATCTAGTCATAAACTCAATGTAGGGCAATTCAGTCTCTTTCAACACAATGTTTTTGGATTAAGCTCCTGACTTCGTTTGGTATGTCTCATATTCAAATCTCTTCCGCATAACTTGCATTGTAATATCAATATTCTCAGTTTGCAATAAAAAATTACTCAAATCTCCACAATCAATGCATGCACCTTTTATACACTATATTTTGAACTCATCTGAATCTTCTAATTTATCACATAAAATAGATTTCACAAATTGTGTTGTACTTGTAGGTATGACTAGATTTTGATTAATTGTTGCCATGACTTTTTTATATGATTGCAAGTGTAGATGAAATTCAACATGATTTCAACTACAACAAGTTTCACATACCTTATTTATGCGTACAAAGAAAGGACACAATCTCTCAAACATCCTTTGACAAATCTTCACATCTTAAAAAATTATTTCTTGAATGCTTGAAATAGTTCACTTTGTGTTGTATCTAGAAAATTTTTTGGATGTGAAATTTTTGTACCATCTTCAACTATCATCTGTATAGTCTCCCTTCTATTGGAAGAAACACAAGAGTAGTTGGTCCAATAATCAATGACCTAATTTTTACATCTTCAAAAATTCTATCTTTTCGAGGAACCCTACATATATTTACCCAATTGTTTTCAATGTTTTCATCTAACATATTTCTCTTCCTAATATATCTTTGAATAGTTCTTCTGGATACCTACATTAATTGAGAAATTGCATGAACTTGTTTTTTACGAGAAAAATTCTTACTAGAAATCATAGTCATCAATTCTCTACGTGCAACACTTAATTCAACACCTCAACTTGTGTCGTCAATACATTTCAATGCTTCTTTAAAATTTTCAATTATAGTGTCTTTTACTGATGCATCATGTGATCTTTTCTCATTATCAACACCCAACAACTCTAAAATAGGGTTAATTTCTCTTTTCCTAAATAACCTAGCAAAGAATTGTGCTCTTCCAATAATAGACTTATTTTCAAAATAATCATCCCACATTTTATTGCAGTGCAATTTTATTGTGCTTTTAGGTACTATATATTCAGAAGGAATTTCATTGAAAAGACTATCTTCATCCATTTCTATTGATTTTTTCATACCTGAGAACAATTTCAAACTTGACGATGTACCAATTTGATCTTGTACTCGAGTTGTCATTTCTTGAACATTAATAGGTTGATCTTGAACATCAACAGATTGTTGTTGACTACATTTTGTATGACCTTTCATCTTATCGCCCCTTTTTTGATCATACAACCTTGATCTAGTCCTCTTATTCCCCATTGCACAAACTATTCAGATTCAATTTCAATTGAACACCTATACACACAAACACATATATCATATATAAGAAATAAATCATAGATCATAACAATGAAAAAATGTTTTTCAAGAAACAGTTACATAACACAAATAAAAGGTAAATAACATTTCAAAGCAATTTTTTCTTTAACAAATTATGCATCCAAAAAATAAGGTTTAATATAACATACTTGAAAACACCTTCTAATATTGGATATTTATTTAATTGAATTTTTTTTTAAAATAACATACTTGAAAAACGTAGAAGCCTTCAACCAAAATCTTCAAAAAAATAAAAAATCTTCACTGCTTTATATCAACAGTGTCACTTTTATTTGCAAAAAAACTAATTCAATTCAAAAATCAATTATATTAATTTGCATTCCTTGATTTTTAGATATTTAAAAAAAAGAAAACATTATTTATATGGGGTTTAAGAGGTGTGGTCGTTGAAATGACTAGTTGCATTGGCCTCCAGCGTTCCTACTGGAAAGTCCTAAGTTGTAGCCACATCACCAAATTTGACAAATTTCTGAAACTTCTGACTTTTGCAACAAAATTCTACAAGAAAATTCAATTTATTAAAAAAACAAAAAAATACCCTTTTGTAGAGATCGAAGTCAAGAATCTACTCATGTAATTTATATGATGTTTTGATTAAATTTAATATATATCATTTCAAAAATACTACAAGTAGGTATTTTAATGTTTGGTGAGAGGGTAGTTCAAAAAAAAATAAAAAATTGAATTACCTCAAATTTTTTTTGAAAAAATATGGTTCACTAGAGGAGAGAGTCTTCTCCAAAAGGGTATTTTTTATTTTTTGATTATCAAATATTAAATAGAAAAAATATGGTGGGAGATAAAAACTATCAAATTCAGGTATGTTCGACTTTAAAATGTTATAACTAAGAAAACATACATCAATTTTTTTTTTATGCACTGTGTATTTATTTCATCTATTAGGGATATCAAAATTAAAAAAAATAAGTTGATTTATATATATATTTTTTGGTGGGAACTAAACCCCCTAATTTTCAGCATTTTTTAGCAATAAAAAAATTGACTTAAAATTTTAAAAAAAATATTAATATTTTAAAAAAAAAAATAGACTCAAACTTCATTAAATTTTACACATTTCATTAACTTACATCGTCTTCAAATTCAAAATACAAATGCCACTTTTATGTCATTGAAATTGAACAGTTATTGTTGTGTTAACATTTTCCTTTATAAAAGTGTGACACAGGTTGGTACTTTTACCCCATGACATAATATGGACGTAATTCAAATTCCCAAACACTTAAGTCCACTAGAAATCATGCCAAGATCAACCACAAAATTCTACACCACCAGAAATACCGCATAACACGAAAATCAGCACCAGTTCATAGAAACCATAAAAAGATCGCACAATGATCAATGCAGATTACCAAAACAAATAGGATACGACTAGGAAACACCAACAAGCACATTAGAATCATCAGAAATAGTTGCGCCAACACCACTTATCAAGTCTTCATCTATCAAGGTTTGAAAACTCAAGAATACAACCAATCAACAACTGTCATGAAAAAAGATAACTTGCGGAGCACCAAATCATGATCCATTTGAAATGAAGACACACAAGACCATTCCAAAAAATATCCCAAAATATCAGCACAATATCTAATCAAATAGAATATACCGAAGGAAATACTGAACTCTACAAAACAGTGATCAACAAAACAAAACTGCAAAACCAAATCATAAGATCTTCCCAATTTGCAAACATTAGAGTAAATCACAGGAATATGTTGACATCAATGACAACAACATATCCTAGCAGCAACAATGTCCAAAAATCTCCAACATGTTGTGTGACAATGATGTTGGTAGCAACTCTCCATTATCACTATTGAGGATCCTCTTAAGTGGTTCTTGTCTTATTTGTGTTAATTCCACTCACCAACTTTTCCCTCAACCAATAAGGGACACTCAATTCCTCTATCTAGAGGAGGACATTCCCCTATAATTAGGTTTTGATTTTAAATGTCAGTTTATTTAATATTCTCATTGATTTTTATAATTTATTAAGATAATTATAAGTAAAATTAAAATATATGTAAATTCTCTAAAATGGTTCAAATATGTCTTGTACACGATGGCGTACATACACTCCAAGCTCTTCAAAATGAATTTATGATTTTACACTATTTAATTTGAGCTCCTTTAGTGAATACATTTAGGGAAGAAATGAACTTCAATAATTACCACTTTTTGGTAGGGATGAAGTGTAAAATTGTTGTTGGATATTTGACCATTAATTAATGGTAATTGAGTGTATAAAGATAAAACACCTTGTGCACAAAATATCTCTGCTTAGCCCACTATGTTTGAGGCACCCTAGAATGAGTACGAAAGGATTTGACACATTATTTTGGTTATATTTGTACTTTTCTCAATCATTTTCAATCCTTCTTTATTGGGAGGAGAAGCTTCATTTATAGGCTTGGGTACAAGCTTGGTCATGAGAGTAACCAAAGGAAAATTCTTGGCCTTATGATTAGAAGAGTAATGTACAAAATAGGTACTAGTTGAGTTAGGGTAAAAAAGTTTTGAGAATGGTGAATTTTCTCTTATTTAGGTTGTCATTTAACTCCATGAAATTTATTTGTAAATTAGCTAAAAAAAATTTAAATTCCATGAAATAACATAAACTCAAGAGGGCACAATCTAGTCCAAGAAATTTTAGTAAGGCAAAGGAAAAAATAGGTATACAAGGATCTAAAGGGTTCTCTCTTCAAGGATGACAAAATCCTAGGTGTAGGTTGTAGATGTTAAAAAATAACTGTTTACATCATAGTTCACTCTTGAAATCATCCTTAATGTGATTGGTTACAACAATCCAAAAATAACAGTCAATAAGGTTCTAGACAATATCAAGCGTAAAATCATGAGGGACCCAACCTTTGTTAACCCATACCTAAAGTATGCTTTCAAATATAATCTTTTGAATAAATACTTTATTAAAGTGAAATTTAATAGCCCTTTGCAAGCAATATCAAATTTAGAATGGTCAAAATAACATCAACTAAGAATTCAAATGCCATGGGTTGTGAAAACTCTCAAAGTAAATTCTTGAGGATACCCTAGAGATTGGAGCCATCATCCCACACTTTCAAGCCAACAACACTACTGGATCAATAGTTAAAATACTTGCGAATGGAAGACAAAAATTTTATTGTGACCTTATAGATTAAGATCCAGAGCACCTGCAACAAAAATAGAACATACAATGTACTAATCTAACACACAAGAATTCAATAAATTTTTTTACTCTATTGCCTTCCTATCTTCAAGATCTGGCATTTAATATTTATTCTCTCAAATTTCTAGCACTAAGCACCAAAAGCTATGAAGAACAAAAATATGGTTGATTAATTGAAATTGAGTATGCAAACCATTTTTTTTCAAATCATCATTACAACATTCAAATTTCAAGAAGTGAGAAAGGCTTATGTGAGGAGGAGCATGTGTTTTATAAGTGTCCTCATGAAGAAAAATCATCATGGGATAAATGTGGGATAAAGGAGTTAGTTAGAGATGATCATTTGCCTCACATTCTCTAAGTGGGTGTGATTGGTGGGACAAAAAGATATAAAGGAAATGAGTTTAGGAAATGGGAAAGGTTAGGGATTTATTTAGAAGAATTATTTGTGTAGAGAATTTATTGTGCTAGGTAAATGAAATGATCTAAATGAAGAAAATACTAATGAATTAATTAAATAGACAATAAAATCCATTTAATTAATAGAGAAATTATGATTATCATGAGGACATTTTGATGGAGAAATTTATGTCTACAATACCAATATTTAAAGTCAATCAAAACTAGAATTGTTTGAGGGTTTCCTTGCACAAACCCGCAACTTTGTATTAGTGTTTCTTAACACTTGCATTGTTGTGTGCAAGAAATTCCCGTTTGTCTGCAGAATCAGTCCACGACCTGCGTTTCTCATGGCATCCTGATTTCTATAAGAAGTGGTGCAAGTCACTCAGGGCAACATCAAACTAGGTTGGCTCTCCACATTTATTGTGCACAAAATCTCAACATCATTCCATCAAATCCTAAACTCAATAATCCCATGGAGTTCTCAATTGCCCCCATTTTCCTCTGCGGTCTCGCATCTCTTATTCTTCTTTCCAAATACCTCACAACTATTTCATATATCTTCCTCATTTATCCCTTCCACCCTAATTTTTCTTCCTCTATTTTTCTTTTTTTTCCTCACATAATCAATTCTGATTCTGATCATGTCTTATACAGGATGAATCCTTCCTGAAACCAGATGTTGTGATCGATCATGTCTTATACAGGATGCATCCTTCCTGAAACCAGATGTTGTGATATGATCATGTCTTATACAGGATGAATCCTTCCTGAAACCAGACGTTGTGATCTGATCATGTCTTATACGGGATGAATCCTTCCTGAAACTAGACGTTGTGATCTGATCATGTCTTATACAAGATGAATCCATCCTAAAACTAGATGAGCTGATCATGTCTTATACAAGATGAATCCTTCCTAAAACCAGATGCTCTGATCATGTCTTATATAGGATGAATCTTTCCTGAAACCAGACGTTCGTTGTGATTGATCATGTCTTATATAGGATGAATCCTTCCTGAAACCAGACGTTGTGATCAATCATGTATTATACAGGATGAATCCTTCCTGAAACCAGATGCTCTTATCATGTCTTATACAGGATGAATCCTTTCTGAAACCAGACGTTGTGATCAATCATGTCTTATATAGGATGAATCCTTCCTGAAACCAGACACTTTGATCATCTTTGTCTTATACAGGATGAATTCTTCTTGAAACCAGATTGAATCGAGATCTTATCAATCGAATCAAATCAAATCTATTGGGATATCAATTTTGCAAAACTCCAAAGATCAAATACCTCAATTGATCTCCCGAGGGGGCATCACCATACGGTAATCTATAAATCAAGTGTTGGGGCATCCTATCAAACCAATATCAACATCAAAACAAGATTATTCTTTGAATCAATGCGTCATCACACCTCGCTCCAAAGAGGGGCAAAATGTAGACACTTAAAAATAATTATTTTAATTATTTTTAATTCCTCACACAATTAATTAATTAATTATGTTAATTAAAAATTTTCTCAATATTAATTAAATATAATTAATATTGTCACTATAGCATATGATTGATTTATTTAATAAATCAATCCCTTTCTTTATTCTTCTAAAAAATCAAATCCTCACAAATCTTCCTCTTAGCTAATTAATTTCAATTAATTAGTTAACCTACATGATTCCTACAAATCATCTTCTTAATTCATCATTAACCTAATAAATTCTTCTAGAAACTCCCTAAACTCACTTAACATTATTCTTCTAATTTTTTATTCCCTCCACTCATTCTCTCTCCTAGTCAAATTCTCCAACAAATATAAATCCCACCTAACATTTCCTCTAATTCCCCTCCTAATGAGTCGTTAATGGCTAATCATCATGATTAGCCACAAAGTCAACTCTTTGTCCTTTCATCCAGCCACTAGCTTTAAATGCTCTTTTTCTAGATGAATGTAAGATTTTTGAAATCTCACATTCCTCTAGGCATTTCTCTCTCCCAAGGAATTTTTAATTCCTTTTTATTCTTCTAATCCCCATAATATCCATTTTTGGAGAATTTTTAATTCCTCCAATGCATCTTGTAGAGTGTGGAGATACGAAATGCCTTTAAGGCATATTTCTTGGTCTCCACACCCTCTCTTGGACCTTGTGTGACCTCACAAGTAAATCTTAGCCCTTCATCTCAAATTCATCCTAGCCATCCATTTTCCTCTCCTCTTCCTATAAAATAGTGTTCCATCCCTTCATTCAAAACATCTTGAAATCCAGTAAGCTTATGCTGCCCTTTTGAGCCCAGGAAATCATCTTGGCAACTTGATCATCTCATCCTTATCATTTGCGCACAAAATTGGAGAGCCATCCACATCCAGCAATCAAAGGAGCACATCAAGTGGAGCATTATCAAGGGGCACCTTCACTTCATCAAGCTCAATCTGAAGGAGAACGTAAAATAGCAAGATGAAATGGTCTTTTATGATATTTTAGCATTCTGCATGTTTATTCGTTATGTTTTGATTAGTTTACCTTTCAAATCTATTTTCCCCTCTTCACACATTATCCATTTTTAATTTGGCAGTAGCTTGGTCATCCTGAATGTTAACCAAATCCTGATAATATGAAGGCATGTCGCAAGCATCTAAGGCAACTGAAATGACACCGAGTCTCTTCATTCTATTTGCGTCTGACACCTGTACATCTTCTAATTCAGTATTAATTCTATCATGAAACTTTCTTAAGAGCAGTTAACTGTACATTTGCTGAAATTTCTCTTTTACTGATACATCACCAATGATACTCATTGTATCTTCTATTATCTTCATCTTTGTTTGTTCACAAGCTATCAAGAGTTTTTGATACTCATCCAAGCATTGCTTGATATTCTCCAATTTCCAACTTATACTCTTGCACCATGTACTGGATTGATTTTCTTCTTTATGAGAGAAGACCTTTTCAGCAATGAGTACATTCATATATGTTTTTTCTATCCTTTGGAATTCTTTCAAAGTATCCTGCCAAGACATTTCTTGTTCCTTGGCGTTCTTCAACTCTATTGCAATTTCTTGTTCTTTGGTGTTCTTCAACTCTGTTGCAATTTCCTGTTCCTGTGCATCCAACTTCATATGAACATCCTTGGTCTTATCAATGAAGTCTAATGTTTCTGACTTCATTTGATCAATCCATTCTCCTAACATCCTACTTTGTTTCTTGCATCTGTGTATATCTTCCATCACCTTCTTTTCAATAATTCCTTCGTTGTGCGCTAATGTCAAAGTTGAGGTTGACTCCAATTGTGTATCTGAAGAATCCACAATAGATCTGATATAGGATGAAAGAACCTCTATTTTCTGCTTTAGTTGATCCTTTGTTTCTTTATATTTATTTGCTTTGTCAACAAGAATAGCTACTAAAATTTGAAAATTATGGACAACTCCCTCATGCGTTGTAGGACCTAAATCCACCCGTGTCATGCTAAAATCTGCCTCATTAGCTTCAGTTACATCTTTTTCAACAATGGACTGAGCTACTTCAACACATAAATTTACTAATGATGGATTAATTCCCAATCTAGATGCAACTTTGGTTTTCTTCAGTTTGGCTTTCCTATGAAGTACATTTGCAACTGTATCGAAACTAGGAGCTATCAGTTGAACAATCCTCTTCTTATTCTACAAAATTTGTTGTAACCAGAATGATGAAGATGATGGCAATGGCTCTGGATTGTTCACATATGTAGAGGTTAAAGACATTAAATTATTTGGGAAGAGCAAAGATTGAATTTCAGCATGAGCATCATTCATTTCAGCTTCCTCATGAATGACAAAATCATCATGTTGGGGTGATGAAATAATGATAGATGGTGAGATGGAAGGAAATTGCTGACTTTGAACATTGGGAGGGTGTTGAGGTGAAACACTTTCTAATTCATCTTCAAGCTCCTGGACAAGATTCACTGTCTTTTCCTTTTGTCTTTGATCTCTTTTTCTTAATGACAAAGCTGACTTCACATACCTTTTCAAGATCCTTCCCTTTTTCTGGATCTTCTCCATCATCACCTCCTTTGGAATTATTTTGGTGTAGACTCATCAGTGGGTTTGATCATTGAGAATTAGCTAGGATGGAAGAACTTCCTTGTGCTCCACTTCTATCTCTAGAGGAAATAGCTTTATATGAGGGTCTAGTTGTCGTAGCCTCATTCCTCTTACCTTTAACCCATTCAAGCATCCTTCGAACCACATAAGCTGATCTTTCTTGAATACTTCTTATTTCTGAAATTGACCAATTGATGGGTGGAAGTGGAAGAAGTTGAATCCTTTCAAAGTAAAAACCATCAATCAAATCAAATTCATCATCCTCAATGCCATTCACATTTATTTCAATTCTATAGTCAATTACCTGTTTGATAGAAAATCTCATCCAGTCCCTTTTTCGCACTTCAAAATCATCTTTCCAAGAATCTTTTATATCAGGAAAGTGTTCAAATCCGGCACCAAGCTCTAACTCTCCTGTAGCATATCCTTTGCTATCAAAGGAAAACCTCATTTTATAAGGATACAGGTGAATCTTTGCTATAGACCTCTTGATACTTTGAGCATCTGAAGAGCTCTCACAACTATAATAACCAAGTCCAATGGGAAAAGAAATGATACTTTTTCTTTTATTCCGACAAATTTTGTTGACTTGTGCAATCTGTCGGCATAACTCAATGAGGATCAACTTATCTTCAACAAACGTCGACAAAATGAGAGGGAAACCATCATAACCTCCTATTTGAATGTATGTGAACTTCGGAAACTATGTAACTACCATATTTCTGAATCAATCCTATCACTTTTGAGGATATTCTGAGTCCAATATTACCCTGTAGTTCTCTTACTGTTAACATAGTGAAAGCATCATTAACCCACCTGAAGTGATGATAGATTTCGCCATATCTTCTTTATCTTGACTCCATTTCCCTTCAAACTTCACCAAATTCTCCACATTGCCATTTTCCACATTTTCTTCCTTGGAGGCCTTATCTCAAAAATCCACTTTTTGAAGCCCAAAATCCCATATTTCTTTATTTTTAGGGTTTGCCATAACTTCTTCCCTTTTCATCCAATCACCTCCAAATTTTTCCTATATTGTCCATCTTCAACTTTTGCTTATTTGTCCCTCTTGGACAAATTTTCCCATTCCTTCATCTCTCCTCCAAAATCCCCATTTTTCACTTGCCTATCCCTTAGAAAGTGGTAAAAACCTAGTCAAACCCCATTTACCCATCGAAGCTTTCTTCAAATCCACATTTGTCATTAGTAAAAAAGTTTTTATTCATGTTTTTCTATTCATTCCCAAAAAATAAAAAAAATTAATATTTTTGTCATTTTGTTGATTTTTGTAGGATGCTTGTTGAAGACTATTTTTCCAAACTACTAATCAAGTTGTTTTGCAGGATGCTTTTTGAAGACTCCATTTTTCAAACTACTAATCAAGTGGTTTTGTAGGTTGCCTAGCTGATTCAACCAAATATTGTGCATTTATTTAAATTAGGCACCTAGATATTAATTAAAATGGAATGAACCATTGTCTTATGCGTCTTTAAGAAAAGCGTAAAGGTAGGAAAGTATGCTCTCGTCTTACTAGACGATCAGAAATCCAGACCCTCCAACCTTTTCTTGTTTGATTTTGTGTTTACCTCTAGTGGGCCTGCCCTCCCAACTTGCTCTTTGAGAAGGTAAGAGGGGAACGACCCAAGTGAGTACACCCGGACCTGGGGTTCCCAACTCACTATAATAAATAGGCCATTGACTATGAAAGGGTTAATGGTTGGGGCTATGTGAGAGTTCACTCTCACATTGGGTGCTTAGTAGGATCCTAGAGATCTCAATCATGCTTGTGTGACTACTAAGTTCTTGGTGCTTCGTTAGGCTATAGGCCTCAATTGCGCTTGCGCAACTTCGAAGGGTAGCTCCTAATGGGAAGACTTACTAAACACCTTGTTCATAGTGGCCAAAAACCCTCTAGTCATTGGTGTAGGAGGTCGGACCTCTGAAGCAGCCCATATTCTTACGACCCTTAGTAGAGACACAAAGTTCACCATGAGGAGTTTTCATGGGAATTGATTCTTGGCTGCCCCGAGAAGTGAGCGTCGTGGAGGGGAGCCAGTGGGGTCAAGCATCTAAGTGTCCACTCTGGGTAAGTGTAGATGGGAAACCAATTGGGATTCAATGACTATTGTCCTTGCCAGCCTTAAGAATGTTGTATATGAGCATGAGTGTCTTTGAGATAATATGCATTTAATCATTATGTTTTCTTTGTTTGATACATACTTGCCAAGAGTAGACTAAAAATACATCACTATCCCCAAAAACTTTGCAAAAATATTTGTCAAGACGCAAACAAATTGTCCAAGTCATTACCCACACCAAGTCCAAAATTGCATCAAAACTCCATCCATCCCATTTTTCATAAGCTTAAGAGAGAAGCTAAGAGTTTATCCTCTATGTCAACATTCAAGTTTGTCCTTTAAAACACCTACTATCGTCCAAATCAGGGTGGTCATATCCCTTCATACAACTTGTCATTTAAATAGATCCTTCATGTTCATGCCAAAGACAACCTAGTCATCAAGTTTTCTTCTAAACCATCACTACCATACCTTCTTCATCAATCATCCTCAAATTTCTTAAGTCCTTTCATCCTCAAATTTCTTAAGACCTTTCATCACAAATTTCTTAAGTCCTTTCATCCTCAAATTTTTTAAGTCCTTTCATCACAAATTTCTTAAGTTCTTTCATCCACAAATTTCTTAAGTCCTTTCATCCTCAAATTTCTTAAGTCCTTTCATCACAAATTTCTTAAGTCTTTTCATCCTCAAATTTCTTAAGTCCTTTCATCACAAATATCTTAAGTCCTTTCATCCTCAAATTTCTTAAGTCCTTTCATCACATATTTCTTAAGTCTTTTCATCCACAAATTTCTTATGTCCTTTCATCCTCAAATTTCTTAAGTCCTTTCATCACAAGTTTCTAAAATCCTTCCATCACAAATTTTCTAAGTCATTTCATCACATTTTTCCTAAGTCTTTTCATCACAAATATCGTGTATGGTCGCAACTCAATCCCAAAAGAAAAAGATGGCTGATCAACAATATGGCATGTTAGACATTGGTGTCCTATATGAAGATCCCACGCAAGATCATACACAAAGTGGGCAACCAAGCGATCAAGATCAAAGCCAAAATCTTGACATGGTTAACCAAGATGAACTTTGTCCAGAAGTGCAAACTTTCCTAGCGGATTCTTATAACCAAGAGATGATAGAAAAATTTATTAAACACAATCCTACTGCACTTCTGAAAACTCTTCTTGAACATGGAGCTCAACTTCCACCTAAATTTAATAGATCCACTCTCGTCCAACAACCACAAGGAGACATCGCTCCCACACAAAGTGTTGCACCTACTATTCAAACTCAATCAATTGCAGCCCCATCAATCATCCAAGCCCAATCAATGCCACCCACGACACCTCCCACCATGGTCTCCATCCCACCTTCTTCCTCCTTACCATCCATACCACTATCAAATCCAATCTCATCCATTCTCCAACAAACTTCTATACCACCTCCTTCTATTCAACCACATATTTCTATTCCACAAACTTCCCTTTCTCCCAACAATGTCGCAAATTTTATCCAGACCACATTCAATCCCGTCACAACAGTTGGTGGACCGCAACCAACTATCACACGAACCCCAGTGACATAGGTCATCACATCCCATGTTCCCACCTCCTCATCATATCAATATATTGGTGGTGGTGCACCTTCTTTAGTTCATCCAATTCTTGGGGCAGATACAATTCATCAATATCAAAGTCCACAACAAGACCTCATCAAAGAAATTCAAGACATGAAGAATATCATCAAAAACATGAAAGAAAAGACTAATAAAAGGAAAGCTTACTCATTCGAAGAGTTTTTCCCTTGTCCTTATGACCCATCTATATCAGTTGCGCCATATCCCCTGAGATTTGAGATCCCTAAATTCACCAAGTATGAAGGCAAAGGAGACCCCCGTGACCATGTCCAAGAATTCCACATCTTATGCCAAGAAGTCTCCTATAGTGACCTTTATCTTCACAGACACTTTCCCAAGAGTCTCACGGGAGACACCCTGGCATGGTTCTCATCTTTACCATGAGGTTCCATTATCTATTTTCCAGACTTGGCAGAAAAATTTGTGGCCCACTATGCATACAACATGGGTAATGATGTTTCTATGATGGACCTATGTAATACAAAACAAAGGCCTGGAGAAACCTTCACCAATTTCCTACAAAGATGGCGACATCTTATCAAAAAATTCTAGTGGGACATGCCAGAACAACATCAAATTGAACTATTTCAAAAGAACTTGGTGCCTGAACTTTCAAGACCTTTAATATCTCAATGTATCAAATCCTTCCAAAAATTGACCGATAAGGGCCTCACCCTCGAATGTGTCTTGTTGGAGGAAGGAACCTTGAAACATTACCAAAAGTCATCACAAAGTTCTTCCTCTTATCATAATGACAAGCCAAAATTCTGGGCTAAAAATAAAAATGTGGTCAATGATGGTGTAACTGATGCAAAGCGGGTCCAAACCATGGCCGCTCCCCCAAAATCCACCACCAATATTCATCAATTCAACAATCAAAACAATTCAAATCAATCTCAAAAACCTCACAACAATGTCTCAATCCAAGGATGACCACCCCGATCAAATAACAGGACTCCAAGAGATTTCACTCCTCTTGCTAAGCCTATTGAAGTGGTGTTTCAAAAACTTGTCCAAGCAGGTATAGTGGTTTTCCCAATCACTCGCCCGTTTGATCCCAATCAACCTAAACCAAGATGGTATAATGAAAATGATTATTGTGAATACCATCGTATCAAGGGACATGATACACGAAAGTGTATGAAACTGAAGATCTACATACAAGATCTCATTGATAGGGGTGAGATTGAGGTAGCAAATGCAAAACTTGGTAATAACAATGAAAAACTCAAAATGTACCAGGAACCCTTCCCAAAGCATGATAAAGGAAAAGGCTCATCATCTAATGCAATGGATTATGACTACGCTAATCACGTAACCGGTTTTGATTTTTTAGTAAGTCGCATTGAACCTATAGACAATCATGTCAATGTCATAACCATCCAAGGAGTTAATCCTCCTTCTTCCCAAAGCAGACCAAATCCGGCTAGAATAGTCATTCAAGGTGCCACGCCTTCCACCTCCCATTTCCAAAATGACTACAATGCAACTACACGTCGAGGAAGAGTCACCATCCAAGGAGTTCCTCCCCCACCAAACCCCCCACCCATGTCTTCCACTTGCCGATATGACCTCCTTGATCAACTTGGGAAGACACCCGCTCAGATCTCCATTTTGGAACTTCTCAAGACTTCTCCGGTCCATAAAGAAATTTTGGAACAAGCCCTTCTCCAATCACACGTTCCTAATAACATCAATGCCACCCAATTTCAAACCCTCATTGGAAACCTTGCTACCCAGCAGCACATTGTATTTAACTCCCAAGATGCTCCTACAGATGAGGACCATAACAAACCTTTGCACATCGAAGCTCTCATCCACAAGCATAAGGTCAAGCATATCCTGATAGATGGTGGATCTGGGCTTAATCTGTGTACATACAAATTGATAAAATGATTGGGACTTTCTGAGAATCTGATAGACACATCAGGAAGGATCACAATAAAGGCATATGATGATGCAGAAAGAATTTCAAAGGGCGTGATCACCTTACCTCTTCAAGTGGGCCCCATTACAATTGAAACCCCTTACCAAGTACTCGATCTTGATCTCCCCTACAACATTCTCCTCAGGAGGCCATGGATTCATTCCTTGTAGGCCGTACCCTCCACCTATCACCAATGCATCATATTCCCCTATAATGGAAAAGTGATCACTGTCAAAGGTGATCCCCAACCTTTTCAATATTGCAAACTATTAGAGGGGAAGCATCTGTATCATTGCCCACTAAATAGACCTTCGCCAACGCCTCCATCTAACACATCAAATGTTGCCTCCACATCATCCCAACCAAATAATCAAACCAAGATCTTGGACAATGGCTGTGGAGAATACAAATTGGAGGACGTCTTATTAATAGGCAACCTCCCTCTCTCTCCTAAGTCATTTGGCAAACCAAAAGAGCTAAAAAAGGACCCAAAACCAGTCATGCAATTCCAAAACACCACCTTCCAGCAATGGGGCCCACTTGATAATGAGAACCTCAAAGCAGATATCTCTTCATGGTTGTACCGGGAAGAGGATGATGATCCAACAAGAATATCCAAAGAAATGTACCCAAAAGCATTTGCCATAGTTAAAAAAATGGGTTACAAAGGACACGGTCTGGGACCAGAGGAGAAAGGAAGAAAAGCACCCATAAATCCTATCTCCTACAGATACAACAGAGGCTTGGGGTACACCTCGGTGCCTAAGATTACTATCGCCGGTGCCCCTTCTAGTCCTCCTTCGGATATCGAAAGCGCTGACGAAGAGGAATTCCATGAAATGCCTTATGAATACGAGAAAGATACCTTCTTTGATGCTTACATCAATACCATCACCCCCGTAACCCCTCCCACTTCACATGAGCTACATCTTGTCCATCCTGAACTCATTGACTGGGGCCAACGAGACAAACCCTATTTAGATATCTGCGTCGACGATAATGCTCTCTTTGCTCTCCTAACAATGCAAAATATGGAAGACTGTAATAGAATTGAGGGTATTCAACTACACAAAAAGGGATACTTTGGTAGTCAAGTCAATGCCCTTATCCACAAAAAAGATAATAAAAGAAAAAGATATGATTTCCTAGGTGAAAACCTCCTTGAGGCGCCTTTGGATGAACAAGAAATAAAAACAAAGGGCGTATCTGAAAGTGAAAACCTAGAAAGGCACTTGACGATGAGGGATTTGACCTCCCTACCATTGGTTACCTTCCATAGGACAAATCAAATTTGTTGATAGAAGAAACAGACAACATCAACATGGGCACCGAAGTCATTCCGAAAAATGTGCTCATTGCCAAATCCCTCACTGAAATTGAGAAACAAGACTTCATCAACTTCCTTACAGAGGTTAAAATCAATTTTGCATGGTCCTATTCCAATATGCCAGGGTTGGATCCTGCCTTGGTGGTTCACAATCTCGCCGTCCGCCCAGATGCAAAACCTATAAAACAAAAACTCCACAAAATGCACCTGCATATTGGTCTCTTGGTCAAGGTAGAACTTCAAAAGTTGTTAGACGCAAAATTTATCAAACCCATAGACTATGCTGAATGGGTCTCCAACATTGTGCCTGTCGCCAAACCTGTTGGGGGCATCCGCATTTGCACAGATTTTCGAGATCTAAATATAGCTTGTCCTAAAGACGATTTCCCACTCCCAAACATAGATATGATTGTGGATCTTACAACAGGCATGAAATGCTATCGCTAATGGATGGGTTTTCTGGATACAACCAAATCAGGATAGCAGATGAGGATCAGCATAAAACCACATTCACAACACCATGGGGTACTTTCTGTTATCGGGTCATGCCTTTTGGCCTTAAAAATGCTGGAGCTACATATCAACGGGCAATGACAACAATTTTTCATGACCTCTTGCACAAAATTATGGAGGACTATGTGGATGATCTGCTAGGAAAATCCAAGACAAGACAAGAGCACATCCCTATTCTAAAATAGATCTTTGAAAGATTGGAAAAATACAAGCTGCGCCTAAATCCCAAAAAGTGTGTGTTTGGCGTCACATCGGGAAAACTACTAGGATTCATTGTTTCCCGCAGAGGCATCAAGGTTGATCCCGCAAAAGTAAAAGCTATTATGGAAATGCCTCCACCAAAAACTCTTAGACAACTACATAGTCTCCAAGGAAAACTCCAGTCTGTCAGGCGTTTCATTTCACAGCTAGCCGACAAGTGCCATCCATTTGCACACCTATTATGTAAAGACACAAAATTCAAATGGGATTGCCTCTGTCAAAAGGCCTTTGAAAAATTAAAAGAATATCTAACATCACCTCCAGTTTTGATGCCACCTACCCCTGGAAAACCCCTCATTTTGTACATATGTGCTACTACAGTGGCATTGGGGGCATTACAAATAGATGATCAAGGGAAGGAACACACCATTTACTACATCAGTCAGACGTTGGTAGGATATGAACTCAATTACACCCCCATTGAAAGAGCATGTTTGGCATTAGTGTTCAACACACAGAAACTACGACACTATATGCTAAATAATAAGACAAAATTAATTGCTAAAATTGATCCACTTAAATATCTCTTGTCCAAAGCTACTCTCACTAGTAGAACCGCCAAATGGGTCATGCTCTTAAGCGAGTTTGACATTGAATATGTGGACAGAAAGGCAATCAAGGGACAAGTCATTGCAGATCAGTTGGCTGAAGCTCCACTTCCAGGCGACCATCCTCTTCTCACAGAATTACCAAATGAGTTCATTATGACTGTTACCAGATCCTCCACATGGAAATTGTATTTTGATGGCTCCTACACTCAAAATGGATCTGGGGCAGGAATATTATTAGTCACACCTCAAGGAGATGGCATCCCAAAATCATACAAGATAGCCTTTGCATGTACTAATAACATAGCAGAATACGAGGCCCTCATCACAGGTTTACGCTTGGCTATCCACTAGAAAATAAAAGAATTACAAGTTTATGGTGATTCCTAGCTCATCATAAAACAAGTCAATGATGAATACTAGACAAAAGATGATAAACTCCTTCCCTACCATACCATGGTTGAAGATCTTAAGCAACATTTCACGGCAATCAAGTTTGATCAAATCCCACGAACAAACAATAGGGCTGTAGATGCAATGGCCACCATTGGCTCCCTCCTTCAAATACCAGCACACAGTTAGAAGTGCGAGTTCTTGGTCAAGAAATTGTTTATACCAGCATATGACCTACCAGAGTCTGAAATGGTGTGTGTTCTCGTTGGTCCCGAGTCCCCTTGGTATCAAGAAACCTTCGCTTTCTTCAAAGACAACACCATTCCCCCACATCTCACCAAAACCCAACAACAAACTTTCATCTACCGATGTGCCCGTTACACCATCCTTGCAGACACCTTGTTCAAAAGGCATTTTGATGGTTCCCTCCTAAGGTGTTTAGATAAACAAGAAGCCGAATGGGCATTACGTGAAGTACATGAGGGCATCTGTGGGGCACACTCAAGTGGACTCACATTGGCTAAAAAACTTTTGAGAATGGGATACTATTGGTCTAAAATGGAAGAAGATGCATACAACTATGTGAAGAAATGCATCCCTTGCCAGCAACATGGCGACAATATTCATGCACCATCACAAAAATTGCAACCATTCATTACACCATGGCCCTTCTTGCAATGGGGGCTTGATCTCATTGGGAAAATCCACCCTTCATCTTCCAATGGACATAAATTCATTATCACCGCCACCGAATACTTCACCAAGTGGGTAGAGGCTATCCCTATTACTTTCACCACTGGCAAGCAAATATCCAAATTCATCTTGAACTACCTAATCTGCCGATATGGCATCCTAAAAGTTATCATCACAAATAATGGTAAACAATTTAAAAACCAAGATGTCAAAGAACTCAACCAAAAATTCAACATCCAACACTGCTTCTCCACTCCATATTATCCCCAAGGCAATGGCCAAGCTGAGGCTTCTAATAAAACCCTAATAAAAATCCTCAAAAAGACAGTCAATGAAGTGGGTCGTGATTGGCACCTCCAAATCCATCCTGCATTGTGGGCCTATCGCACCTCCATCCACACCCCCATAGGTGCCACTCCTTATTCCCTAGTATTTGGTTCCGAAGCTATCCTTCCCCTTGAGATCGAGATCCCCTCTCTAAGGGTATCACTGCAAAACATCCTACCAGAGGAAGAATACAGAATTGCCCACTTACAAGAGCTAGAATTGTTAGATGAAAGGCACCTCAAGGCCTTGAATCATCTCCGGGTATATCAAAACCATCTGCGCATGAGTTATCATAAAAAAGTCAGAACCCAAGAATTCCAAGTTGGTGATCTTGTCCTCATGGAGAATCAGAAAAATCTACAAGAAAGAGAAAAGAAAGGCAAGTTCGAGCCTAATTGGCTTGGACCATATGTAATCACAATGAAGTATGGATTAGGAGCTTATCAGTTGGCTGCTCCTGAAGGAAATCCTTTGGATGATCCGATGAATATCATGCACCTCAAAAGGTTTTATGCTTAGTCCTCAGAAAGTCTTAAATTGTCAAAAAAATTTAAAAAAAATGAAAAAAAAAGATCTTGAAAAAATTGTCACTTTGGTGCAAACCTGGCAAATAGGCACCTTATGATACAAAAAAATTAAGAAAAAAAAGAAAAAAGAAAGAAAAAGAAAGAAAACAATTCATGGTGCTATGGGCAAGTATCTTGGTGAAAACCTCTGTGTAGGCGCCAAGGTAAATAACCAGATCCATTGTCTATCATCTCGATACTACAAATCATCTACCATCTAGCCCACCCATGCACAACATTCCTTCTTTTCTGCCTCCCAATAAAACATGCGTATGATGATGAGTCTTTGCCTAAGTCATGAACAACAAATGTCCCAGTGAAACTGAGCTTTTATGCCTCTGTATAAGCTTCAAGAAGTCTTGAGAAACAATCCCAAGTCCATCCTAGTTCTACTCTTGGCAAGAGGTATCATTTGGTCGCAAGGAAGAGACTTGGTAGATTTTGTTAGATCTTTTCATATAGGCTTGCATCTTTTGCCCTACAACTGCCACTATTTACGACTGCCTGGGTTCTTCCATATCCAGGTATGTTATGATAGGTGCATACTGGGGCATATTTCATAGTATGGCATGTTTTGGATCCTTCTTGTATAAACCAGTGACCTGGTACTAGTGTTTATCAACACTTACCTTCTCATGTACAAGAGGTATCGGTGTGTTTGAGGGTTTCCTTGCATGAACCCACAACTTTGTATTAGTGTTTCTTAACACTTGCATTGTTGTGTGCAAGAAATTCCTGTTTGTCTGCAGAGTCAGTCCACGCCCTGGGTTTCTCATGGCATCTTGATTTCTATAAGTAGTGGTGCAAGTCACTCAGGGCAACATCAAAATAGGTTGGCTCTCCACATTTATTATGCACAAAATATCACCATCATTCCATCAAATCCTAAACTCAATAATCCCATGGAGTTCTCAATTGCCCCCATTTTCCTTCGCGGTCTCGCATCTCTTATTCTTCTTTCCAAATACCTCACGATTATTTCATATATCTTCCTCATTTATCCCTTCCACCCTAATTTTTCTTCCTCTATTTTTCTTTTTTTTCCTCACATAATCAATTCTGATTCTGATCATGTCTTATACAGGATGAATCCTTCCTAAAACCAGACATTGTGATTGATCATGTCTTATACAAGATGTATCCTTCCTGAAACCAGACGTTGTGATCTGACCATGTCTTATACAGGGTGAATCCTTCCTGAAACCAGACGTTGTGATCTGATCATGTCTTATATAGGATGAATCCTTTCTGAAACCAGATGTTGTGATCTAATCATGTCTTATATAAGATGAATCCTTCCTGAAACTAGACTAGCTGATCATGTCTTATACAGGATGAATCCTTCCTAAAACCAGACACTCTTATCATGTCTTATATAGGATGAATCCTTCCTAAAACCAGACGTTCGTTGTGATCGATCATGTCTTATATAGGATGAATCCTTCCTAAAACCAGACGTTGTGATCGATCATGTCTTATACAGGATGAATCCTTCCTGAAACTAGACGCTCTTATCATGTCTTATACAGGATGAATCCTTTCTGAAACCAAACGTTGTGATCAATCATGTCTTATATAGGATGAATCCTTCCTGAAACCAGACACTTTGATCATCTTTGTCTTATACAGGATGAATTCTTCTTGAAACCAGACTGAATCTAGATCTTATCAATCGGATCAAATCAAATCTATCAGGATATCAATTTCACAAAACTCCAAAGATCAAATACCTCAATTGATCTCCTGAGGGGGCATCACCATACCATAATCTATAAATCAAGAGCCGGGGCATCCTATCAAACCAATATAAACATCAAAACAAGATTATTCTTTGAATCAATGCGTCATCACACCTCGCTTCAAAGAGGGGCAAAACGTAGACACTTAAAAATAATTATTTTAATTATTTTTAATTCCTCATATAATTAATTAATTAATTATGTTAATTAAAATTCTTCTCAATATTAATTAAATATAATTAATATTGTCACTATAGCATATGATTGATTTATTTAATAAATCAATCCCTTTCTTTATTCTTCTAAAAAATCAAATCCTCACAAATCTTCCTCTTAGCTAATTAATTTCAATTAATTAATTAACCTACATGATTCCTACAAATCATCTTCTTAATTCATCATTAACCTAATAAATTCTTCTAGAAACTCCCTAAACTCACTTAACATTATTCTTCTAATTTTTTATTCCCTCTACTCATTCTCTCTCCTAGTCAAATTCTCCTACAAATATAAATACCACCTAACATTTCCTCTAATTCCCCTCCTAATGAGTCGTTAATGGCTAATCATCATGATTAGCCACAAAGTCAACTCTTTGTCCTTTCATCCAGCCACTAGATTTAAATGCTCTTTTTCTAGATGAATGTAAGATTTTTGAAATCTCACATTCCTCTAGGCATTTCCCTCTCCCAAGGAATTTTTAATTCCTTTTTATTCTTCTAATCCCCATAATATCCATTTTTGGAGAATTTTTAATTCCTCCAATGCATCTTGTAGAGTGTGGAGATACGAAATGCCTTTAAGGCATATTTCTTGGTCTCCACACCCTCTCTTGGACCTTGTGTGACCTCACAAGTAAATCTTAGCCCTTCATCTCGAATTCATCCTAGCCATCCATTTTCCTCTCCTCTTCCTATAAAATAGGGTTCCATCCCTTCATTCAAAACATCTTGAAATCCAGTAAGCTTATGCTGCCCTTTTGAGCCCAGGAAATCATCTTGGCAACTTGATCATCTCATCCTTATCATTCATCCTTATCATTTGTGCACAATATTGGAGAGCCATCCACATCAAACAATCAAAGGAGCACATCAAGTGGAGCATTATCAAGGGGCACTTACCTTTCAAATCTGTTTTCTCCTCTTCACACATTACCTATTTTTAATTTGGTAGTAGCTTGGTCATCTTGAATGTTAACCAAATCCTGATAATATGAAGGCATGTCGCAAGCATCTAAGGCAACTGAAATGACACCGAGTCTCTTCATTCTATTTGCGTCTAACACCTATACATCTTCTAATTCAGTATTAATTCTGTCATGTAACTTTCTTAAGAGCAGTTAACTATCCATTTGCTGAAATTTCTCTTTTACTGATACATCACCAATGATACTCATTGTATCTTCTATTATCTTCATCTTTGTTTGTTCACAAGCTATCAAGAGTTTTTGATACTCATCCAAGCATTGCTTGATATTCTCCAATTTCCAACTTATACTCTTGCACCATGTACTGGATTGATTTTCTTCTTTATGAGAGAAGACCTTTTCAGCAATGAGTACATTCATATATGTTTTTTCTATCCTTTGGAATTCTTTCAAAGTATCCTGCCAAGACATTTCTTGTTCCTTGGCGTTCTTCAACTCTATTGCAATTTCTTGTTCTTTGGCATTCTTCAACTCTGTTGCAATTTCCTATTCCTGTGCATCCAACTTCATATGAACATCCTTGGCCTTCTTAATGAAGTCTAATGTTTCTGACTTCATTTGATCAATCCATTCTCCTAACATCCTACTTTGTTTCTTGCATTTGTGTATATCTTCCATCCCCTTCTTTTCAATAATTCCTTCGGTGTGCGCTAATGTCAAAGTTGAGGTTGACTCCAATTGTGTATTTGAAGAATCCACAATAGATTTGATATAGGATGAAAGAACCTCTATTTGTTGCTTTAGTTGATCCTTTGTTTCTTTATATTTATTTGCTTTGTCAATAAGAATAGCTGCTAAAATTTGAAAATTATGGACAACTCCCTCATGCGTTGTAGGACCTAAATCCACCCATGTCATGCTAAAATCTGCCTCATTAGCTTCAGTTACATCTTTTTCAACAATGGACTGAGCTACTTCAACACATAAATTTACTAATGATGGATTAATTCCCAATCTGGATGCAACTTTGGCTTTCTTCAGTTTGGCTGTCCTATGAAGTACATTTGCAGCTGCATCAAAACTAGGAGCTATCAGCTGAACAATCCTCTTCTTATTCTGCAAAATTTGCTGTAACTAGAATGATGAAGATGATGGCAATGGCTCTTGATTGTTCACATATGTAGAGGTTAAAGACGTTAAATTATTTGGGAAGAGCAAAGATTGAATTTCAGCATGAGCATCATTCATTTCAGCTTCCTCATGAATGACAAAATCATCATGTTGGGGTGATGAAATAATGATAGATGGTGAGATGGAAGGAAATTGCTGACTTTGAACATTGGGAGGGTGTTGAGGTGAAACACTTTCTAATTCATCTTCAAGCTCCTGGACAAGATTCACTGTCTTTCCTTTTGTCTTTGATCTCTTTTTCTTAATGACAAAGCTGACTTCACATACCTTTTCAAGATCCTTCCCTTTTTCTGGATCTTCTCCTTCATCACCTCCTTTGGAAGTATTTTGGTGTAGACTCATCGGTGGGTTTGATCATTGAGAATTAGGTAGGATGGAAGAACTTCCTTGTTCTCCACTTCTATCTCTAGAGGAAATAGCTTTATATGAGGGTCTAGTTGTCGTAGCCTCATTCCTCTTACCTTTAACCCATTCAAGCATCCTTCGAACCACATAAGTTGATCTTTCTTGAATACTTCTTATTTCTGAAATTGACCAATTGATAGGTGGAAGTGGAAGAAGTTGAATCCTTTCAAAGTAAAAACCATCAATCAAATCAAATTCATCATCCTCAATGCCATTCACATTTATTTCAATTCTATAGTCAATTACCTGTTTGATAGAAAATCTCATCCAGTCCCTTTTTCGCACTTCAAAATCATCTTCACAATCTTTCCAAAAATCTTTTATATCAGGAAAGTGTTCAAATCCGGCACCAAGCTCTAACTCTCTTGTAGCATATCCTTTGCTATCAAAGGGAAACCTCATTTTATAAGGATACAGGTGAATCTTTGCTATAGACCTCTCGATACTTTGAGCATCTAAATAGCTCTCACAACTATAATAACCAAGTCCAATGGGAAAAGAAATGATACTTTTTCTTTTATTCCGACAAATTTTGTTGACTTGTGCAATCTGTCGGCATAACTCAATGAGGATCAACTTATCGTCAACAAACCTCGACAACATGAGAGGGCAACCATCATAACCTCCTATTTGAATGTATGTGAACTTCAGAAACTATGTAACTACCATATTTCTGAATCAATGCTATCGCTTTTGAGGATATTCTGAGTCCAATATTACCCTGTAGTTCTCTTACTGTTAACAT